>NW_027076283.1:0-366428 GCF_963932015.1 Anas acuta | reverse complement strand
CATTCGAAAGTGCCCGCAAGGAAGGCTTTGGGTACAAGTGAACTCCCCAGGGGAGCCTTTATGCAGCCCCACATGCAACTGGACCCTCCGTGTTCGCTGTTTCGAGCAACCCTTAATATAACACTAGCCAGCATGGCATACGACTGAAAACTCGGGCCACAGGAAAAGCGTTTCAAGCCCCATTCACCCATCAGAAGTGCCCCCAAAGGAAGGCTTTGGGTACAACTGAAACTCCCCAGGGGAGCCTTTATGCAGCCCCACATGCAACTGGACCCTCCGTGTTCGCTGTTTCCGAGCAACCCCTTATATAACACTAGCCAGCATGGCATACGACTGAAAACTCGGGCCACAGGAAAAGCGTTTCAAGCCCCATTCACCCATCCAGAAGTGCCCCCAAAGGAAGGCTTTGGGTACAACTGAACTCCCAGGGGAGCCTTTATGCAGCCCCACATGCAACTGGAGCCTCCGTATACGCTCTTTCACAGCAACCCTAAATATAACCCTGGCCCGCATGGCAGACGACTGAAAAATCGGGCCCCAGAAAACGCGTTACAAGCCTATTCGCCCATCCAAAAGTGCCCCCGAAGGAAGGCTTTGGTACATCTGAACTCCCCAGGGGAGCCTTTATGCAGCCCCACATGCAACTGGACCCTCCGGGTTCGCTGTTTCCGAGCAACACTAAACATATCCCTAGCCGGCATGGGAGACGACTGAAAACTCGGGTCCCAGAAAACGATTCTAAGCCCATTTGCCCTTTCAAAAGTGCCCGCAGAGGAAGGCTTTGGTACAAGTGAACTCCCCAGGGGAGCCTTTACGCAGCCCCACATGCAAATGGACCCTCCGGGTTCGCTGTTTCTGAGCAACCCTTAATAAACACTAGCCAGCATGGCAGAAGACTGAAAACTCGGGCCACAGAAAAAGCGTTTTCAAGCCCCATTCACCCATCCAGAAGTGCCCCAAAGGAAGGCTTTGGGTACAAGTAAACTCCCCAGGGGAGCCTTTATGCAGCCCACATGCAACTGGACCTCCGGGTTCGCTGTTTCGAGCAACCCTTAATATAACACTAGCCAGCATGGCAGAAGACTGAAAACTCGGGCCACAGAAAAAGCGTTTTCAAGCCACATTCACCCATCCAGAAGTGTCCCCGAAGGAAGGCTTTGGGTACAACTGAACTCCCCAGGGGAGCCTTTATGCAGCCCCACATGCAATGGACCCTCAGGTTCGCTGTTTCCGAGCACACCCTTAATATAACACTAGCCAGCATGGCAGAAGACTGAAAAGTCGGGTCGCAGGAAAAGCGTCAAGCCCCATTCACCAACAGAATTGACAAGGAGGTTTTAGGTACAAATGGAACTCCCAGGGGAGCTTTATGCAGCCCCACATGCAACTGGGGGGGGGGGACCCTCTGTGTTGTGTTGGTACGGTGCAGCTAAATATATCCCTATCCAGCATGCAGAAGATGAAAACTAGGCCACAGAAAAAGAGTTTGTACCCCATTCACCCATCCAGAAGGTGCAACCATAGGAAGGTTTGGGTTCACTGGCTCCCCAGGGGAGCCTTTATGCAGCCCACATGCAATGGACCTTCGGGTCGCTCTTTCCGCAGCAACACTAAACATAACCTAGGGGCTTGGGAGACGACTGAAAACTCGGGGGGAAGAACGTTTCAAGGCCCTTTCGCCTTTCAAAAGTGTCAGAGGGAAGGCTTTGGGTAAAGTGAACTCCCAGGGGGCTTTAGCAGCCCCACATGCAATGGACCCTCCGGTTCGCAGTTCGAGTTAATGTTAATGATAACACTAGCAGCATTGGCAAGAAGACTGAAACTGGGCCACAGAAAAAGCGTTTCACGCCCCATTCACCCATCCAGACGTGCAACAAAAGGAGGGTTTGAGGGTCAACTGCAACTCCCCAGGGAGCTTTATGAAAGCTCTTGCAACTGGAACCTCTGTGTTCGCTCTTTCTCAACAACCCTAAATATAACCCTGGCTGAAGGGACGAATGTAAAATTCGGGCCCAGAAAAGCTTTCAAGCCCCTTTCGCCATCGAAGTGCCGCAGAGGAAGGTTTCGGTACAATGTAATCAGGGGAGCCTTTATGAGACACATGAAACTGGACCCTCCGGGTTCGCTGTTTACAAGCAACCCTAAATATAACACTACCCAGCATGGCATACGGACTGAAAACTCGGCCACAGAAAAAGCGTTTCAAGCCCCATTCACCCATCCAGAAGTGCCCCAAAGGAAGGCTTTGGTACAACTGAACTCCCAGGGGAGCCTTATGCAGCCCCACATGCAACTGGACCCTCCGTATACGCTCTTTCACAGCAACCCTAAATATAACCCTGTCCCGCATGGCAGACGACTGAAAACTCGGGCCACAGAAAAAGCGTTACAAGCCCCATTCGCCCATCCAAAAGTGCCCCCAAAGGAAGGCTTGGGTACAACTGAACTCCGCAGGGGAGCCTTTATGCAGCCCCACATGCAAATGGACCCTCCTGGTTCGCTGTTTCCAAGCAACCCTTAATATAACACTAGACAGCATGGCATACGACTGAAAACTCGGGCCACAGAAAAAGCGTTTCAAGCCCCATTCACCCATCCAGAAGTGCCCCCAAAGGAAGGCTTTGGGTACAACTGAACTCCCGAGGGAGCCTTTATGCAGCCCCACATGCAATTGGAACCTCTGTATTCGCTCTTTCTCAGCAACCCTAAATAGATCCCTGGCCGCATGGCAGACGACTGAAAACTCGGGCCACAGAAAAAGCGTTTCAAGCCCCATTCACCCATCCAGAAGTGCCCCCAAAGGAAGGCTTTGGGTACAACTGAACTCCGAGGGGAGCCTTATGCAGCCCCACATGCAACTGGAACCTCTGTATTCGCTCTTTCTCAGCAACCCTAAATTAGATCCCTGGCCCGCATGGCAGACGACTGAAAACTCGGGCCACAGAAAAAGCGGTTCAAGCCCCATTCACCCATCCAGAGTGCCCGAAAGGAAGGCTTTGGGTACAACTGAACTCCCCAGGGGAGCCTTTATGCAGCCCCACATGCAACTGACCCTCCGGGTTCGCTCTTTCCGAACAAAACTAAACATAACCCTGGCCCGCATGGCAGACGACTGAAAAATCGGGCCCCAGAAAACGCATTACAAACCCCATTCGCCCATCCAAAAGTGCCCCCGAAGGAAGGCTTTGGGTACAAGTGAACTCCCCAGGGGAGCCTTTATGCAGCCCCACATGCAACTGGAACCTCTGTATTCGCTCTTTCTCAGCAACCCTAAATATAACCCTGGCCCGCATACCAGACGACTGAAAACTCGGGCCACAGAAAAAGCGTTTCAAGCCCCATTCGCCATCCATAAGTGCCCCCAAAGGAAGGCTTTGGGTACAACTGAACTCCCCAGGGGAGCCTTTATGCAGCCCCACATGCAACTGGACCCTCCGGGTTCGCTGTTTCCGAGCAACCCTTAATATAACCCTAGCCAGCATTGCGTACGACTGAAAAATCGGGCCACAGAAAAAGCGTTTCAAGCCCCATTCACCCATCCAGAAGTGCCCCCAAAGGAAGGCTTTGGGTACAACTGAATTCCCCAGGGGAGCCTTTACGCAGCCCCACATGCAACTGAACCCTCCGTATACGCTCTTTCATAGCAACCCTAAATATAACCCTGGCCCGCATGGCAGACGACTGAAAAATCGGGACCCAGAAAACGCTTTCCAAGCCCCTTTCGCCCTTTCAAAAGTGCCCCCAGAGGAAGGCTTTGGGTACAAGTGAACTCCCCAGGGGAGCCTTTACGCAGCCCACATGCAAATGGACCCTCCGGGTTCGCAGTTCCCGAGCAACCCTTAATATAACACTAGCCAGCATGGCAGAAGACTGAAAACTCGGGGCCACAGAAAAAGCGTTTCAAGCCCCATTCACCCATCCAGAAGTGCAACCAAAGGAAGGCTTTGGGTCCAACTGAACTCCCCAGGGGAGCCTTTATGCAGCCCCACATGCAACTGAACCTCTGTATTCGCTCTTTCTCAACAACCCTAAATATAACCCTGGCCCGCATGGCAGACGACTGTAAAATCGGGCCCCAGAAAACGCTTTCCAAGCCCCTTTCGCCCATTCGAAAGTGCCCGCAGAGGAAGGCTTTCGGTACAAGTGAACTCCCAGGGGAGCCTTTATGCAGCCCCACATGCAACTGGACCCTCCGGGTTCGCTGTTTACAAGCAACCCTAAATATAACACTACCCAGCATGGCATACGACTGAAAACTCGGGCCACAGAAAAAGCGTTTCAAGCCCATTCACCCATCCAGAAGTGCCCCCAAAGGAAGGCTTTGGGTACAACTGAACTCCCCAGGGGAGCCTTTATGCAGCCCCACATGCAACTGGACCTCCGTATACGCTCTTTCACAGCAACCCTAAATATAACCCTGTCCCGCATGGCAGACGACTGAAAACTCGGGCCACAGAAAAAGCGTTACAAGCCCCATTCGCCATCCAAAAGTGCCCCCAAAGGAAGGCTTTGGGTACAACTGAACTCCGCAGGGGAGCTTTATGCAGCCCCACATGCAAATGGACCCTCCTGGTTCGCTGTTTCCAAGCAACCCTTAATATAACACTAGACAGCATGGCATACGACTGAAAACTCGGGCCACAGAAAAAGCGTTTCAAGCCCCATTCACCCATCCAGAAGTGCCCCCAAAGGAAGGCTTTGGGTACAACTGAACTCCCGAGGGGAGCCTTTATGCAGCCCCACATGCAATTGGAACCTCTGTATTCGCTCTTTCTCAGCAACCTAAATAGATCCCTGGCCCGCATGGCAGACGACTGAAAACTCGGGCCACAGAAAAAGCGTTTCAAGCCCATTCACCCATCCAGAAGTGCCCCCAAAGGAAGGCTTTGGGTACAACTGAACTCCCGAGGGGAGCCTTTATGCAGCCCCACATGCAACTGGAACCTCTGTATTCGCTCTTTCTCAGCAACCCTAAATAGATCCCTGGCCCGCATGGCAGACGACTGAAAACTCGGGCCACAGAAAAAGCGGTTCAAGCCCCATTCACCCATCCAGAAGTGCCCCGAAAGGAAGGCTTTGGGTACAACTGAACTCCCCAGGGGAGCCTTTATGCAGCCCCACATGCAACTGGACCTCCGGGTTCGCTCTTTCCGAACAAAACTAAACATAACCCTGGCCCGCATGGCAGACGACTGAAAAATCGGCCCCAGAAAACGCATTACAAACCCCATTCGCCCATCAAAAGTGCCCCCGAAGGAAGGCTTTGGGTACAAGTGAACTCCCCAGGGGAGCCTTTATGCAGCCCCACATGCAACTGGAACCTCTGTATTCGCTCTTTCTCAGCAACCCTAAATATAACCCTGGCCCGCATACCAGACGACTGAAAACTCGGGCCACAGAAAAAGCGTTTCAAGCCCATTCGCCCATCCATAAGTGCCCCCAAAGGAAGGCTTTGGGTACAACTGAACTCCCAGGGGAGCCTTTATGCAGCCCCACATGCAACTGGACCCTCCGGGTTCGCTGTTTCCGAGCAACCCTTAATATAACCCTAGCCAGCATTGCGTACGACTGAAAAATCGGGCCACAGAAAAAGCGTTTCAAGCCCCATTCACCCATCCAGAAGTGCCCCCAAAGGAAGGCTTTGGGTACAACTGAATTCCCCAGGGGAGCCTTTACGCAGCCCCACATGCAACTGAACCCTCCGTATACGCTCTTTCATAGCAACCCTAAATATAACCCTGGCCCGCATGGCAGACGACTGAAAAATCGGGACCCAGAAAACGCGTTACAAGCCCCTTTCGCCCATCCAAAAGTGCGCCCGAAGGAAGGCTTTGGGTACAAGTGAACTCCCCAGGGTAGCCTTTATGCAGCCCCACATGCAACTGGACCCTCCGGGTTCCCTCTTTCCGAGCAACCCTAAATAAAACTCTTGCCAGCATGGCAGAAGACTGAAAACACGGGCCACAGAAAAAGCGTTTCAAGCCCCATTCGCCCATCCAGAAGTGCCCCCAAAGGAAGGCTTTGGGTACAACTGAACTCCCCAGGGGAGCCTTTATGCAGCCCCACATGCAACTGGAACCTCTGTATTCGCTCTTTCCGAAGAACACTAAACATAACCCTGGCCCGCATGGCAGACGACTGTAAAATCGGGCCCCAGAAAACGCATTACAAACCCCATTCGCCCATCCAAAAGTGCCCCCAAAGGAAGGCTTTGGGTACAACTGAACTCCTCAGGGGAGCCTTTATGCAGCCCCACATGCAACTGGACCCTCCGGGTTCGCTGTTTCCGAGCAACTGTTAATATATCACTAGCCAGCATGGGAGACGACTGAAAACTCGGGCCACAGAAAAAGCGTTTCAAGCCCCATTCACCCATCCAGAAGTGCCCCCAAAGGAAGGCTTTGGGTACAAGTGAACTCCCCAGGGGAGCCTTTATGCAGCCCCACATGCAACTGGACCCTCCGGGTTCACTCTTTCACAGCAACCCTAAATATAGCCCTGGCCCGCATGGCAGACGACTGAAAAATGGGGCCCCAGAAAAAGCGTTACAAGCCCCATTCGCCCATCCAAAAGTGCCCCCAGAGGAAGGCTTTGGGTACAAGTGAAGTCCGCAGGGGAGCCTTTATGCAGCCCCACATGCAACTGGACCCTCCGGGTTCGCTCTTTCCGAGCAACACTAAACATAAACCTAGCCGGCATGGGAGACTACTGAAAACTCGGGACCCAGAAAATGCATTCCAAGCCCCTTTCGCCCATCCAGAAGTGCCCCCAGAGGAAGATTTTGGGTACAAGTGAACTCCCCAGGGGAGCCTTTATGCAGCCCCACATGCAAATGGACCCTCCGTGTTCGCTGTATCCGAGCAACCCTTAATATAACACTAGCCAGCATGGCATACCACTGAAAACTCGGGCCACAGAAAAAGAGTTTGTACCCCATTCACCCATCCAGAAGTGCAACCAAAGGAAGGCTTTGGGTACAACTGAACTCCCCAGGGGAGCCTTTATGCAGCCCCACATGCAACTGGACCCTCCGGGTTCGCTGTTTCCGAGCAACCCTTAATATAAGACTAGCCAGCATGGCAGAAGACTAAAAACTCGGGCCACAGAAAAAAAGTTTCAAGCCCCATTCACCCATCCAGAAGTGCCCCCAATGGAAGGCTTTGGGTACAACTGAACTCCCCAGGGGAGCCTTTACGCAGCCCCACATGCAACTGGACCCTCCGTATTCGCTCTTTCCGAGCAACACTAAACATATCCCTAGCCGGCATGGGAGACGACTGAAAAATCGGGCCCCAGAAAACGCTTTCCGAGCCCATTTGGCCTTTCAAAAGTGCCCGCAGAGGAAGGCTTTGGGTACAACTGAACTCCCCAGGGGAGCCTTTATGCAGCCCCACATGCAAATGGACCCTCCAGGTTCGCTCTTTCCGAGCAACACTAAACATAAACCTAGACGGCATGGGAGACGACTGAAAACTCGGGACCCAGAAAACGCTTTCCAAGCCCCTTTCGCCCATTCAAAAGTGCCCCCAGAGGAAGGCTTTGGGTACAACTGAACTCCCCAGGGGAGCCTTTATGCAGCCCCACATGCAACTGGACCCTCCGGGTTCGCTCTTTCCGAGGAACCCTTAATATAACACTAGCCAGCATGACATACGACTGAAAACTCGGGCCACAGAAAAAGCGTTTCAAGCCCCATTCACCCATCCAGAAGTGCCCCCAAAGGAAGGCTTTGGGTACAACTGAACTCCCCAGGGGAGCCTTTATGCAGCCCCACATGCAACTGGAACCTCTGTATTCGCTCTTTCTCAGCAACCCTAAATATAACCCCGGCCCGCATGGCAGACGACTGAAAAATCGGGCCCCAGAAAACGTGATACAAGCCCCATTCGCCCATCCAAAAGTGCCCCCAAAGGAAGGCTTTGGGTACATCTGAACTCCCCAGGGGAGCCTTTATGCAGCCCCACATGCAACTGGACCCTCCGGGTTCGCTCTTTCCGAGCAACACTAAACATAGCCCTAGCCGGCATGGCAGACGACTGAAAACTCGGGCCCCAGGAAACGATTTCTGAGCCCATTTGGCCTTTCAAAAGTGCCCGCAGAGGAAGGCTTTGGGTATAACTGAACTCCCCAGGGGAGCCTTTATGCACCCCACATGCAAATGGACCCTCCGGGTTCGCTCTTTCCGAGCAACACTAAACATAAACCTAGCCGGCATCGGAGACGACTAAAAAATCGGGACCCAGAAAATGCTTTCCTAGCCCCTTTCGCCCATTCAAAAGTGCCCCCAGAGGAAGGCTTTGGGTACAAGTGAACTCCCCAGGGGAGCCTTTATGCAGCCCCACATGCAACTGGAACCTCTGTATTCGCTCTTGCTCAGCAACCCTAAATATAACCCTGGCCCGCATGGCCGACGACTGAAAACTCGGGCCCCAGAAAACGCGTTACAAGCCCCATTCGCCCATCCAAAAGTGCCCCCAGAGGAAGGCTTTGGGTACAAGTGAACTCCCCAGGGGAGCCTTAACGCAGCCCCACATGCAACTGGACCCTCCGTATTCGCTCTTTCACAGCAATCCTAAATATCGCCCTGGCCCGCCTGGCAGTCGACTGAAAACTCGGGCCCCAGAAAAACTGTTAAAAGCCTAATTCGCCCATCCAAAAGTGCCCCCAGAGGAAGGCTTTGGGTACAACTGAACTCCCCAGGGGAGCCTTTACGCAGCCCCACATGCAACTGGACCGTCCGGGTTCGCTCTTTCCGAGCAACACTAAACATATCCCTAGCCGGCATGGAAGACGACTGAAAACTCAGGCCCCAGAAAACGCTTTCCGAGCCCATTTGGCCTTTCAAAAGTGCCCGCAGAGGAAGGCTTTGGGTACAAGTGAACTCCCCAGGGGAGCCTTTATGCAGCCCCACATGCAAATGGACCCTCCGGGTTCGCTCTTTCCCAGCAACCCTTAATATAACACTAGCCAGCATGGCAGAAGACTGAAAACTCGGGCCACAGAAAAAGCGTTTCAAGCCCCATTCACGCATCCAGAAGTGCCCCCAAAGGAAGGCTTTGGGTACAACTGAACTCCCCAGGGGAGCCTTTATGCAGCCCCACATGCAACAGGACCCTCCGTATACGCTCTTTCACAGCAACCCTGTATATAACCCTGGCCCGCATGGCAGACGACTGAAAAATCGGGCCCCAGAAAACGCGTTACAAGCCCCATTCGTCCATCCAAAAGTGCCCCCGAAGGAAGGCTTTGGGTACAACTGAACTCCGCAGGGGAGCCTTTATGCAGCCCCACATGCAGCTGGAACCTCTGTATTCGCTCTTTCTCAGCAACCCTAAATATAACCCTGGCCCGCATGGCAGAATACTGAAAACTCGGGCCTCAGAAAACGCGTTACAAGCCCATTCGCCCATCCAAAAGTGCCCCCGAAGGAAGGCTTTGGGTACAACTGAACTCCCCAGGGGAGCCTTTACGCAGCCCCACATGCAAATGGACCCTCCGTGTTCGCTGTTCACGAGCAAGCCTAAATATATCCCTAGCCAGCATGGCAGAAGACTGATAACTCGGGCCACAAAATAAGAGTTTGTACCCCATTCACCCATCCAGAAGTGCAACCAAAGGAAGGCTTTGGGTACAACTGAACTCCCCAGGGGAGCCTTTATGCAGCCCCACATGCAACTGGACCGTCCGGGTTCGCTCTTTCCGAGCAACCCTAAATATAACCCTGGCCCGCATGGGAGACGACTGAAAACTCGGGCCCCAGAAAACGGGTTACAAGCCCCATTCGCCCATCCAGAAGTGCCCCCAGAGGAAGGCTTTGGGTACAAGTGAACTCCCCAGGGGAGCCTTTATGCAGCCCCACATGCAACTGGACCCTCCGGGTTCGCTGTTTCCGAGCAACCCTAAATATAACTCTTGCCAGTATGGCAGAAGACTGAAAACTCGGGCCACAGAAAAAGCGTTTCAAGCCCGATTCACCCTTTCAGAAGTGCCCCCAAAGGAAGGCTTCCGGTACAACTGAACTCCACAGGGGAGCCTTCATGCAGCCCCACATGCAAATGGACCCTCCGGGTTCGCTGTTTCCGAGCAACCCTTTATATAACACTAGCCAGCATGGCAGAAGACTGAAAACTCGGGCCACAGAAAAAGCGTTTCAAGCCCCATTCACCCATCCAGAAGTGCCCCCAAAGGAAGGCTTTGGGTACAACTGAACTCCCCAGGGGAGCCTTTATGCAGCCCCACATGCAAATGGAACCTCTGTATTCGCTCTTTCTCAGCAACCCTAAATATAACCCTGGCCCGCATGGCAGACGACTGAAAAATCAGGCCCCAGAAAACGCGATACAAGCCCCATTCGCCCATCCAAAAGTGCCCCCAAAGGAAGGCTTTGGGTACAACTGAACTCCCCAGGGGAGCCTTTATGCAGCCCCACATGCAACTGGACCCTCCGGGTTCACTCTTTCACCGCACGCATAAATATAGCCCTCTGCGCAATGGGAAAAGACTGAAAAAGCGGGCCTCAGAAAAGGCATTGCGATTCCCCTTGGACCATCCAAAAGTGCCCCCAAAGGAAGGCTTTGGGTACAAGTGAACTCCCCAGGGGAGCCTTTATGCAGCCCCACATGCAACTGGACGCTCCGGGTTCGCTGTTTCAGAGCAACCATAAATATATCCCTAGCCAGAATGGCATACGACTGAAAACTCGGGCCACAGAAAAAGCGTTTCAAGCCCCATTCACCCATCCAGAAGTGCCCCCAAAGGAAGGCTTTGGGTACAACTGAACTCCCCAGGGGAGCCTTTATGCAGCCCCACATGCAACTGGACCCTCCGGGTTCGCTCTTTCCGAACAACACTAAACATAACCCTGGCCCGCATGGCAGACGACTGAAAAATCGGGCCCCAGAAAACGCAATACAAGTCCCTTTCGCCTATTTAAAAGTGCCCCCAGAGGAAGGCTTTGGGGACAACTGAACTCCCCAGGGGAGCCTTTACGCAGCCCCACATGCAACTGGAACCTCTGTATTCGCTCTTTCTCAGCAACCCTAAATATAACCCTGGCCTGCATGGCAGACGACTGAAAAATCGGGCCCCAGAAAACGCGATACAAGCCCCATTCGCCCATCCAAAAGTGCCCCCAAAGGAAGGCTTTGGGTACAACTGAACTCCCCAGGGGAGCCTTTATGCAGCCCCACATGCAACTGGACCCTTCCGGGTTCGCTCTTTCACCGCACGCATAAATATAGCCCTCTGCGCAATGGGAAAAGACTGAAAAAGCGGGCCTTAGAAAAGGCATTGCGATTCCCCTTGGACCATCCAAAAGTGCCCCCAAAGGAAGGCTTTGGGTACAAGTGAACTCCCCAGGGGAGCCTTTATGCAGCCCCACATGCAACTGGACGCTCCGGGTTCGCTGTTTCAGAGCAACCATAAATATATCCCTAGCCAGAATGGCATACGACTGAAAACTCGGGCCACAGAAAAAGCGTTTCAAGCCCCATTCACCCATCCAGAAGTGCCCCCAAAGGAAGGCTTTGGGTACAACTGAACTCCCCAGGGGAGCCTTTATGCAGCCCCACATGCAACTGGACCCTCCGGGTTCGCTCTTTCCGAACAACACTAAACATAACCCTGGCCCGCATGGCAGACGACTGAAAAATCGGGCCCCAGAAAACGCAATACAAGTCCCTTTCGCCTATTTAAAAGTGCCCCCAGAGGAAGGCTTTGGGGACAACTGAACTCCCCAGGGGAGCCTTTACGCAGCCCCACATGCAACTGGAACCTCTGTATTCGCTCTTTCCGAGCAACACTAAACATAGCCCTAGCCGGCATGGCAGACGACTGAAAACTCGGGCCCCAGGAAACGATTTCTGAGCCCATTTGGCCTTTCAAAAGTGCCCGCAGAGGAAGGCTTTGGGTATAACTGAACTCCCCAGGGGAGCCTTTATGCACCCCACATTCAAATGGACCCTCCGGGTTCGCTCTTTCCGAGCAACACTAAACATAACCCTAGCCGGCATCGGAGACGACTAAAAAATCGGGACCCAGAAAATGCTTTCCTAGCCCCTTTCGCCCATTCAAAAGTGCCCCCAGAGGAAGGCTTTGGGTACAAGTGAACTCCCCAGGGGAGCCTTTATGCAGCCCCACATGCAACTGGAACCTCTGTATTCGCTCTTGCTCAGCAACCCTAAATATAACCCTGGCCCGCATGGCAGACGACTGAAAACTCGGGCCCCAGAAAACGCGTTACAAGCCCCATTCGCCCATCCAAAAGTGCCCCCAAAGGAAGGCTTTGGGTACAACTGAACTCCCCAGGGGAGCCTTTATGCAGCCCCACATGCAACTGGACCGTCCGGGTTCGCTCTTTCCGAGCAACACTAAACATATCCCTAGCAGGCATGGAAGACGACTGAAAACTCAGGCCCCAGAAAACGCTTTCCGAGCCCATTTGGCCTTTCAAAAGTGCCCGCAGAGGAAGGCTTTGGGTACAAGTGAACTCCCCAGGGGAGCCTTTATGCAGCCCCACATGCAACTGGACCCTCCGGGTTCGCTCTTTCCGAGCAACACTAAACATAACCGTAGCCGGCATGGGAGACGACTGAAAACTCGGGACCCAGAAAACACTATCCAAGCCCCTTTCGCCCATTCAAAAGTGCCCCCAGAGGAACGCTTTCGGTACAAGTGAACTCCCCAGGGGAGCCTTTACGCAGCCCCACATGCAACTGGACCCTCCGGGTTCGCTCTTTCCGAGCAACCCTTAATATAACACTAGCCAGCATGGCAGAAGACTGAAAACTCGGGCCACAGAAAAAGCGTTTCAAGCCCCATTCACGCATCCAGAAGTGCCCCCAAAGGAAGGCTTTGGGTACAACTGAACTCCCCAGGGGAGCCTTTACGCAGCCCCACATGCAACTGGACACTCCGTATTCGCTCTTTCACAGCAACCCTAAATATAACCCTGGCCCGCATGGCAGACGACTGAAAAATCGGGCCCCAGAAAACGCGTTACAAGCCCCATTCGTCCATCCAAAAGTGCCCCCGAAGGAAGGCTTTGGGTACAACTGAACTCCGCAGGGGAGCCTTTATGCAGCCCCACATGCAGCTGGAACCTCTGTATTCGCTCTTTCTCAGCAACCCTAAATATAACCCTGGCCCGCATGGCAGAATACTGAAAACTCGGGCCTCAGAAAACGCGTTACAAGCCCATTCGCCCATCTAAAAGTGCCCCCGAAGGAAGGCTTTGGGTACAACTGAACTCCCCAGGGGAGCCTTTACGCAGCCCCACATGCAAATGGACCCTCCGTGTTCGCTGTTCACGAGCAAGCCTAAATATATCCCTAGCCAGCATGGCAGAAGACTGAAAACTCGGGCCACAAAATAAGAGTTTGTACCCCATTCACCCATCCAGAAGTGCAACCAAAGGAAGGCTTTGGGTCCAACTGAACTCCCCAGGGGAGCCTTTATGCAGCCCCACATGCAACTGGACCGTCCGGGTTCGCTCTTTCCGAGCAACCCTAAATATAACCCTGGCCCGCATGGGAGACGACTGAAAACTCAGGCCCCAGAAAACGGGTTACAAGCCCCATTCGCCCATCCAGAAGTGCCCCCAGAGGAAGGCTTTGGGTACAACTGAACTCCCCAGGGGAGCCTTTATGCAGCCCCACATGCAACTGGACCCTCCGGGTTCGCTGTTTCCGAGCAACCCTAAATATAACTCTTGCCAGTATGGCAGAAGACTGAAAACTCGGGCCACAGAAAAAGCGTTTCAAGCCCGATTCACCCATCCAGAAGTGCCCCCAAAGGAAGGCTTTCGGTACAACTGAACTCCACAGGGGAGCCTTTATGCAGCCCCACATGCAACTGGACCCTCCGGGTTCGCTGTTTCCGAGCAACCCTTAATATAACACTAGCCAGCATGGCAGAAGACTGAAAACTCGGGCCACAGAAAAAGCGTTTCAAGCCCCATTCACCCATCCAGAAGTGCCCCCAAAGGAAGGCTTTGGGTACAACTGAACTCCCCAGGGGAGCCTTTACGCAGCCCCACATGCAACTGGAACCTCTGTATTCGCTCTTTCTCAGCAATCCTAAATATAACACTGGCCCGCATGGCAGACGACTGAAAAATCGGGCCCCAGAAAACGCGTTACAAACCCCATTCGCCCATCCAAAAGTGCCCCCAAAGGAAGGCTTTGGGTACAACTGAACTCCCCAGGTGTCGCGTTAAAGGGGTGTAGCTGATTAACCGTCACGGGCCCGTTTGAATTCAGAGTACTGAACCAGTCGGACATTCACCAAAACTGGGGGTCCGTTCGGACATTCACGAAAAACGTAATAACCGCCTGGGGGTCCACTCAGACATTCACCAAAAACGTATTAACCACCTGGGGTTCCACTCAGACATTCACCAACAATGCATTAACCGTCTGGGGGTCTGGTTAGATTCAGAACACTGAATTATCACGGATAATCACCCTCACCCAAGTCGCATTAATGAAAGCTATCACAATGCAATCAAGTATGGTTTATTACAGCAACAGATAATCAGGTTCTTTTGGATTGCCGGCGATAGTGACTGTCTGCAAAAGCAAGCTAATATGCATGAAATACACAGGCGTTATAGGTGTTATAGATGTGACAGGTGTTATAGGTGTTGCAGATGTTATAGGTGTTATAGGTGTTACAGATGTTATAGATGTTATAGATGGTATAGATGTTACAGGTGTTACAGGTGTTATAGGTGTTATGGGTGCACAGCCTAGAAATAAACGCGTTGAAAGGATCAAAGACTCTATATAGAGATTTATAAGCAAATATTCAGATCTCACCCAAAGGCGTCCCAATGGGGGGGGAAGAGAGGCTCAGCCCGTCGACTGATCCCAGGAGTCAGGAGGTCCTAAGGATGCTGTATGTCCTCGGGATGGTATCTCCCCTGACGATGGTATCTTCCCTAACATCCCCTCTCTCTTGGGCCAATTTATATTATTTTCTATCTTTTAGGTGGAGCTTGAGTGGCTCTAGTCAAGCATATCTTAGTTATGATTGGTGTAAAGTTTTCCCGTCTCCGTTTAAAGTAATAGGCTCCGAGAAATTCAGAGCGCATGCTCAGTGAGGGGTGGTCGCACCTTGGAGGCGGGTAGCTTTTGGGATGGAGGTGTGTTTTGGTATTATAATGATATTATAATGAGCAAAAAGAACACTAGGGTACAGCATTTGTCAAAACGTGACAGGTCTTTGGCTTAGGGTGGCAAAAAGTGCTGCTTTGTGCACAAGAACAATCGAGGTCCCACCTGATCACAGAGCCTAGCCGTGGTGTCTCCACTCCACTCCACGCTCCGTGGTGTTCCTTAGAGCTAGCACACCAAGTTTCCCCAGCGCGATAGCATCTAAGGTTGGGAGCCTAGGGAACGCTCAGATAATGCAGTTATGCCCTACCCTGAAAGCCTCTTCAAAGCTGTACCTTTTCCTTAAAAATGTGAATGTTAGTTCTATTTTCCTAGTTACTTCAGGCATTTACACCACATAATCCACCCCGTGACTATAGTCACTCAAGCTTCACGACAGTTGAAATATGTCGGGGATGTCACATACATTCTCGGATTGAGGTTTATCGAGTGTATGTACATTGTGTAGGGATGCTAAACGTTTCATCATAAACCAGAGTTTAACATACAAACTAATTGTCAGTATAAAACACAATACAGTATTAGCATAACAATAACAGGGTGAAGCATCTTGTTGCAGATTCCCTTGGCAGCTGGCGACCATCCAAACAAAGTGTCCCACCAACGGTGTCTCTCATCTCTCTTCACTCTTTCCATCACTTGATGTATTTCTTGTGCATCATGATGGACAGTAATCAGAGTTTTTTGTCCATTTTCTCGGACTTG
This sequence comes from Anas acuta, assembly GCF_963932015.1. Classification (NCBI taxonomy): domain Eukaryota; kingdom Metazoa; phylum Chordata; class Aves; order Anseriformes; family Anatidae; genus Anas; species Anas acuta. The sequence goes on along the minus strand of NW_027076283.1, from coordinate 350,550 downwards.
TGTCATCAGCTGCTTCAGGTCCTCATGTACCAGCGATTTCTTCACCAAGGTGAGGTTCATTCCAATAGGAGTACGCAGCAGTTCATGAAGCAGAATATAATTAGATGCAATAAGTTGATAAGAAGTGACAGGAACTGAGTATTTAAAATCACATCCTAGAATTTTGGTAAAATTGCAAACACAAACATTAGAGTGATTACTGGTATCTACCACTGTATCATCTACGACTATAGAATCACAATGAGTTCTCATACAAACACAACCTTTCCCAATATATATAAGTACAGTTTCAAGGGTTTCATTAGGATGTATCTCGAAGTGGCAAATATTTTGCTCAGTGTCAAGACAAATGTCTTGAGATTCCAGCATGTTACTTTCACAGATGAAACCTTTTTGTTCACGCACAATGCATGCATTTACATCAATTGTTTGCCACTTTCCTCCCTTTTGATGGGCCCATACTTTGTGTTCTTTAGGATAAAGTATAGTTCCATTATGATTGAGTCCTAATGCAATGATTGGATATACATTGTATACGGTGGCATTACTTATAGTAAGTATAAAGGCAACAATTTTATCATTTTCTGCATAATGGGTAAAGTTGACTAATTGCCACCAAGCTTGAAATTCTTTTTCAAATTCTGAAGCATTATCCCAAATCAATTTTCGAATTTCAGTGGGCAAAGTTCCTCCTTCTCCTTCTCTAATAATAGCTGCTGCTACAGATTGTATCCATAACTGCGCTTGGATACAGCTCAAGGCAAGGGAGGTATTGCCTTGGGCTTTTCCAAGGGCATTTACAATTAATTGATGATCATTTTCCTCAATTTGTTCCCAATGGGGTAAAATATCTGATAGAAGCCATTGATTTGCTCCTAAAGCCAATAAGGATGATTTTATTGGTTGTTCCAATTTCCTTAGGTCATCTGTAGTAGCAGTTACTTTACTCATTAAAACCTCAGCATCAATGCTATTTAATATACCTAATCCTGTCCCTAATAACCCAGTTGCATCCTGTGGCCCTTTTTTAGGGACCAACTAGGGTCAAAGAGAATTTGTTGTTTTCCCACAATTTTAATTATGTAAGGACCTGTGTTGAAGATGGAAGGAGTTAGACCAATGGGAGGCTGAGTCGGTTCATTTTCAAATATCTGCAGGGGCAGAGGCTTCTTATCCTTTGACCATGAATTCAAATAGTAATTCTGTGCCTCTGTAGCCTCAGAGACAGTACACAATTATAGGTTTGGTGAAAGTAAAATTGTACCAGCAATCAAAATTTGGTTCAGTTATTTTAGTTATTTGGCAACCAATTTGTATTGTCTGTCCAGACATGGCTTAAAGTTCAGCCATTCTTAGAGAATTGTTCCAACTCCATTCATCTTTTGAAAATATTTTGTTTCCATGTAGAACTAAAGTAGAGAGATTTAGGTCCTTTCTGTTTTGAGATGTTACAGTGACTGTACTATACTGTGACAATACATGGTTAAATGCCATGGTGAAACACCTCAGCTCCATGCACAGCCACAGTGGCTAAGTTTCCTTTAAGGTCTGTAATTGCATCAAGGTCAGGGTAAAGCATAGCATCATTAATCCAAACTGTTGATTCGTCATCTTCCAGCTGTCCATATACAGTTCGCTCAGGGTTCCTGTGAACACAAAAGAAAATAAAATATGCTCGGTTGTATTCAACCGGCAGGGTTAGAAAGAGGGTGAAATAGCAATCTTTGATTTCCCATGCGTAGAAATATTTGGAAGTAGTTAGCACTATTGCTACTGTTAGAAACACGGAGGGCTTTCACTATCTCTGCCATGTTTGGAACTGCGGCAGTCAAAGGTGTAGTGTTAGCGTTCAGCTGTCTGTAATCCACTGTAAAATGCCATTGCCTGGTTGGTTTCTTTACTGGCCACACTGGTGAATTGTAAGGTGAATGGGTCCTTTTAATAATGTCTCTTTTTTCCAATTCTGTTACCACCCCGTCAATCCCCATAAGTGCTGCTGCTGACAACAGATATTGCCGATCATTAATGATTTTAGCAGGGGATAGGGGTACGGATGTTTGTAACAGGCTCAGTCTCATGGTGCCTGAATCCCTTTGATGTGTCGCGAAACTCCACACAGTTCCATCAGGGAGTTTCCACATACGACCATGCAGTATGTCAAATCCTAAAATATTAGTGTATGCAGCACCAACTAATACTTCTACCCTGGTTAATTTTTGTTCCTCTGGCAACCAGAGTGAAATTTTTGCAGTGGGGCATTGTTTTTCCACACCATTGATTCCCGTGAATTTAACCCTGTGTTGACCAGGTGTTATGCTCAGGGTTTGTGCTGTCTCATGTGTAACTACTGACATTTGGGTCCTGGTATCAATAAGAAAGTTTACCAATATTTTTGGGGGTTCAACAGGAATGATGATGATAGGGTCAGAGTGTTCATTAGAGAGCCATTGAACTGCTAATACCTGCCGAGCAGGGTGGCTCATTGCCCTCCCCGGGGATAAGAGGTTTTTTGCTGACACAACTCGCCTCGTTCCCTATTAGGTTTCAATCTCTCTTTGAATTTGGGGTATCTGGGATTTTTAGTGTGGATTTGGCAGACTCGCCGAGAGTGGTCTTGGGATTTAATACTGGATGAATTAATCCAGCCCATTTGGTGTCCGTACTTATCTATGTCTTGTACCAATTCACTCCAGGTGGGAATAGGGGAGTTAGGATTTTGCCTACAACCACTATCATCATCCCTACAAGCAGCTAGTATGTGATCTTGGGTGTTTGCTACAAACATATTAAGACAATCAGGGAGTCCACGGATGAGAGGGGTTAACCGAATTGGATCAATAGGAGCTAACATCGGGGATTTCCTTAATTCATCTCTTTCATATATCGCCTGAATGCAGGCTGCTTTCTGTACTGCTACAGCCAGGTCAGCTCCTGGTGTGGTGGTTAAAAATACTCCAGGTCTCCAAAAGCCTCCTACCTCTTCCTCACTCAACATCATTCGATCTCCTCCTTTAAGAGAAACTCGACACACATACTCAACTTCTGATTCCCCTGACCGCCTTGAGAACTTCTCCTGTATTTTAACCAACTCTGCTGGTGGCAACGGAATCGTTCGCACAGTAGTGCGGATTTCATCATTATCATCAACAGCAGTCTCAGTCTTAACCAAAGGTCTCAAGGAAATGGATTGGGGTTCAGAATCAGAAATCTCTTCAACACCATCATCACTGTCAGACCAGAAATCACTGTCCCAGCTTTCAGGTTCTGCATTATGCAGCACTCCACGAATCTGCTTGACCGGAGCACAAGGCTGTACTTTATTTAACAGATGACTAACCCTCTCCAGCAATTGTTTAAGATGATTATTCTCATGCACAAGTTTATCATTTTCACTCACAAGTTTATCATTTTCACTCACAAGTTTATCATTTTCAGTCACAAGTTTGTCATTCTCAATGGAAAGTTTATTATTTTCATCCAAAAGTTTATCCACTCTGATTCCTAATGTTTTTCCCGTCTCCCTTTCAAAGGCCAATGATGACTTAAACACCTCAATCTCTGATTTCAAAGCTGTATGTTCCGCATCAGAGATCAGTTTGGGAGCAGGAGTTTCCTTAGCTTTTTGCCGAGCACAAGACAAACAAGCTCCTAACACAGCACAAATCGCACCTTTACCCTTTCTTTGACCAATCTTTCGTGAAGCCTGACACTGCTCAATGTGCTCTACCACTTTCTCCTCATCTTTCCAAAACTTTTGGGAAAACTCCTTCCCTGCCTGGGAAGGGGCACATTTATATTTTTGCAGAAGTTTATCCATAGCAATCCTGCCGACTACGCCAATTTTACTGTCGCGTTAAAGGGGTGTAGCTGATTAACCGTCACGGGCCCGTTTGAATTCAGAGTACTGAACCAGTCGGACATTCACCAAAACTGGGGGTCCGTTCGGACATTCACCAAAAACGTAATAACCGCCTGGGGGTCCACTCAGACATTCACCAAAAACGTATTAACCACCTGGGGGTCCACTCAGACATTCACCAACAATGCATTAACCGTCTGGGGGTCTGGTTAGATTCAGAACACTGAATTATCACGGATAATCACCCTCACCCAAGTCGCATTAATGAAAGCTATCACAATGCAATCAAGTATGGTTTATTACAGCAACAGATAATCAGGTTCTTTTGGATTGCCGGCGATAGTGACTGTCTGCAAAAGCAAGCTAATATGCATGAAATACACAGGCGTTATAGGTGTTATAGATGTGACAGGTGTTATAGGTGTTGCAGATGTTATAGGTGTTATAGGTGTTACAGATGTTATAGATGTTATAGATGGTATAGATGTTACAGGTGTTACAGGTGTTATAGGTGTTATGGGTGCACAGCCTAGAAATAAACGCGTTGAAAGGATCAAAGACTCTATATAGAGATTTATAAGCAAATATTCAGATCTCACCCAAAGGCGTCCCAATGGGGGGGGAAGAGAGGCTCAGCCCGTCGACTGATCCCAGGAGTCAGGAGGTCCTAAGGATGCTGTATGTCCTCGGGATGGTATCTCCCCTGACGATGGTATCTTCCCTAACATCCCCTCTCTCTTGGGCCAATTTATATTATTTTCTATCTTTTAGGTGGAGCTTGAGTGGCTCTAGTCAAGCATATCTTAGTTATGATTGGTGTAAAGTTTTCCCGTCTCCGTTTAAAGTAATAGGCTCCGAGAAATTCAGAGCGCATGCTCAGTGAGGGGTGGTCGCACCTTGGAGGCGGGTAGCTTTTGGGATGGAGGTGTGTTTTGGTATTATAATGATATTATAATGAGCAAAAAGAACACTAGGGTACAGCATTTGTCAAAACGTGACAGGTCTTTGGCTTAGGGTGGCAAAAAGTGCTGCTTTGTGCACAAGAACAATCGAGGTCCCACCTGATCACAGAGCCTAGCCGTGGTGTCTCCACTCCACTCCACGCTCCGTGGTGTTCCTTAGAGCTAGCACACCAAGTTTCCCCAGCGCGATAGCATCTAAGGTTGGGAGCCTAGGGAACGCTCAGATAATGCAGTTATGCCCTACCCTGAAAGCCTCTTCAAAGCTGTACCTTTTCCTTAAAAATGTGAATGTTAGTTCTATTTTCCTAGTTACTTCAGGCATTTACACCACACCAGGGGAGCCTTTATGCAGCCCCACATGCAACTGGACCCTTCCGGGTTCACTCTTTCACCGCACGCATAAATATAGCCCTCTGCGCAATGGGAAAAGACTGAAAAAGCGGGCCTCAGAAAAGGCATTGCGATTCCCCTTGGACCATCCAAAAGTGCCCCCAAAGGAAGGCTTTGGGTACAAGTGAACTCCCCAGGGGAGCCTTTATGCAGCCCCACATGCAACTGGACGCCCCGGGTTCGCTGTTTCAGAGCAACCATAAATATATCCCTAGCCAGAATGGCATACGACTGAAAACTCGGGCCACAGAAAAAGCGTTTCAAGCCCCATTCACCCATCCAGAAGTGCCCCCAAAGGAAGGCTTTGGGTACAACTGAACTCCCCAGGGGAGCCTTTATGCAGCCTCACATGCAACTGGACCCTCCGGGTTCGCTGTTTCCGAGCAACACTAAACATAGCCCTAGCCAGCATGGGAGACGACTGAAAACTCGGGCCACAGAAAAAGCGTTTCAAGCCCCATTCACCCATCCAGAAGTGCCCCCAAAGGAAGGCTTTGGGTACAACTGAACTCCCCAGGGGAGCCTTTATGCAGCCCCACATGCAACTGGACCGTCCGGGTTCGCTCTTTCCGAGCAACCCTAAATATAACCCTGGCCCGCATGGGAGACGACTGAAAACTCGGGCCCCAGAAAACGGGTTACAAGCCCCATTCGCCCATCCAGAAGTGCCCCCAGAGGAAGGCTTTGGGTACAACTGAACTCCCCAGGGGAGCCTTTATGCAGCCCCACATGCAACTGGACCCTCCGGGTTCGCTGTTTCCGAGCAACCCTAAATATAACTCTTGCCAGTATGGCAGAAGACTGAAAACTCGGGCCACAGAAAAAGCGTTTCAAGCCCGATTCACCCATCCAGAAGTGCCCCTAAAGGAAGGCTTTCGGTACAACTGAACTCCACAGGGGAGCCTTTATGCAGCCCCACATGCAACTGGACCCTCCGGGTTCGCTCTTTCCGAGCAACATAAAACATAGCCCTAGCCGGCATGGGAGACGACTAAAAAATCGGGCCCCAGAAAACGCATTCCAAGACCGTTTCGCCCATTTAAAAGTGCCCCCAGAGGAAGGCTTTGGGTACAAGTGAACTCCCCAGGGGAGCCTTTATGCAGCCCCACATGCAACTGGACCCTCCGGGTTCGCTCTTTCCGAGCAACACTAAACATAGCCCTAGCCGGCAGGGGAGACGAGTGAAAACTCGGGCCCCAGAAAAAGCGTTTCAAGCCCCATTCACCCATGCAGAAGTGCCCCCAAAGGAAAGCTTTGGGTACAACTGAACTCCCCAGGGGAGCCTTTATTCAGCCCCACATGCAACTGGACCCTCCGTATTCGCTCTTTCTCAGCAACCAAAAATATAACCCTGGCCCGCATGGCAGACGACTGAAAAATCGGGCCGCATAAAACGCGATACAAGCCCCATTCGCCCATCCAAAAGTGCCCCCAAAGGAAGGCTTTGGGTACAGGTGAACTCCCCAGGGGAGCCTTTATGCAGCCCCACATTCAACTGGACCCTACGTATTCGCTCTTTCTCAGACACCCTAAATATAACCCTGGTCCGCTTGGCAGACGACTGAAAAATTGGGCCCCAGAAAACGCGTTTCAAGCCCTATTTACGCATCCAGAAGTGCCCCCAAAGTAAGGCTTTGGGTACAAGTGAACTCCCCAGGGGAGCCTTTATGCAGCCCCACATGCAACTGGACCCTCCGGGTTCACTCTTTCACCGCAAGCCTAAATATATCCCTCAGCGCAATGGGAGAAGACTGAAAAAGCGGGCCCCAGAAAACGCTTTCCGAGCCCCTTTCGCCCATTCAAAAGTGCCCCCAGAGGAAGGCTTTGGGTACAAGTGAACTCCCCAGGGGAGCCTTTATGCAGCCCCACATGCAACTGGAACCTCTGTATTCGCTCTTCCTCAGCAACCAAAAATATAACCCTGGCCCGCATGGCAGACGACTGAAAAATTGGGACGCAGGAAACGCGATACAAGCCCCATTCGCCCATCCAAAAGTGCCCTAAAGGAAGGCTTTGGGTACAAGTGAACTCCCCAGGGGAGCCTTTATGCAGCGCCACATGCAACTTGACCCTCCGGGTTCACTCTTTCACCGAAAGCCTAAATATAGCCCTCAGCGCAATGGGAGAAGACTGAAAAAGCGGGCCCCAGAAAACGCTTTCCGAGCCCCTTTCGCCCATTCAAAAGTGCCCCCAGAGGAAGGCTTTGAGTACAAGTGAACTCCCCAGGGGAGCCTTTATGCAGCCCCACATGCAACTGGACCCTCCGGGTTCGCTGTTTACGAGCAAGCCTAAATATATCTCTAGCCAGCATGGCAGAAGACTGAAAACTCGGGCCACAGAATAAGAGTTTGTAGCCCCATTCACCCATCCAGAAGTGCCCCCAAAGGAAGGCTTTGGGTACAACTGAACTCCCCAGGGGAGCCTTTATGCAGCCCCACATGCAACTGGACCCTCCGGGTTCGCTCTTTCCGAGCAACATAAAACATAACCCTAGCCAGCATGGAAGAAGACTGAAAACTCGGGCCACAGAAAAAGAGTTTCAAGCCCCATTCACCCATCCAGAAGGGCCCCCAAAGGAAGGCTTTGGGTAGAACTGAACTCCCCAGGGGAGCCTTTATGCAGCCCCACATGCAACTGGACCCTCCGGGTTTGCTCTTTCCGAGCAACACTAAACATAGCCCTAGCCGGCATGGGAGACGACTGAAAACTCGGGCCCCAGAAAACGCATTACAATCCCCATTCGCCCATCCAACAGTGCCCCCAAAGGAAGGCTTTGGGTACAACTGAACTCCCCAGGGGAGCCTTTATGCAGCCCCACATGCAACTGGACCCTCCGGGTTCGCTCTTTCTCAGCAACCCTAAATATAACCCTGGCCCGCATGCCAGACGACTGAAAAATTGGGCCCCAGAAAACGCGTTTCAAGCCCCATTTACGCATCCAGAAGTGCCCCCAAAGGAAGGCTTTGGGTACAAGTGAACTCCCCAGGGGAGCCTTTATGCAGCCCCACATGCAACTGGACCCTACGTATTCGCTCTTTCTCAGCAACCCTAAATATAACCCTGGCCCGCATGGCAGACGACTGAAAAATTGGGCCCCAAAAAACGCGTTTCAAGCCCTATTTACGCATCCAGAAGTGCCCCCAAAGGAAGGCTTTGGGTACAAGTGAACTCCCCAGGGGAGCCTTTATGCAGCCCCACATGCAACTGGACCCTCCGGGTTCACTCTTTCACCGCAAGCCTAAATATATCCCTCAGCGCAATGGGAGAAGACTGAAAAAGCGGGCCCCAGAAAACGCTTTCCGAGCCCCTTTCGCCCATTCAAAAGTGCCCCCAGAGGAAGGCTTTGGGTACAAGTGAACTCCCCAGGGGAGCCTTTATGCAGCCCCACATGCAACTGGACCCTCCGGGTTCGCTGTTTCCGAGCAACCCTTAATATAACCCTAGCCAGCATGGCAGAAGACTGAAAACTCGGGCCACAGAAAAAGCGTTTCAAGCCCCATTCACCCATCCAGAAGTGCCCCCAAAGGAAGGCTTTGGGTACAAGTGAACTCCCCAGGGGAGCCTTTATGCAGCCCCACATGCAACTGGACCCTCCGTATTCGCTCTTTAACAGCAACCCTAAATATATCCCTGGCCCGCATAGCAGACGACTGAAAAATCGAGTCCCAGAAAACGCGTTACAAGCCCCATTCGCCCATCCAGAAGTGCCTCCAGAGGAAGGCTTTGGGTACAAGTGAACTCCCCAGGGGAGCCTTTATGCAGCCCCACATGCAACTGGACCCTCCGGGTTCGCTCTTTCACCGCAAGCCTAAATACAGCCCTCGACGTAATGGGAGAAGACTGAAAAAGTGGGCCTCAGAAAACGCATTGCGATTCCCCTTGGACCATCCAAAAGTTCCCCCAAAGGAAGGCTTTGGGTACATCTGAACTCCCCAGGGGAGCCTTTATACAGCCCCACATGCAACTGGAACCTCTGTATTCGCTCTTCCTCAGCAACCAATAATATAACCCTGGCCCGCATGGCAGACGACTGAAAAATCGGGCCACAGAAAAAGCGTTACAAGCCCCATTCACCCATCCAGAAGTGCCCCCAAAGGAAGGCTTTGGGTACAACTGAACTCCCCAGGGGAGCCTTTATGCAGCCCCACATGCAACTGGACCCTCCGGGTTCGCTCTTTCCGAGCAACACTAAACATAGCCCTAGCAGGCATGGGAGACGAGTGAAAACTAGGGTCCCAGAAAATGCTTTCCGAGCCCCTTTCGCCCATTTAAAAGTGCACCCAGAGGAAGGCTTTGGGTACAAGTGAACTCCCCAGGGGAGCCTTTATGCAGCCCCACATGCAACTTGACCGTCCGGGTTCGCTCTTTCCGAGCAACACTAAACATAGCCCTAGCCGGCAGGGGAGACGACTGAAAACTTGGGCCACAGAAAACGCTTTCCGAGCCCCTTTAGCCCATTCAAAAGTGCCCCCAAAGGAAGGCTTTGGGTACAACTGAACTCCCCAGGGGAGCCTTTATGCAGCCCTACATGCAACTGGACCCTCCGGGTTCGCTGTTTACGAGCAAGCCTAAATATATCTCTAGCCAGCATGGCAGAAGACTGAAAACTCGGGCCACAGAATAAGAGTTTGTAGCCCCATTCACCCATCCAGAAGTGCCCCCAAAGGAAGGCTTTGGGTACAAGTGAACTCCCCAGGGGAGCCTTTATGCAGCCCCACATGCAACTGGACCCTCCGGGTTCGCTCTTTCCGAGCAACACTAAACATAGCCCTAGCCCGCAGGGGAGACGAGTGAAAAATCGGGCCCCAGAAAACGCTTTCCGAGCCCCTTTCGCCCATTCAAAAGTGCCCCCAGAGGAAGGCTTTGGGTACAAGTGAACTCCCCAGAGGAGCCTTTATGCAGCCCCACATGCAACTGGACCCTCCGGGTTCGCTCTTTCCGAGCAACACAAAACATAGCCCTAGCCAGCATGGAAGAAGACTGAAAACTCGGGCCACAGAAAAAGAGTTTCAAGCCCCATTCACCCATCCAGAAGTGCCCCCAAAGGAAGGCTTTGGGTACAACTGAACTCCCCAGGGGAGCCTTTATGCAGCCCCACATGCAACTGGACCCTCCGGGTTCGCTCTTTCCGAGCAACATAAAACATAGCCCTAGCCAGCATGGAAGAAGACTGAAAACTCGGGCCACAGAAAAAGAGTTTCAAGCCCCATTCACCCATCCAGAAGTGCCCCCAAAGGAAGGCTTTGGGTACAACTGAACTCCCCAGGGGAGCCTTTATGCAGCCCCACATGCAACTGGACCCTCCGGGTTCGCTCTTTCCGAGCAACAGTAAAATAGCCCTGGCCCGCATGGCAGACGACTGAAAAATCGGGCCCCAGAAAACGCTTTCCAAGCCCCTTTCGCCCATATAAAAGTACCCCCAGAGGAAGGCTTTGGGTACAAGTGAACTCCCCAGGGGAGCCTTTATGCAGCCCCACATGCAAATGAACCCTCTGGGTTCGGTCTTTCACAGCAACCCTAAATATAACCCTGGCCCGCATGGCAGAAGACTGAAAACTCGGGGCACAGAAAAAGCATTTCAAGCCCCATTCACGCATCCAGAAGTGCCCCCAAAGGAAGGCTTTGGGTACAAGTGAACTCCCCAGGGGAGCCTTTATGCAGCCCCACATGCAACTGGACCCTCCGGGTTCGCTCTTTCCGAACAACACTAAACATAGCCCTAGCCGGCAGGGGAGTCGACTGAAAACTCGGGCCCCAGAAAACGCCTTCCGAGTCCCTTTAACCCATTCAAAAGTGTCCCCAAAGGAAGGCTTTGGGTACAACTGAACTCCCCAGGGGAGCCTTTATGCAGCCCCATATGCAACTGGAACCTCTGTATTTGCTCTTTCTCAGCAACCCTAAATATAACCCTGGCCCGCATGGGAGACGACTGAAAAATTGGGCCCCAAAAAACGCGATTCAAGCCCCATTCGCCCATCCAAAAGTGCCCCCAAAGGAAGGCTTTGGGTACAACTGAACTCCCCAGGGGAGACTTTATGCAGCCCCACATGCAACTGGAACCTCTGGGTTCGCTCTTTCACCGCAAGCCTATATATAGCCCTCGGCGTAATGGGAGAAGACTGAAAAAGTGGGCCTCAGAAAACGCATTGCGATTCCCCTTGGACCATCCAAAAGTTCCCCCAAAGGAAGGCTTTGGGTACATCTGAACTCCCCAGGGGAGCCTTTACGCAGCCCCACATGCAACTGGACCCTCCGGGTTCGCTCTTTCACCGCAAGCCTAAATATAACTATAGCCAGCATGGCAGAAGACTGAAAACTCGGGCCACAGAAAAAGCGTTTCAAGCCCCATTCGCCCATCCAAAAGTGCCCCCGAAGGAAGGCTTTGGGTACAACTGAACTCCCCAGGGGAGCCTTTATGCAGCCCCACATGCAACTGGAACCTCTGTATTCGCTCTTCCTCAGCAACCAAAAATATAACCCTGGCCCGCATGGCAGACGACTGAAAAATCGTAATGCAGGAAACGCGATACAAGCCCCATTCGCCCATCCAAAAGTGCCCCCAAAGGAAGGCTTTGGGTACAACTGAACTCCCCAGGGGAGCCTTTATGCAGCCCCACATGCAACTGGACCCTCCGGGTTCACTCTTTCACCGCAAGACTAAATATAGCCCTCAGCGAAATGGGAGAAGACTGAAAAAGCGGGCCCCAGAAAACGCTTTCCGAGCCCCTTTCGCCCATTCAAAAGTGCCCCCAGAGGAAGGCTTTGGGTACAAGTGAACTCCCCAGGGGAGCCTTTATGCAGCCCCACATGCAAATGGACCCTCCGGGTTCACTCTTTCCGAGCAACATAAAACATAGCCCTAGCCGGCAGGGGAGACGACTGAAAACTTGGGCCCCAGAAAACGCTTTCCGAGCCCCTTTCGCCCATTCAAAAGTGCCCCCAGAGGAAGGCTTTGGGTACAACTGAACTCCCCAGGGGAGCCTTTATGCAGCCCCACATGCAACTGGACCCTCCGGGTTCGCTGTTTCCGAGCAACCCTAAATATAACCCTAGCCAGCATGGCAGAAGACTGAAAACTCGGGCCACAGAAAAATAGTTTCAAGCCCCATTCACCCATCCAGAAGTGCCCCCAAAGGAAGGTTTTTGGGTACAACTGAACTCCCCAGGGGAGCCTTTATGCAGCCCCACATGCAACTGGACCCTCCGGGTTCGCTCTTTTCGAGCAACACTAAACATAGCCCTAGCTGGCAGGGGAGACGAGTGAAAACTCGGGCCACAGAAAACGCTTTCCGAGCCCCTTTCGCCCATTCAAAAGTGCCCCCAGAGGAAGGCTTTGGGTACAAGTGAACTCCCCAGGGGAGCCTTTATGCAGCCCCACATGCAACTGGACCCTCCGGGTTCGTTCTTTCACAGCAACCCTAAATATAACCCTAGCCAGCATGGCAGAAGACTGAAAACTTGGGCCACAGAAAAAGAGTTTCAAGCCCATTCACCCATCCAGAAGTGCCCCCAAAGGAAGGCTTTGGGTACAAGTGAACTCCCCAGGGGAGCCTTTATGCAGCCCCACATGCAACTGGACCCTCCGTATTCACTCTTTCACAGCAACCCTAAATATAACACTGGTACGCATGGCAGACGACTGAAAAATCGAGTCCCAGAAAACGCGTTACAAGCCCCATTCACGTATCCAGAAGTGCTCCCAAAGGAAGGCTTTTGGTACAACTGAACTCCCCAGGGGAGCCTTTACGCAGCCCCACATGCAACTGGACCCTCCGGGTTCGCTGTTTCCGAGTAACCCTTATTATAACAGTAGCCAGCATGGCAGAAGACTGAAAACTCGGGCCACAGAAAAAGCGTTTCAAGCCCCATTCACCCATCCAGAAGTGCCCCCAAAGGAAGGCTTTGGGTACAACTGAACTCCCCAGGGGAGCCTTTACGCAGCCCCACATGCAACTGGACCCTCCGGGTTCGCTCTTTCCGAGTAACACTAAACATAGCCCTAGCCGGCAGGGGAGACGAGTGAAAACTCGGGCCCCAGAAAAAGCGTTTCAAGCCCCATTCACCCATGCAGAAGTGCCCCCAAAGGAAAGCTTTGGGTACAAGTGAACTCCCCAGGGGAGCCTTTATGCAGCCCCACATGCAACTGGACCCTCCGTATTCGCTCTTTCTCAGCAACCAAAAATATAACCCTGGCCCGCATGCAGACGACTGAAAAATCGGGCCGCATAAAACGCCATTCAAGCCCCATTCGCCCATCCAAAAGTGACCCCAAAGGAAGGCTTTGGGTACAAGTGAACTCCCCAGGGGAGCCTTTATGCAGCCCCACATGCAACTGGACCCTCCGGGTTCACTCTTTCACCGCAAGCTTAAATATAGCCCTCTGCGCAATGGGAAAAGACTGAAAAAGCGCGCCACAGAAAACGCTTTCCGAGCCCCTTTCGCCCATTCAAAAGTGCCCCCAGAGGAAGGCTTTGGGTACAAGTGAACTCCCCAGGGGAGCCTTTATGCAGCCCCACATGCAACTGGACCCTCCGGGTTCGCTCTTTCCGAGCAACATAAAACATAGCCCTAGCCAGCATGGAAGACGACTGAAAACTCGGGCCCCAGAAAACGCATTCCGAGTCCCTTTCGTGCATTCAAGAGTGCCCCCAGAGGAAGGCTTTGGGTACAACTACACTCCCCAGGGGAGCCTTTATGCAGCCCCACATGCAACTGGACCCTCCGGGTTCGCTCTTTCCGAGCAACACAAAATATAACCCAAGCCGGCATGGGAGACGACTGAAAACTCGGGCCCCAGAAAACACCTTCCGAGCCCCATCCGCCCATTCAAAAGTGCCCCCAGAGGAAGGCTTTGGGTACAAGTGAACTCCCCAGGGGAGCCTTTACGCAGCCCCACATGCAACTGGACCCTCCGGGTTCGCTCTTTCACCGCAAGCCTAAATATAGCCCTCGGCGCAATGGGAGAAGAGTGAAAAAGTGGGCCTCAGAAAACGCATTGCGATTCCTCTTGGACCATCCAAAAGTGCCCCCAAAGGAAGGCTTTGGGTACATCTGAACTCCCCAGGGGAACCTTTATGCAACCCCACATGCAACTGGACCCTCCGGGTTCGCTCTTTCCGAGCAACACTAAACATAGCCCTAGCCGGCATGGGAGACGACTGAAAACTCGGGCCCCAGAAAACGCATTACAATCCCCATTCGCCCATCCAAAAGTGCCCCCAAAGGAAGGCTTTGGGTACAACTGAACTCCCCAGGGGAGCCTTTATGCAGCCCCACATGCAACTGGACCCTCCGGGTTCGCTCTTTCTCAGCAACCCTAAATATAACCCTGGCCCGCATGCCAGACGACTGAAAAATTGGGCCCCAGAAAACGCGTTTCAAGCCCCATTTACGCATCCAGAAGTGCCCCCAAAGGAAGGCTTTGGGTACAAGTGAACTCCCCAGGGGAGCCTTTATGCAGCCCCACATGCAACTGGACCCTACGTATTCGCTCTTTCTCAGCAACCCTAAATATAACCCTGGCCCGCATGGCAGACGACTGAAAAATTGGGCCCCAAAAAACGCGTTTCAAGCCCTATTTACGCATCCAGAAGTGCCCCCAAAGGAAGGCTTTGGGTACAAGTGAACTCCCCAGGGGAGCCTTTATGCAGCCCCACATGCAACTGGACCCTCCGGGTTCACTCTTTCACCGCAAGACTAAATATATCCCTCAGCGCAATGGGAGAAGACTGAAAAAGCGGGCCCCAGAAAACGCTTTCCGAGCCCCTTTCGCCCTTTCAAAAGTGCCCCCAGAGGAAGGCTTTGGGTACAAGTGAACTCCCCAGGGGATCCTTTATGCAGCCCAACATGCAACTGGACCCTCCGGGTTCGCTCTTTCCGAGCAACACAAAACATATCCCTAGCCAGCATGGAAGAAGACTGAAAACTCGGGCCACAGAAAAAGAGTTTCAAGACCCATTCACCCATCCAAAAGTGCCCCCAAAGGAAGGCTTTGGGTCCAACTGAACTCCCCAGGGGAGCCTTTATGCAGCCCCACATGCAACTGGAACCTCCGGGTTCGCTCTTTCCGAGCAACACTAAACATAGCCCTAGCCAGCAGGGGAGACGAGTGAAAACTCGGGCCACAGAAACCGCTTTCCGAGCCCCTTTAGCCCACTCAAAAGTGCCCCCAGAGGAAGGCTTTGGGTACAAGTGAACTCCCCAGGGGAGCCTTTATGCAGCCCCACATGCAACTGGACCCTCCGGGTCGCTGTTTCCGAGCAACCCTTAATATAACCCTAGCCAGCATGGCAGATGACTGAAAACTCGGGCCACAGAAAAAGCGTTTCAAGCCCCATTCACCCATCCAGAAGTGCAACCAAAGGAAGGCTTTGGGTACAAGTGAACTCCCCAGGGGAGCCTTTATGCAGCCCCACATGCAACTGGACCCTCCGTATTCGCTCTTTAACAGCAACCCTAAATATATCCCTGGCCCGCATAGCAGACGACTGAAAAATCGAGTCCCAGAAAACGCGTTACAAGCCCCATTCGCCCATCCAGAAGTGCCCCAGAGGAAGGCTTTGGGTACAAGTGAACTCTCCAGGGGAGCCTTTATGCAGCCCCACATGCAACTGGACCCTCCGGGTTCGCTCTTTCACCGCAAGCCTAAATACAGCCCTCGGCGTAATGGGAGAAGACTGAAAAAGCGGGCCTCAGAAAACGCATTGCGATTCCCCTTGGACCATCCAAAAGTTCCCCCAAAGGAAGGCTTTGGGTACATCTGAACTCCCCAGGGGAACCTTTATGCAACACTACATGCAACTGGACCCTCCGGGTTCGCTCTTTCCGAGCAACCCTAAATATAACTATAGCCAGCATGGCAGAAGACTGAAAACTCGGGCCACAGAAAAAGCGTTTCAAGCCCCATTCGCCCATCCAAAAGTGCCCCCGAAGGAAGGCTTTGGGTACAACTGAACTCCCCAGGGGAGCCTTTATGCAGCCCCACATGCAACTGGAACCTCTGTATTCGCTCTTCCTCAGCAACCAAAAATATAACCCTGGCCCGCATGGCAGACGACTGAAAAATCGGGACGCAGGAAACGCGATACAAGCCCCATTCGCCCATCCAAAAGTGCCCTAAAGGAAGGCTTTGGGTACAAGTGAACTCCCCAGGGGAGCCTTTATGCAGCCCCACATGCAACTGGACCCTCCGGGTTCACTCTTTCACCGAAAGCCTAAATATAGCCC
The DNA here is from genome assembly GCF_963932015.1 of Anas acuta. Classification (NCBI taxonomy): domain Eukaryota; kingdom Metazoa; phylum Chordata; class Aves; order Anseriformes; family Anatidae; genus Anas; species Anas acuta. The sequence goes on along the minus strand of NW_027076283.1, from coordinate 334,113 downwards.
TCAGCGCAATGGGAGAAGACTGAAAAAGCGGGCCCCAGAAAACGCTTTCCGAGCCCCTTTCGCCCATTCAAAAGTGCCCCCAGAGGAAGGCTTTGGGTACAAGTGAACTCCCCAGGGGAGCCTGTATGCAGCCCCACATGCAACTGGACCCTCCGGGTTCTCTCTTTTCGAGCAACCCTAAATATATCACTAGCCAGCATGGCAGAAGACTGAAAACTCGGGCCACAGAAAAAGAGTTTCAAGCCCCATTCACCCATCCAGAAGTGCCCCCAAAGGAAGGCTTTGGGTACAACTGAACTCACCAGGGGAGCCTTTATGCAGCCCCACATGCAACTGGACCCTCCGGGTTCGCTCTTTCCGAGCAACATAAAACATAGCCCTAGCCAGCATGGAAGAAGACTGAAAACTCGGGCCACAGAAAAAGAGTTTCAAGCCCCATTCACCCATCCAGAAGGGCCCCCAAAGGAAGGCTTTGGGTACAACTGAACTCCCCAGGGGAGCCTTTATGCAGCCCCACATGCAACTGGACCCTCCGGGTTTGCTCTTTCCGAGCAACAGTAAACATAGACCTAGCCGGCATGGGAGACGACTGAAAACTCGGGCCCCAGAAAACGCATTCCGAGTCCCTTTCGTGCATTCAAGAGTGCCCCCAGAGGAAGGCTTTGGGTACAACTACACTCCCCAGGGGAGCCTTTATGCAGCCCCACATGCAACTGGACCCTCCGGGTTCGCTCTTTCCGAGCAACACAAAATATAACCCAAGTCGGCATGGGAGACGACTGAAAACTCGGGCCCCAGAAAACACCTTCCGAGCCCCATTCGCCCATTCAAAAGTGCCCCAGAGGAAGGCTTTGGGTACAAGTGAACTCCCCAGGGGAGCCTTTATGCAGCCCCACATGCAACTGGACCCTCCGGGTTCGCTCTTTCACCGCAAGCCTAAATATAGCCCTCGGCGCAATGGGAGAAGAGTGAAAAAGTGGGCCTCAGAAAACGCATTGCGATTCCTCTTGGACCATCCAAAAGTGCCCCCAAAGGAAGGCTTTGGGTACATCTGAACTCCCAGGGGAACCTTTATGCAGCCCCACATGCAACTGGGCCCTCCGGGTTCGCTCTTTCCGAGCAACACTAAACATAGCCCTAGCCGGCATGGGAGACGACTGAAAACTCGGGCCCCAGAAAACGCATTACAATCCCCATTCGCCCATCCAAAAGTGCCCCAAAGGAAGGCTTTGGGTACAACTGAACTCCCCAGGGGAGCCTTTATGCAGCCCTACATGCAACTGGACCCTCCGGGTTCGCTCTTTCTCAGCAACCCTAAATATAACCCTGGCCCGCATGCCAGACGACTGAAAAATTGGGCCCCAGAAAACGCGTTTCAAGCCCCATTTACGCATCCAGAAGTGCCCCCAAAGGAAGGCTTTGGGTACAAGTGAACTCCCCAGGGGAGCCTTTATGCAGCCCCACATGCAACTGGACCCTACGTATTCGCTCTTTCTCAGCAACCCTAAATATAACCCTGGCCCGCATGGCAGACGACTGAAAAATTGGGCCCCAAAAAACGCGTTTCAAGTCCTATTTATGCATCCAGAAGTGCCCCAAAGGAAGGCTTTGGGTACAAGTGAACTCCCCAGGGGAGCCTTTATGCAGCCCTACATGCAACTGGACCCTCCGGGTTCGCTCTTTCTCAGCAACCCTAAATATAACCCTGGCCCGCATGCCAGACGACTGAAAAATTGGGCCCCAGAAAACGCGTTTCAAGCCCCATTTACGCATCCAGAAGTGCCCCCAAAGGAAGGCTTTGGGTACAAGTGAACTCCCCAGGGGAGCCTTTATGCAGCCCCACATGCAACTGGACCCTACGTATTCGCTCTTTCTCAGCAACCCTAAATATAACCCTGGCCCGCATGGCAGACGACTGAAAAATTGGGGCCCCAAAAAACGCGTTTCAAGCCCTATTTACGCATCCAGAAGTGCCCCCAAAGGAAGGCTTTGGGTACAAGTGAACTCCCCAGGGGAGCCTTTATGCAGCCCCACATGCAACTGGACCCTCCGGGTTCACTCTTTCACCGCAAGACTAAATATATCCCTCAGCGCAATGGGAGAAGACTGAAAAAGCGGGCCCCAGAAAACGCTTTCCGAGCCCCTTTCGCCCTTTCAAAAGTGCCCCAGAGGAAGGCTTTGGGTACAAGTGAACTCCCCAGGGGATCCTTTATGCAGCCCAACATGCAACTGGACCCTCCGGGTTCGCTCTTTCCGAGCAACACAAAACATATCCCTAGCCAGCATGGAAGAAGACTGAAAACTCGGGCCACAGAAAAAGAGTTTCAAGACCCATTCACCCATCCAAAAGTGCCCCCAAAGGAAGGCTTTGGGTCCAACTGAACTCCCCAGGGGAGCCTTTATGCAGCCCCACATGCAACTGGAACCTCCGGGTTCGCTCTTTCCGAGCAACACTAAACATAGCCCTAGCCAGCAGGGGAGACGAGTGAAAACTCGGGCCACAGAAACCGCTTTCCGAGCCCCTTTAGCCCACTCAAAAGTGCCCCCAGAGGAAGGCTTTGGGTACAAGTGAACTCCCCAGGGGAGCCTTTATGCAGCCCCACATGCAACTGGACCCTCCGGGTCGCTGTTTCCGAGCAACCCTTAATATAACCCTAGCCAGCATGGCAGATGACTGAAAACTCGGGCCACAGAAAAAGCGTTTCAAGCCCCATTCACCCATCCAGAAGTGCAACCAAAGGAAGGCTTTGGGTACAAGTGAACTCCCCAGGGGAGCCTTTATGCAGCCCCACATGCAACTGGACCCTCCGTATTCGCTCTTTAACAGCAACCCTAAATATATCCCTGGCCCGCATAGCAGACGACTGAAAAATCGAGTCCCAGAAAACGCGTTACAAGCCCCATTCGCCCATCCAGAAGTGCCTCCAGAGGAAGGCTTTGGGTACAAGTGAACTCTCCAGGGGAGCCTTTATGCAGCCCCACATGCAACTGGACCCTCCGGGTTCGCTCTTTCACCGCAAGCCTAAATACAGCCCTCGGCGTAATGGGAGAAGACTGAAAAAGCGGGCCTCAGAAAACGCATTGCGATTCCCCTTGGACCATCCAAAAGTTCCCCCAAAGGAAGGCTTTGGGTACATCTGAACTCCCCAGGGGAACCTTTATGCAACACTACATGCAACTGGACCCTCCGGGTTCGCTCTTTCCGAGCAACCCTAAATATAACTATAGCCAGCATGGCAGAAGACTGAAAACTCGGGCCACAGAAAAAGCGTTTCAAGCCCCATTCGCCCATCCAAAAGTGCCCCCGAAGGAAGGCTTTGGGTACAACTGAACTCCCCAGGGGAGCCTTTATGCAGCCCCACATGCAACTGGAACCTCTGTATTCGCTCTTCCTCAGCAACCAAAAATATAACCCTGGCCCGCATGGCAGACGACTGAAAAATCGGGACGCAGGAAACGCGATACAAGCCCCATTCGCCCATCCAAAAGTGCCCTAAAGGAAGGCTTTGGGTACAAGTGAACTCCCCAGGGGAGCCCTTTATGCAGCCCCACATGCAACTGGACCCTCCGGGTTCACTCTTTCACCGAAAGCCTAAATATAGCCCTCAGCGCAATGGGAGAAGACTGAAAAAGCGGGCCCCAGAAAACGCTTTCCGAGCCCCTTTCGCCCATTCAAAAGTGCCCCCAGAGGAAGGCTTTGGGTACAAGTGAACTCCCCAGGGGAGCCTGTATGCAGCCCCACATGCAACTGGACCCTCCGGGTTCTCTCTTTTCGAGCAACCCTAAATATATCACTAGCCAGCATGGCAGAAGACTGAAAACTCGGGCCACAGAAAAAGAGTTTCAAGCCCCATTCACCCATCCAGAAGTGCCCCCAAAGGAAGGCTTTGGGTACAACTGAACTCACCAGGGGAGCCTTTATGCAGCCCCACATGCAACTGGACCCTCCGGGTTCGCTCTTTCCGAGCAACATAAAACATAGCCCTAGCCAGCATGGAAGAAGACTGAAAACTCGGGCCACAGAAAAAGAGTTTCAAGCCCCATTCACCCATCCAGAAGGGCCCCCAAAGGAAGGCTTTGGGTACAACTGAACTCCCCAGGGGAGCCTTTATGCAGCCCCACATGCAACTGGACCCTCCGGGTTTGCTCTTTCGAGCAACAGTAAACATAGACCTAGCCGGCATGGGAGACGACTGAAAACTCGGGCCCCAGAAAACGCATTCCGAGTCCCTTTCGTGCATTCAAGAGTGCCCCCAGAGGAAGGCTTTGGGTACAACTACACTCCCCAGGGGAGCCTTTATGCAGCCCCACATGCAACTGGACCCTCCGGGTTCGCTCTTTCCGAGCAACACAAAATATAACCCAAGTCGGCATGGGAGACGACTGAAAACTCGGGCCCCAGAAAACACCTTCCGAGCCCCATTCGCCCATTCAAAAGTGCCCCAGAGGAAGGCTTTGGGTACAAGTGAACTCCCCAGGGGAGCCTTTATGCAGCCCCACATGCAACTGGACCCTCCGGGTTCGCTCTTTCACCGCAAGCCTAAATATAGCCCTCGGCGCAATGGGAGAAGAGTGAAAAAGTGGGCCTCAGAAAACGCATTGCGATTCCTCTTGGACCATCCAAAAGTGCCCCCAAAGGAAGGCTTTGGGTACATCTGAACTCCCCAGGGGAACCTTTATGCAGCCCCACATGCAACTGGACCCTCCGGGTTCGCTCTTTCCGAGCAACACTAAACATAGCCCTAGCCGGCATGGGAGACGACTGAAAACTCGGGCCCCAGAAAACGCATTACAATCCCCATTCGCCCATCCAAAAGTGCCCCCAAAGGAAGGCTTTGGGTACAACTGAACTCCCCAGGGGAGCCTTTATGCAGCCCTACATGCAACTGGACCCTCCGGGTTCGCTCTTTCTCAGCAACCCTAAATATAACCCTGGCCCGCATGCCAGACGACTGAAAAATTGGGCCCCAGAAACGCGTTTCAAGCCCCATTTACGCATCCAGAAGTGCCCCCAAAGGAAGGCTTTGGGTACAAGTGAACTCCCCAGGGGAGCCTTTATGCAGCCCCACATGCAACTGGACCCTACGTATTCGCTCTTTCTCAGCAACCCTAAATATAACCCTGGCCCGCATGGCAGACGACTGAAAAATTGGGCCCCAAAAAACGCGTTTCAAGTCCTATTTACGCATCCAGAAGTGCCCCCAAAGGAAGGCTTTGGGTACAAGTGAACTCCCCAGGGGAGCCTTTATGCAGCCCCACATGCAACTGGACCCTCCGGGTTCACTCTTTCACCGCAAGCCTAAATATATCCCTCAGCGCAATGGGAGAAGACTGAAAAAGCGGGCCCCAGAAAACGCTTTCCGAGCCCCTTTCGCCCTTTCAAAAGTGCCCCCAGAGGAAGGCTTTGGGTACAAGTGAACTCCCCAGGGGAGCCTGTATGCAGCCCCACATGCAACTGGACCCTCCGGGTTCTCTCTTTTCGAGCAACCCTAAATATATCACTAGCCAGCATGGCAGAAGACTGAAAACTCGGGCCACAGAAAAAGCGTTTCAAGCCCCATTCACCCATCCAGAAGTGCCCCCAAAGGAAGGCTTTGGGTACAAGTGAACTCCCCAGGGGAGCCTTTATGCAGCCCCACATGCAACTGGACCCTCCGTATTCGCTCTTTAACAGCAACCCTAAATATATCCCTGGCCCGCATAGCAGACGACTGAAAAATCGAGTCCCAGAAAACGCGTTACAAGCCCCATTCGCCCATCCAGAAGTGCCTCCAGAGGAAGGCTTTGGGTACAAGTGAACTCCCCAGGGGAGCCTTTATGCAGCCCCACATGCAACTGGACCCTCCAGGTTCGCTCTTTCACCGCAAGCCTAAATACAGCCCTCGACGTAATGGGAGAAGACTGAAAAAGTGGGCCTCAGAAAACGCATTGCGATTCCCCTTGGACCATCCAAAAGTTCCCCCAAAGGAAGGCTTTGGGTACATCTGAACTCCCCAGGGGAGCCTTTATGCAGCCCCACATGCAACTGGAACCTCTGTATTCGCTCTTCCTCAGCAACCAATAATATAACCCTGGCCCGCATGGCAGACGACTGAAAAATCGGGCCACAGAAAAAGCGTTTCAAGCCCCATTCGCCCATCCAAAAGTGCCCCCAAAGGAAGGCTTTGGGTACAACTGAACTCCCCAGGGGAGCCTTTATGCAGCGCCACATGCAACTGGACCCTCCGGGTTCACTCTTTCACCGAAAGCCTAAATATAGCCCTCAGCGCAATGGGAGAAGACTGAAAACTCGGGCCCCAGAAAACGCGTTACAAGCCCCATTCACCCATCCAGAAGTGCCCCCAAAGGAAGGCTTTGGGTACAACTGAACTCCCCAGGGGAGCCTTTATGCAGCCCCACATGCAACTGGACCCTCCGGGTTCGCTCTTTCCGAGCAACACTAAACATAGCCCTAGCAGGCATGGGAGACGAGTGAAAACTAGGGTCCCAGAAAATGCTTTCCGAGCCCCTTTCGCCCATTTAAAAGTGCACCCAGAGGAAGGCTTTGGGTACAAGTGAACTCCCCAGGGAGCCTTTATGCAGCGCCACATGCAACTGGACCGTCCGGGTTCGCTCTTTCCGAGCAACACTAAACATAGCCCTAGCCGGCAGGGGAGACGACTGAAAACTCGGGCCCCAGAAAACGCTTTCCGAGCCCCTTTAGCCCATTCAAAAGTGCCCCCAAAGGAAGGCTTTGGGTACAAGTGAACTCCCCAGGGGAGCCTTTATGCAGCCCCACATGCAACTGGACCCTCCGGGTTCGCTGTTTACGAGCAAGCCTAAATATATCTCTAGCCAGCATGGCAGAAGACTGAAAACTCGGGCCACAGAATAAGAGTTTGTAGCCCCATTCACCCATCCAGAAGTGCCCCCAAAGGAAGGCTTTGGGTACAAGTGAACTCCCCAGGGGAGCCTTTATGCAGCCCCACATGCAACTGGACCCTCCGGGTTCGCTCTTTCACCGCAAGCCTAAATATAGCCCTAGCCCGCAGGGGAGACGAGTGAAAAATCGGGCCCCAGAAAACGCTTTCCGAGCCCCTTTCGCCCATTCAAAAGTGCCCCCAGAGGAAGGCTTTGGGTACAAGTGAACTCCCCAGAGGAGCCTTTATGCAGCCCCACATGCAACTGGACCCTCCGGGTTCGCTCTTTCCGAGCAACACAAAACATAGCCCTAGCCAGCATGGAAGAAGACTGAAAACTCGGGCCACAGAAAACGCGTTTCAAGCCCCATTCACCCATCCAGAAGTGCCCCCAAAGGAAGGCTTTGGGTACAACTGAACTCCCCAGGGGAGCCTTTATGCAGCCCCACATGCAACTGGACCCTCCGGGTTCGCTCTTTCCGAGCAACATAAAACATAGCCCTAGCCAGCATGGAAGAAGACTGAAAACTCGGGCCACAGAAAAAGAGTTTCAAGCCCCATTCACCCATCCAGAAGTGCCCCAAAGGAAGGCTTTGGGTACAACTGAACTCCCCAGGGGAGCCTTTATGCAGCCCCACGTGCAACTGGACCCTCCGGGTTCGCTCTTTCCGAGCAACAGTAAAATAGCCCTGGCCCGCATGGCAGACGACTGAAAAATCGGGCCCCAGAAAACGCTTTCCAAGCCCCTTTCGCCCATATAAAAGTACCCCCAGAGGAAGGCTTTGGGTACAAGTGAACTCCCCAGGGGAGCCTTTACGCAGCCCCACATGCAAATGGACCCTCTGGGTTCGCTCTTTCACAGCAACCCTAAATATAACCCTGGCCCGCATGGCAGAAGACTGAAAACTCGGGGCACAGAAAAAGCATTTCAAGCCCCATTCACGCATCCAGAAGTGCCCCCAAAGGAAGGCTTTGGGTACAAGTGAACTCCCCAGGGGAGCCTTTATGCAGCCCCACATGCAACTGGACCCTCCGGGTTCGCTCTTTCCGAACAACACTAAACATAGCCCTAGCCGGCAGGGGAGTCGACTGAAAACTCGGGCCCCAGAAAACGCCTTCCGAGTCCCTTTAACCCATTCAAAAGTGTCCCCAAAGGAAGGCTTTGGGTACAACTGAACTCCCCAGGGGAGCCTTTATGCAGCCCCACATGCAACTGGAACCTCTGTATTTGCTCTTTCTCAGCAACCCTAAATATAACCCTGGCCCGCATGGGAGACGACTGAAAAATTGGGCCCCAAAAAACGCGATTCAAGCCCCATTCGCCCATCCAAAAGTGCCCCCAAAGGAAGGCTTTGGGTACAACTGAACTCCCCAGGGGAGACTTTATGCAGCCCCACATGCAACTGGAACCTCCGGGTTCGCTCTTTCACCGCAAGCCTATATATAGCCCTCGGCGTAATGGGAGAAGACTGAAAAAGTGGGCCTCAGAAAACGCATTGCGATTCCCTTTGGACCATCCAAAAGTGTAACCAAAGGAAGGCTTTGGGTACAAGTGAACTCCCCAGAGGAGCCTTTACGCAGCCCCACATGCAACTGGACCCTCCGGGTTCGCTCTTTCACCGCAAGCCTAAATATAACTATAGCCAGCATGGCAGAAAACTGAAACTCGGGCCACAGAAAAAGCGTTTCAAGCCCCATTCGCCCATCCAAAAGTGCCCCCGAAGGAAGGCTTTGGGTACAACTGAACTCCCCAGGGGAGCCTTTATGCAGCCCCACATGCAACTGGAACCTCTGTATTCGCTCTTCCTCAGCAACCAAAAATATAACCCTGGCCCGCATGGCAGACGACTGAAAAATCGTAATACAGGAAACGCGATACAAGCCCCATTCGCCCATCCAAAAGTGCCCCCAAAGGAAGGCTTTGGGTACAACTGAACTCCCCAGGGGAGCCTTTATGCAGCCCCACATGCAACTGGACCCTCCGGGTTCACTCTTTCACCGCAAGACTAAATATAGCCCTCAGCGCAATGGGAGAAGACTGAAAAAGCGGGCCCCAGAAAACGCTTTCCGAGCCCCTTTCGCCCATTCAAAAGTGCCCCCAGAGGAAGGCTTTGGGTACAAGTGAACTCCCCAGGGGAGCCTTTATGCAGCCCCACATGCAAATGGACCCTCCGGGTTCGGTCTTTCCGAGCAACACAAAACATAGCCCTAGCCGGCAGGGGTGACGACTGAAAACTCGGGCCCCAGAAAACGCTTTCCGAGCCCCTTTCGCCCATTCAAAAGTGCCCCCAGAGGAAGGCTTTGGGTACAACTGAACTCCCCAGGGGAGCCTTTATGCAGCCCCACATGCAACTGGACCCTCCGGGTTCGCTGTTTCCGAGCAACCCTAAATATAACCCTAGCCAGCATGGCAGAAGACTGAAAACTCGGGCCACAGAAAAATAGTTTCAAGCCCCATTCACACATCCAGAAGTGCCCCCAAAGGAAGGCTTTGGGTACATCTGAACTCCCCAGGGGAGCCTTTATGCAGCCCCACATGCAACTGGATCCTCCGGGTTCGCTCTTTTCGAGCAACACTAAACATAGCCCTAGCCAGCATGGGAGACGAGTGAAAACTAGGGTCCCAGAAAATGCTTTCCGAGCCCCTTTCGCCCATTTAAAAGTGCACCCAGAGGAAGGCTTTGGGTACAAGTGAACTCCCCAGGGGAGCCTTTATGCAGCCCCACATGCAACTGGACCCTCCGGGTTCGCTCTTTCCAAGCAACACTAAACATAGCCCTAGCCGGCAGGGGAGACGACTGAAAACTCGGGCCAGAGAAAACGCTTTCCGAGCCCCTTTCGCCCATTCAAAAGTGCCCCCAAAGGAAGGCTTTGGGTACAACTGAACTCCCCAGGGGAGCCTTTATGCAGCCCTACATGCAACTGGACCCTCCGGGTTCGCTCTTTCTCAGCAACCCTAAATATAACCCTGGCCCGCATGCCAGACGACTGAAAAATTGGGCCCCAGAAAACGCGTTTCAAGCCCATTTACGCATCCAGAAGTGCCCCCAAAGGAAGGCTTTGGGTACAAGTGAACTCCCCAGGGGAGCCTTTATGCAGCCCCACATGCAACTGGACCCTACGTATTCGCTCTTTCTCAGCAACCCTAAATATAACCCTGGCCCGCATGGCAGACGACTGAAAAATTGGGCCCCAAAAAACGCGTTTCAAGTCCTATTTACGCATCCAGAAGTGCCCCCAAAGGAAGGCTTTGGGTACAAGTGAACTCCCCAGGGGAGCCTTTATGCAGCCCCACATGCAACTGGACCCTCCGGGTTCACTCTTTCACCGCAAGCCTAAATATATCCCTCAGCGCAATGGGAGAAGACTGAAAAAGCGGGCCCCAGAAAACGCTTTCCGAGCCCCTTTCGCCCTTTCAAAAGTGCCCCCAGAGGAAGGCTTTGGGTACAAGTGAACTCCCCAGGGGAGCCTGTATGCAGCCCCACATGCAACTGGACCCTCCGGGTTCTCTCTTTTCGAGCAACCCTAAATATATCACTAGCCAGCATGGCAGAAGACTGAAAACTCGGGCCACAGAAAAAGCGTTTCAAGCCCCATTCACCCATCCAGAAGTGCCCCCAAAGGAAGGCTTTGGGTACAAGTGAACTCCCCAGGGGAGCCTTTATGCAGCCCCACATGCAACTGGACCCTCCGTATTCGCTCTTTAACAGCAACCCTAAATATATCCCTGGCCCGCATAGCAGACGACTGAAAAATCGAGTCCCAGAAAACGCGTTACAAGCCCCATTCGCCCATCCAGAAGTGCCTCCAGAGGAAGGCTTTGGGTACAAGTGAACTCCCCAGGGGAGCCTTTATGCAGCCCCACATGCAACTGGACCCTCCAGGTTCGCTCTTTCACCGCAAGCCTAAATACAGCCCTCGACGTAATGGGAGAAGACTGAAAAAGTGGGCCTCAGAAAACGCATTGCGATTCCCCTTGGACCATCCAAAAGTTCCCCCAAAGGAAGGCTTTGGGTACATCTGAACTCCCCAGGGGAGCCTTTATGCAGCCCCACATGCAACTGGAACCTCTGTATTCGCTCTTCCTCAGCAACCAATAATATAACCCTGGCCCGCATGGCAGACGACTGAAAAATCGGGCCACAGAAAAAGCGTTTCAAGCCCCATTCGCCCATCCAAAAGTGCCCCCAAAGGAAGGCTTTGGGTACAACTGAACTCCCCAGGGGAGCCTTTATGCAGCGCCACATGCAACTGGACCCTCCGGGTTCACTCTTTCACCGAAAGCCTAAATATAGCCCTCAGCGCAATGGGAGAAGACTGAAAACTCGGGCCCCAGAAAACGCGTTACAAGCCCCATTCACCCATCCAGAAGTGCCCCAAAGGAAGGCTTTGGGTACAACTGAACTCCCCAGGGGAGCCTTTATGCAGCCCCACATGCAACTGGACCCTCCGGGTTCGCTCTTTCCGAGCAACACTAAACATAGCCCTAGCAGGCATGGGAGACGAGTGAAAACTAGGGTCCCAGAAAATGCTTTCCGAGCCCCTTTCGCCCATTTAAAAGTGCACCCAGAGGAAGGCTTTGGGTACAAGTGAACTCCCCAGGGAGCCTTTATGCAGCGCCACATGCAACTGGACCGTCCGGGTTCGCTCTTTCCGAGCAACACTAAACATAGCCCTAGCCGGCAGGGGAGACGACTGAAAACTCGGGCCCCAGAAAACGCTTTCCGAGCCCCTTTAGCCCATTCAAAAGTGCCCCCAAAGGAAGGCTTTGGGTACAAGTGAACTCCCCAGGGGAGCCTTTATGCAGCCCCACATGCAACTGGACCCTCCGGGTTCGCTGTTTACGAGCAAGCCTAAATATATCTCTAGCCAGCATGGCAGAAGACTGAAAACTCGGGCCACAGAATAAGAGTTTGTAGCCCCATTCACCCATCCAGAAGTGCCCCCAAAGGAAGGCTTTGGGTACAAGTGAACTCCCCAGGGGAGCCTTTATGCAGCCCCACATGCAACTGGACCCTCCGGGTTCGCTCTTTCACCGCAAGCCTAAATATAGCCCTAGCCCGCAGGGGAGACGAGTGAAAAATCGGGCCCCAGAAAACGCTTTCCGAGCCCCTTTCGCCCATTCAAAAGTGCCCCCAGAGGAAGGCTTTGGGTACAAGTGAACTCCCCAGAGGAGCCTTTATGCAGCCCCACATGCAACTGGACCCTCCGGGTTCGCTCTTTCCGAGCAACACAAAACATAGCCCTAGCCAGCATGGAAGAAGACTGAAAACTCGGGCCACAGAAAACGCGTTTCAAGCCCCATTCACCCATCCAGAAGTGCCCCCAAAGGAAGGCTTTGGGTACAACTGAACTCCCCAGGGGAGCCTTTATGCAGCCCCACATGCAACTGGACCCTCCGGGTTCGCTCTTTCCGAGCAACATAAAACATAGCCCTAGCCAGCATGGAAGAAGACTGAAAACTCGGGCCACAGAAAAAGAGTTTCAAGCCCCATTCACCCATCCAGAAGTGCCCCCAAAGGAAGGCTTTGGGTACAACTGAACTCCCCAGGGGAGCCTTTATGCAGCCCCACGTGCAACTGGACCCTCCGGGTTCGCTCTTTCCGAGCAACAGTAAAATAGCCCTGGCCCGCATGGCAGACGACTGAAAAATCGGGCCCCAGAAAACGCTTTCCAAGCCCCTTTCGCCCATATAAAAGTACCCCCAGAGGAAGGCTTTGGGTACAAGTGAACTCCCCAGGGGAGCCTTTACGCAGCCCCACATGCAAATGGACCCTCTGGGTTCGCTCTTTCACAGCAACCCTAAATATAACCCTGGCCCGCATGGCAGAAGACTGAAAACTCGGGGCACAGAAAAAGCATTTCAAGCCCCATTCACGCATCCAGAAGTGCCCCCAAAGGAAGGCTTTGGGTACAAGTGAACTCCCCAGGGGAGCCTTTATGCAGCCCCACATGCAACTGGACCCTCCGGGTTCGCTCTTTCCGAACAACACTAAACATAGCCCTAGCCGGCAGGGGAGTCGACTGAAAACTCGGGCCCCAGAAAACGCCTTCCGAGTCCCTTTAACCCATTCAAAAGTGTCCCCAAAGGAAGGCTTTGGGTACAACTGAACTCCCCAGGGGAGCCTTTATGCAGCCCCACATGCAACTGGAACCTCTGTATTTGCTCTTTCTCAGCAACCCTAAATATAACCCTGGCCCGCATGGGAGACGACTGAAAAATTGGGCCCCAAAAAACGCGATTCAAGCCCCATTCGCCCATCCAAAAGTGCCCCCAAAGGAAGGCTTTGGGTACAACTGAACTCCCCAGGGGAGACTTTATGCAGCCCCACATGCAACTGGAACCTCCGGGTTCGCTCTTTCACCGCAAGCCTATATATAGCCCTCGGCGTAATGGGAGAAGACTGAAAAAGTGGGCCTCAGAAAACGCATTGCGATTCCCCTTGGACCATCCAAAAGTGTAACCAAAGGAAGGCTTTGGGTACAAGTGAACTCCCCAGAGGAGCCTTTACGCAGCCCCACATGCAACTGGACCCTCCGGGTTCGCTCTTTCACCGCAAGCCTAAATATAACTATAGCCAGCATGGCAGAAAACTGAAAACTCGGGCCACAGAAAAAGCGTTTCAAGCCCCATTCGCCCATCCAAAAGTGCCCCCGAAGGAAGGCTTTGGGTACAACTGAACTCCCCAGGGGAGCCTTTATGCAGCCCCACATGCAACTGGAACCTCTGTATTCGCTCTTCCTCAGCAACCAAAAATATAACCCTGGCCCGCATGGCAGACGACTGAAAAATCGTAATACAGGAAACGCGATACAAGCCCCATTCGCCCATCCAAAAGTGCCCCCAAAGGAAGGCTTTGGGTACAACTGAACTCCCCAGGGGAGCCTTTATGCAGCCCCACATGCAACTGGACCCTCCGGGTTCACTCTTTCACCGCAAGACTAAATATAGCCCTCAGCGCAATGGGAGAAGACTGAAAAAGCGGGCCCCAGAAAACGCTTTCCGAGCCCCTTTCGCCCATTCAAAAGTGCCCCCAGAGGAAGGCTTTGGGTACAAGTGAACTCCCCAGGGGAGCCTTTATGCAGCCCCACATGCAAATGGACCCTCCGGGTTCGGTCTTTCCGAGCAACACAAAACATAGCCCTAGCCGGCAGGGGTGACGACTGAAAACTCGGGCCCCAGAAAACGCTTTCCGAGCCCCTTTCGCCCATTCAAAAGTGCCCCCAGAGGAAGGCTTTGGGTACAACTGAACTCCCCAGGGGAGCCTTTATGCAGCCCCACATGCAACTGGACCCTCCGGGTTCGCTGTTTCCGAGCAACCCTAAATATAACCCTAGCCAGCATGGCAGAAGACTGAAAACTCGGGCCACAGAAAAATAGTTTCAAGCCCCATTCACACATCCAGAAGTGCCCCCAAAGGAAGGCTTTGGGTACATCTGAACTCCCCAGGGGAGCCTTTATGCAGCCCCACATGCAACTGGATCCTCCGGGTTCGCTCTTTTCGAGCAACACTAAACATAGCCCTAGCCAGCATGGGAGACGAGTGAAAACTAGGGTCCCAGAAAATGCTTTCCGAGCCCCTTTCGCCCATTTAAAAGTGCACCCAGAGGAAGGCTTTGGGTACAAGTGAACTCCCCAGGGGAGCCTTTATGCAGCCCCACATGCAACTGGACCCTCCGGGTTCGCTCTTTCCAAGCAACACTAAACATAGCCCTAGCCGGCAGGGGAGACGACTGAAAACTCGGGCCAGAGAAAACGCTTTCCGAGCCCCTTTCGCCCATTCAAAAGTGCCCCCAAAGGAAGGCTTTGGGTACAACTGAACTCCCCAGGGGAGCCTTTACGCAGCCCCACATGCAACTGGACCCTCCGGGTTCGCTGTTTCCGAGCAACCCTTAATGTAACACTATCCAGCATGGCAGAAGACTGAAAACTCGGGCCACAGAATAAGAGTTTGTAGCCCCATTCACCCATCCAGAAGTGCCCCCAAAGGAAGGCTTTGGGTACAAGTGAACTCCCCAGGGGAGCCTTTACGCAGCCCCACATGCAACTGGACCCTCCGGGTTCACTCTTTCCGAGCAACACTAAACATAGCCCTAGCCCGCAGGGGAGACGAGTGAAAACTCGGGCCCCAGAAAACGCGATACAAGCCCCATTCGCCCATCCAAAAGTGCCCCCAAAGGAAGGCTTTGGGTACAACTGAACTCCCCAGGGGAGCCTTTATGCAGCCCCACATGCAACTGGACCCTCCGGGTTCGCTCTTTCACAGCAACCCTAAATATAACCCTGGCCCGCATGGCAGACGACTGAAAAATCTAGTCCCAGAAAACGCGTTACAAGCCATATTCGCCCATCCAGAAGTTCCCCC
This sequence comes from Anas acuta, assembly GCF_963932015.1. NCBI lineage: Eukaryota > Metazoa > Chordata > Aves > Anseriformes > Anatidae > Anas > Anas acuta. The sequence continues at coordinate 318,848 of NW_027076283.1, read as the reverse complement.
AGAGGAAGGCTTTGGGTACAAGTGAACTCCCCAGGGGAGCCTTTATGCAGCCCCACATGCAACTGGACCCTCCGGGTTCGCTGTTTCCGAGCAACCCTTAATATAACACCAGCCAACCTGGCAGAAGTCTGAAAACTCGGGCCACAGAAAAAGCGTTTCAAGCCCCATTCACCTATCCAGAAGTGCCCCCAAAGGAAGGCTTTGGGTAAAACTGAACACCCCAGGGGAGCCTTTAAGCAGCCCCACATGCAACTGGAACCTCTGTATTCGCTCTTTCTCAGCAACCCTAAATATAACCCTGGCCCACATGGCAGACGACTGAAAAATTGGGCCCCAGAAAACGCGATACAAGCCCCATTCGCCCATCCAAAAGTGCCCCCAAAGGAAGGCTTTGGGTACAAGTGAACTCCCCAGGGGAGCCTTTATGCAGCCCCACATGCAACTGGACCCTCCGGGTTCACTCTTTCACCGCAAGACTAAATATAGCCCTCTGCGCAATGGGAAAAACTGAAAAAGCGGGCCTCAGAAAACGCATTGCGATTCCCTTTGGACCATGAAAAGTGCCCCCAAAGGAAGGCTTTGGGTACAAGTGAACTCCCCAGGGGAGCCTTTATGCAGCCCCACATGCAACTGGAACCTCCGTATTCGCTCTTTAACAGCAACCCTAAATATAACCCTGGCCCGCATGGGAGACGACTGAAAAATCGAGTCCCAGAAAACGCGTTACAAGCCCCATTCGCCCATCCAGAAGTGCCCACAGAGGAAGGCTTTGGGTACAAGTGAACTCCCCAGGGGAGCCTTTACGCAGCCCCACATGCAACTGGACCCTCCGGGTTCGCTCTTTCCGAGCAACCCTAAATATAACTCTAGCCAGCATGGCAGAAGACTGAAAACTCGGGCCACAGAAAAAGAGTTTCAAGCCCCATTCACCCATCCAGAAGTGCCCCCAAAGGAAGGCTTTGGGTACAAGTGAACTCCCCAGGGGAGCCTTTATGCAGCCCCACATGCAACTGGACCCTCCGGGTTCGCTGTTTACGAGCAAGCCTAAATATATCTCTAGCCAGCATGGCAGAAGACTGAAAACTCGGGCCACAGAATAAGAGTTTGTAGCCCCATTCACCCATCCAGAAGTGCCCCCAAAGGAAGGCTTTGGGTACAAGTGAACTCCCCAGGGGAGCCTTTATGCAGCCCCACATGCAACTGGACCCTCCGGGTTCGCTCTTTCACCGCAAGCCTAAATATAGCCCTAGCCCGCAGGGGAGACGAGTGAAAAATCGGGCCCCAGAAAACGCTTTCCGAGCCCCTTTCGCCCATTCAAAAGTGCCCCCAGAGGAAGGCTTTGGGTACAAGTGAACTCCCCAGAGGAGCCTTTATGCAGCCCCACATGCAACTGGACCCTCCGGGTTCGCTCTTTCCGAGCAACACAAAACATAGCCCTAGCCAGCATGGAAGAAGACTGAAAACTCGGGCCACAGAAAACGCGTTTCAAGCCCCATTCACCCATCCAGAAGTGCCCCCAAAGGAAGGCTTTGGGTACAACTGAACTCCCCAGGGGAGCCTTTATGCAGCCCCACATGCAACTGGACCCTCCGGGTTCGCTCTTTCCGAGCAACATAAAACATAGCCCTAGCCAGCATGGAAGAAGACTGAAAACTCGGGCCACAGAAAAAGAGTTTCAAGCCCCATTCACCCATCCAGAAGTGCCCCCAAAGGAAGGCTTTGGGTACAACTGAACTCCCCAGGGGAGCCTTTATGCAGCCCCACGTGCAACTGGACCCTCCGGGTTCGCTCTTTCCGAGCAACAGTAAAATAGCCCTGGCCCGCATGGCAGACGACTGAAAAATCGGGCCCCAGAAAACGCTTTCCAAGCCCCTTTCGCCCATATAAAAGTACCCCCAGAGGAAGGCTTTGGGTACAAGTGAACTCCCCAGGGGAGCCTTTACGCAGCCCCACATGCAAATGGACCCTCTGGGTTCGCTCTTTCACAGCAACCCTAAATATAACCCTGGCCCGCATGGCAGAAGACTGAAAACTCGGGGCACAGAAAAAGCATTTCAAGCCCCATTCACGCATCCAGAAGTGCCCCCAAAGGAAGGCTTTGGGTACAAGTGAACTCCCCAGGGGAGCCTTTATGCAGCCCCACATGCAACTGGACCCTCCGGGTTCGCTCTTTCCGAACAACACTAAACATAGCCCTAGCCGGCAGGGGAGTCGACTGAAAACTCGGGCCCCAGAAAACGCCTTCCGAGTCCCTTTAACCCATTCAAAAGTGTCCCCAAAGGAAGGCTTTGGGTACAACTGAACTCCCCAGGGGAGCCTTTATGCAGCCCCACATGCAACTGGAACCTCTGTATTTGCTCTTTCTCAGCAACCCTAAATATAACCCTGGCCCGCATGGGAGACGACTGAAAAATTGGGCCCCAAAAAACGCGATTCAAGCCCCATTCGCCCATCCAAAAGTGCCCCCAAAGGAAGGCTTTGGGTACAACTGAACTCCCCAGGGGAGACTTTATGCAGCCCCACATGCAACTGGAACCTCCGGGTTCGCTCTTTCACCGCAAGCCTATATATAGCCCTCGGCGTAATGGGAGAAGACTGAAAAAGTGGGCCTCAGAAAACGCATTGCGATTCCCCTTGGACCATCCAAAAGTGTAACCAAAGGAAGGCTTTGGGTACAAGTGAACTCCCCAGAGGAGCCTTTACGCAGCCCCACATGCAACTGGACCCTCCGGGTTCGCTCTTTCACCGCAAGCCTAAATATAACTATAGCCAGCATGGCAGAAAACTGAAAACTCGGGCCACAGAAAAAGCGTTTCAAGCCCCATTCGCCCATCCAAAAGTGCCCCCGAAGGAAGGCTTTGGGTACAACTGAACTCCCCAGGGGAGCCTTTATGCAGCCCCACATGCAACTGGAACCTCTGTATTCGCTCTTCCTCAGCAACCAAAAATATAACCCTGGCCCGCATGGCAGACGACTGAAAAATCGTAATACAGGAAACGCGATACAAGCCCCATTCGCCCATCCAAAAGTGCCCCCAAAGGAAGGCTTTGGGTACAACTGAACTCCCCAGGGGAGCCTTTATGCAGCCCCACATGCAACTGGACCCTCCGGGTTCACTCTTTCACCGCAAGACTAAATATAGCCCTCAGCGCAATGGGAGAAGACTGAAAAAGCGGGCCCCAGAAAACGCTTTCCGAGCCCCTTTCGCCCATTCAAAAGTGCCCCCAGAGGAAGGCTTTGGGTACAAGTGAACTCCCCAGGGGAGCCTTTATGCAGCCCCACATGCAAATGGACCCTCCGGGTTCGGTCTTTCCGAGCAACACAAAACATAGCCCTAGCCGGCAGGGGTGACGACTGAAAACTCGGGCCCCAGAAAACGCTTTCCGAGCCCCTTTCGCCCATTCAAAAGTGCCCCCAGAGGAAGGCTTTGGGTACAACTGAACTCCCCAGGGGAGCCTTTATGCAGCCCCACATGCAACTGGACCCTCCGGGTTCGCTGTTTCCGAGCAACCCTAAATATAACCCTAGCCAGCATGGCAGAAGACTGAAAACTCGGGCCACAGAAAAATAGTTTCAAGCCCCATTCACACATCCAGAAGTGCCCCCAAAGGAAGGCTTTGGGTACATCTGAACTCCCCAGGGGAGCCTTTATGCAGCCCCACATGCAACTGGATCCTCCGGGTTCGCTCTTTTCGAGCAACACTAAACATAGCCCTAGCCAGCATGGGAGACGAGTGAAAACTAGGGTCCCAGAAAATGCTTTCCGAGCCCCTTTCGCCCATTTAAAAGTGCACCCAGAGGAAGGCTTTGGGTACAAGTGAACTCCCCAGGGGAGCCTTTATGCAGCCCCACATGCAACTGGACCCTCCGGGTTCGCTCTTTCCAAGCAACACTAAACATAGCCCTAGCCGGCAGGGGAGACGACTGAAAACTCGGGCCAGAGAAAACGCTTTCCGAGCCCCTTTCGCCCATTCAAAAGTGCCCCCAAAGGAAGGCTTTGGGTACAACTGAACTCCCCAGGGGAGCCTTTACGCAGCCCCACATGCAACTGGACCCTCCGGGTTCGCTGTTTCCGAGCAACCCTTAATGTAACACTATCCAGCATGGCAGAAGACTGAAAACTCGGGCCACAGAATAAGAGTTTGTAGCCCCATTCACCCATCCAGAAGTGCCCCCAAAGGAAGGCTTTGGGTACAAGTGAACTCCCCAGGGGAGCCTTTACGCAGCCCCACATGCAACTGGACCCTCCGGGTTCACTCTTTCCGAGCAACACTAAACATAGCCCTAGCCCGCAGGGGAGACGAGTGAAAACTCGGGCCCCAGAAAACGCGATACAAGCCCCATTCGCCCATCCAAAAGTGCCCCCAAAGGAAGGCTTTGGGTACAACTGAACTCCCCAGGGGAGCCTTTATGCAGCCCCACATGCAACTGGACCCTCCGGGTTCGCTCTTTCACAGCAACCCTAAATATAACCCTGGCCCGCATGGCAGACGACTGAAAAATCTAGTCCCAGAAAACGCGTTACAAGCCATATTCGCCCATCCAGAAGTTCCCCCAGAGGAAGGCTTTGGGTACAAGTGAACTCCCCAGGGGAGCCTTTATGCAGCCCCACATGCAACTGGACCCTCCGGGTTCGCTGTTTCCGAGCAACCCTTAATATAACACCAGCCAACCTGGCAGAAGTCTGAAAACTCGGGCCACAGAAAAAGCGTTTCAAGCCCCATTCACCTATCCAGAAGTGCCCCCAAAGGAAGGCTTTGGGTAAAACTGAACACCCCAGGGGAGCCTTTAAGCAGCCCCACATGCAACTGGAACCTCTGTATTCGCTCTTTCTCAGCAACCCTAAATATAACCCTGGCCCACATGGCAGACGACTGAAAAATTGGGCCCCAGAAAACGCGATACAAGCCCCATTCGCCCATCCAAAAGTGCCCCCAAAGGAAGGCTTTGGGTACAAGTGAACTCCCCAGGGGAGCCTTTATGCAGCCCCACATGCAACTGGACCCTCCGGGTTCACTCTTTCACCGCAAGACTAAATATAGCCCTCTGCGCAATGGGAAAAACTGAAAAAGCGGGCCTCAGAAAACGCATTGCGATTCCCTTTGGACCATGAAAAGTGCCCCCAAAGGAAGGCTTTGGGTACAAGTGAACTCCCCAGGGGAGCCTTTATGCAGCCCCACATGCAACTGGAACCTCCGTATTCGCTCTTTAACAGCAACCCTAAATATAACCCTGGCCCGCATGGGAGACGACTGAAAAATCGAGTCCCAGAAAACGCGTTACAAGCCCCATTCGCCCATCCAGAAGTGCCCACAGAGGAAGGCTTTGGGTACAAGTGAACTCCCCAGGGGAGCCTTTACGTAGCCCCACATGCAACTGGACCCTCCGGGTTCGCTCTTTCCGAGCAACCCTAAATATAACTCTAGCCAGCATGGCAGAAGACTGAAAACTCGGGCCACAGAAAAAGAGTTTCAAGCCCCATTCACCCATCCAGAAGTGCCCCCAAAGGAAGGCTTTGGGTACAACTGAACTCCCCAGGGGAGCCTTTATGCAGCCCCACATGCAACTGGACCCTCCGGGTTCGCTCTTTCCGAGCAACACTAAACATAGCCCTAGCCAGTATGGGAGACGAGTGAAAACTCGGGTCCCAGAAAATGCTTTCCGAGCCCCTTTCGCCCATTTAAAAGTGCGCCCAGAGGAAGGCTTTGGGTACAAGTGAACTCCCCAGGGGAGCCTTTATGCAGCCCCACATGCAACTGGACCCTCCGGGTTCGCTCTTTCCGAGCAACACTAAACATAGCCCTAGCCGGCAGGGGAGACGACTGAAAACTCGGGCCAGAGAAAACGTATTCCGAGCCCCTTTCGCCCATTCAAAAGTGCCCCCAAAGGAAGGCTTTGGGTACAAGTGAACTCCCCAGGGGAGCCTTTATGCAGCCCCACATGCAACTGGACCCTCCGGGTTCGCTGTTTCCGAGCAACCCTTAATATAACACTATCCAGCATGGCAGAAGACTGAAAACTCGGGCCACAGAAAAAGCGTTTCAAGCCCCATTCGCCCATCCAGAAGTGCCCCCAAAGGAAGGCTTTGGGTACAACTGAACTCCCCAGGGGAGCCTTTATGCAGCCCCACATGCAACTGGACCCTCCGTATACGCTCTTTCTCAGCAACCCTAAATATAACCCTGGCCCGCATGGCAGACGACTGAAAAATCGGGCCCCAGAAATCGCTTTCCGAGCCCCTTTCGCCCATTCAAAAGTGCCCCCAGAGGAAGGCTTTGGGTACAACTGAACTCCCCAGGGGAGCCTTTATGCAGCCCCACATGCAACTGGACCCTCCGGGTTCGCTCTTTCCGAGCAACACAAAACATAGCCCTAGCCAGCATGGAAGAAGACTGAAAACTCGGGCCACAGAAAAAGAGTTTCAAGCCCCATTCACCCATCCAGAAGTGCCCCCAAAGGAAGGCTTTGGGTACAACTGAACTCCCCAGGGGAGCCTTTATGCAGCCCCACATGCAACTGGACCCTCCGGGTTCGCTCTTTCCGAGCAACAGTAAAATAGCCCTGGCCCGCATGGCAGACGACTGAAAAATCGGGCACCAGAAAACGCTTTCCGAGCCCCTTTCGCCCATTCAAAAGTGCCCCCAGAGGAAGGCTTTGGGTACAAGTGAACTCCCCAGGGGAGCCTTTATGCAGCCCCACATGCAAATGGACCCTCCGGGTTCGCTCTTTCCGAGCAACCCTAAACATAGCCCTAGCCGCATGGGAGACGACTGAAAACTCGGGACCCAGAAAACGCTTTCCAAGCCCCTTTCGCCCATTTAAAAGTGCCCCCAGAGGAAGGCTTTGGGTACAAGTGAACTCCCCAGGGGAGCCTTTACGCAGCCCCACATGCAAATGGACCCTCCGGGTTCGCTGTTTCCGAGCAACCCTTAATATAACACTAGCCAGCATGGCAGAAGACTGAAAACTCGGGCCACAGAAAAAGCGTTTCAAGCCCCATTCACCCATCCAGAAGTGCCCCCAAAGGAAGGCTTTGGGTACACGTGAACTCCCCAGGGGAGCCTTTATGCAGCCCCACATGCAACTGGACCCTCCGTGTTCGCTGTTTCCGAGCAACCCTAAATATAACCCTAGCCAGCATGGCAGAAGACTGAAAACTCGGGCCACAGAAAAAGCGTTTCAAGCCCCATTCACCCATCCAGAAGTGCCCCCAAAGGAAGGCTTTGGGTACAAGTGAACTCCCCAGGGGAGCCTTTATGCAGCCCCACATGCAACTGTGTTGCAGGAAGCACGGCCGAAAGCACGACAGACACCAGTAGAGTCATATCTTGCTCCATTTTATTGCCCGAATAGCCTAACTTTTATAGAGAACTTAACAGGGGTGGACAGTGTTTCACACAAGATTATTGGTCAAAAGCACTCAGATAAACAACTACAAGAAAACAACCCCACCTGCAAGAAAACAACCCCCTTGTGATTAGCAGTCACATAGACCTTGTCCTTGAAGCCAGCTACTGGTAACAATATTTTTCTGAGTTCCTCAATTGGGCGATGTGGGAACACTGTCATGGGAACTTCTCATAGTTGCCCTGGTAGCTTGGTTTGCTCAGCTACAGCAAGCCATGGGATTTTTGCTGTTTCAAGAAATCCCTCAACACAACTGGACCCTCCGGGTTCGCTCTTTCCGAGCAACAGTAAACATACCCCTGGCCCGCATGGCAGACGACTGAAAAATCGGGCCCCAGAAAACGCGTTACAAGCCCCATTCACCCATCCAAAAGTGCCCCCAAAGGAAGGCTTTGGGTACAACTGAACTCCCCAGGGGAGCCTTTATGCAGCCCCACATGCAACTGGACCCTCCGGGTTCGCTGTTTACGAGCAAGCCTAAATATAACTCTAGCCAGCATGGCAGAAGACTGAAAACTCAGGCCACAGAATAAGAGTTTGTAGCCCCATTCACCCATCCAGAAGTGCCCCCAGAGGAAGGCTTTGGGTACAAGTGAACTCCCCAGGGGAGCCTTTACGCAGCCCCACATGCAACTGGACCCTCCGGGTTCGCTCTTTCCGAGCAACACTAAACATAGCCCTAGCCGGCAGGGGAGACGACTGAAAACTCGGGCCAGAGAAAAGGAGTTTCAAGCCCCATTCACCCATCCAAAAGTGCCCCCAGAGGAAGGCTTTGGGTACAAGTGAAGTCCCCAGGGGAGCCTTTATGCAGCCCCACATGAAACTGGACCCTCCTGGTTCGGTGTTTCCGAGCAACCCTAAATATAAAACTGGCCCGCATGGCAGAAGACTGAAAAATTGGGCCCCAGAAAACGCGATACAAGCCCCATTCGCCCATCCAAAAGTGCCCCCAAAGGAAGGCTTTGGGTACAAGTGAACTCCCCAGGGGAGCCTTTATGCAGCCCCACATGCAACTGGAACCTCTGTATTCGCTCTTTCTCAGCAACCCTAAATATAAAACTGGTCCGCATGACAGAAGACTGAAAAATTGGGCCCCAGAAAACTCGATACAAGCCCCATTCGCCCATCCAAAAGTGCCCCCAAAGGAAGGCTTTGGGTACAAGTGAACTCCCCAGGGGAGCCTTTATGCAGCCCCACATGCAACTGGACCCTCCGGGTTCGCTCTTTCCGAGCAACACTAAACATAGCCCTAACCGGCAGGGGAGACTAGTGAAAACTCGGGCCCCAGAAAACGCCTTCCGAGCCCCTTTCGCCACCTCAAAAGTGCCCCCAGAGGAAGGCTTTGGGTACAACTGAACTCCCCAGGGGAGCCTTTATGCAGCCTAACATGCAACTGGAATCTCCGTATTCGCTCTTTCTCAGCAACCCTAAACATAACCCTAGCCGGCATGGGAGACGACTGAAAACTCGGTCCCCAGAAAACGCTTTCCCAGTCCCTTTCACCCATTCAAAAGTGCCCCTAGAGGAAGGCTTTGGGTACAACTGAACTCCCCAGGGGAGCCTTTATGCAGCCCCACATGCAACTGGACCCTCCGGTTTCGCTCTTTCCGAGCAACACAAAACAAAGCCCTAGCCGGCATCGAAGACGAATGAAAAATCATGCCCCAGGAAATGCGTTCCGAGGCCTTTTCGCCCATCCAAAAGTGCCCCCAAAGGAACGCTTTGGGTACAAGTGAACTCCCCAGGGGAGCCTTTATGCAGAACAACATGCAACTGGACCCTCCGTATTCGCTCTTTCACAGCAACCCTACATACAGCCCTCGGCGCAATGGGAGAAGACTGAAAAAGCGGGCCTCAGAAAATGCATTGCGATTCCCCTTGGACCATCCAGAAGTGCCCCCAGAGGAAGGCTTTGGGTACAACTGAACTCCCCAGGGGAGCCTTAACGCAGCCCCACATGCAACTGGACCCTCCGCGTTCACTCTTTCCGAGCAACCCTTAATATAATATTAGCCAGCATGGCAGAAGACTGAAAACTCCGGCCAGAGAAAAGGAGTTTCAAGCCCCATTCACCCATCCAAAAGTGCCCCCAGAGGAAGGCTTTGGGTACAACGGAACTCCCCAGGGGAGCCTTTATGCAGCCCCACATGCAACTTGACCCTCCGGGTTCGCTCTTTCACCGCAAGCCTAAATATAGCCCTCGGCGCAATGGGAGAAGACTGAAAAAGCGGGCCTCAGAAAACGCATTGCGATTCCCCTTGGACCATCCAAAAGTGCCCCCAAAGGAACGCTTTGGGTACAAGTGAACTCCCCAGGGGAGCCTTTATGCAGCCCCACATGCAACTGGACCCTCCGGGTTCGCTCTTTCAGAGCAACCCTAAATACAGCCCTCAGCGCAATGGGAGAAGACTGAAAAAGCGGGCCTCAGAAAACGCAATGCGATTCCCCTTGGACCATCCAAAAGTGCCCCCAAAGGAAGGCTTTGGGTACATCTGAAGTCCCCAGGGGAGCATTTATGGAGCCCCACATGCAACTGGACCCTCCGGGTTCGCTCTTTCCGAGCAACCCTAAATATAACATTAGCCAGCATGGCAGAAAAAAATGAAATCTTGGGCCACAGAAAAAGCGTTTCAAGCCCCATTCACCCATCCAGAAGTGCCCCCAAAGGAAGGCGTTCAGTACAAGAGAACTCCCCAGGGGAGCCTTTACGCAGCCCCACATGCAACTGGACCATCCGGGTTCGCTTTTCCGAGCATCCCTAAATATAACCCTAGAAGGCATCGATGACGACTGAAAAATCAGGCCCCAGGAAATGCGTTCCGAGCCCTTTTCGCCCATCCAAAAGTGTCCCCAAAGGAAGGCGTTGGGTACAAGTGAACTCCCCAGGGGAGCCTTTACGCAGCCCCACATGCAACTGGACCCTCCGGGTTCGCTGTTCCTGAGCAAACCTAAAAGTAGCCCTAGCCGTCATCGGAGATGAGTGAAAAATCAGGCCCCAGGAAATGCAATGCGAGCCCCTTTGGACCATCCAAAAGTGTCCCCAAAGGAAGGCTTTGGGTACAACTGAACTCCCCAGGGGAGCCTTTACGCAGCCCCACATGCAACTGGACCCTCCGGGTTCAATGTTTCTGAGCATCCCTAAATATATCCCTAGAAGGCATCGATGACGACTGAAAAATCAGGCCCCAGGAAATGCGTTCCGAGCCCTTTTCGCCCATCCAAAAGTGTCCCCAAAGGAAGGCATTGGGTACAAGAGAACTCCCCAGGGGAGCCTTTACGCAGCCCCACATGCAACTGGACCCTCCGGGTTTGCTGTTCCTGAGCAAACATAAACGTAGCCCTAGCCGTCTTCGGAGACGAGTGAAAAATCAGGCCCTAGGAAATGCGTTGCGAGCCCTTTTCGCCCATCCAGAAGTGCCCCCAAAGGAAGGCTTTGGGTACAAGTGAACTCCCCAGGGGAGCCTTTATGCAGCCCCACATGCAACTGGACCCTCCGGGTTCACTCTTTCACCTCAAGCCTAAATACAGCCCTCGGCGCAATGGGAGAAGACTGAAAAAGTGGGCCTCAGAAAACGCAATGCGATTCCCCTTGGACCATCCAAAAGTGCCCCCAGAGGAACGCTTTGGGTACAAGTGAACTCCCCAGGGGAGCCTTTATGCAGCCCCACATGCAACTGGACCCTCCGGGTTCGCTCTTCCCGAGCAACCCTTAATATAACATTAGCCAGGATGGCAGAAGACTGAAAACTCGGGCCAGAGAAAAGGAGTTTCAAGCCCCATTCACCCATCCAAAAGTGCCCCCAGAGGAAGGCTTTGGGTACAAGTGATCTCCCCAGGGGAGCCTTTATGCAGCCTCACATGCAACTTGACCCTCCGGACTCACTCTTTCACCGCAAGCCTAAATATAGCCCTCGGCGCAATGGGAGAATACTGAAAAAGCGGGCCTCAGAAAACGCAATGCGATTCCCCTTGGACCATCCAAAAGTGCCCCCAAAGGAACGCTTTGGGTACAAGTGAACTCCCCAGGGGAGCTTTTATGCAGCCCAACATGCAACTGGACCCTCCGGGTTCGCTCTTTCAGAGCAACCCTAAATACAGCCCTCAGCGCAATGGAGAAGACTGAAAAAGCGGGCCTCAGAAAACGCAATGCGATTCCCCTTGGACCATCCAAAAGTGCCCCCAAAGGAAGGCTTTGGGTACAACTGAACTCCCCAGGGGAGCATTTATGCAGCCCCACATGCAACTGGACCCTCCGGGTTCGCTCTTTCCGAGCAACCCTAAATATAACATTAGCCAGCATGGCAGAAAAAAATGAAATCTTGGGCCACAGAAAAAGCGTTTCAAGCCCTATTCACCCATCCAGAAGTGCCCCCAAAGGAAGGCTTTGGGTACAAGTGAACTCCCCAGGGGAGCCTTTACGCAGCCCCACATGCAACTGGACCCTCCGGTTTCGCTGTTTCCGAGCATCCCTAAACAAAGCCCTAGCCGGCATCGAAGACGAATGAAAAATCATGCCCCAGGAAATGCGTTCCGAGGCCTTTTCGCCCATCCAAAAGTGCCCCCAAAGGAAGGCTTTGGGTACAAGTGAACTCCCCAGGGGAGCCTTTACGCAGCCCCACATGCAACTGGACCCTCTGGTTTCGCTGTTTCCGAGCATCCCTAAACATAGCCGTAGCCGGCATCACAGACGACTGAAAAATCAGGCCCAAGGAAACGCGTTGCGAGCCCCTTTAGCCCATCCAAAAGTGCCCCCAAAGGAAGGCTTTGGGTACATCTGAAGTGCCCATGGGAGCCTTTACGCATCCTCACATGAAACTGGACCCTGCAGGTTCGCTGTTTTCGAGCATCCCTAAACATAGCCCTAGCCGTCATCGAAGACAACTGAAAAATAAGGCCCCAGGAAATGCGTTGCGAGCCCTTTTCGCCCATCCAAAAGTGCCCCCAAAGGAAGGCTTTGGGTACAAGAGAACTCCCCAGGGGAGCCTTTACGCAGCCCCACATGCAACAGGACCCTCCGGGTTCGCTGTTCCTGAGCAACCCTAAACGTAGCCCTAGCCGTCATGGGAGACGACTGAAAAATCAGGCCCCAGGAAATGCGTTGCGAGCCCCTTTGGACCATCCAAAAGTGCCCCCAAAGGAAGGCGTTGGGTACAAGTGAACTCCCCAGTTGAGCCTTTACGCAGCCCCACATGCAACTGGACCCTCCGGGTTCGCTGTGCCAGAGCAAACCTAAACATAGCTCTAGCCGTCATCGGAGACGACTGAAAAATCAGGCCCCAGGAAATGCGTTGCAAGCCCTTTTCGCCCATCCAAAAGTGCCCCCAAAGGAAGGCTTTGGGTACAAGTGAACTCCCCAGGGCAGCCTTTACGCAGCCCCACATGCACCTGGACCCTCTGGTTTCGCTGTTTCCGAGCATCCCGAAACATAACCCTAGCCGGCATCACAGACGACTGAAAAATCAGGCCACAGGAAATGCGTTGCAAGCCCTTTTCGCCCATCCAAAAGTGCCCCCAAAGGAAGGCTTTGGGTACAAGTCAACTCCCCAGGGGAGCCTTTACGCAGCCCCACATGCAACTGGACCCTCCGGGTTCGATTTTTCCGAGCAAACCTAAATATATCACTAGCCGGCATGAGAGAAGACTGAAAACCCGGGCCCCAAAAAAAGCGTTGCAAGCTCCTTTGGACCATCCAAAAGTATCACCAAAGGAAGGCTTTGGGTACAAGTGAACTCCCCAGGGGAGCCTTTACGCAGCCCCACATGCAACTGGACCCTCCGGGTTCGCTGTTCATGAGCAAACCTAAATGTAGCCCTAGCCGTCATCGGAGACGACTGAAAAATCAGGCCCCAGGAAATGCGTTGCGAGCCCCTTTGGACCATCCAAAAGTGCCCCCAAAGGAAGGCTTTGGATACAAGTGAACTCCCCAGGGGAGCCTTTACGCAGCCCCACATGCAACTGGACCCTCCGGGTTCGCTGTTCCTGAGCAAACCTAAACGTAGCACTAGCCGTCATTGGAGACGACTGAAAAATCAGGCCCCAGGAAATGCCTTGCGAGCCCCTTTGGACCATCCAAAAGTGCCCCCAAAGGAAGGCTTTGGGTACAAGTGAACTCCCCAGGGGAGCCTTTACGCAGCCCCACATGCAACTGGACCCTTCGGGTTCGCTGTTTCCGAGCATCCCTAAACATAGCCCTAGCCGGCATCGATGACGACTGAAAAATCAGGCCCCAGGAAATGCGTTACGAGCCCTTTTCGCCCATCCAAAAGTGCCCCCAAAGGAAGGCTTTGGGTACAAGTGAACTCCCCAGGGGAGCCTTTACACAGCCCCACATGCAACTGGACCCTCCGGGTTCGCTGTTTCCGAGCATCCCTAAACATATCCCTAGCCGGCATAGATGACGACTGAAAAATCAAGCCCCAGGAAATGCGTTGCGAGCCCTTTTCGCCCATCCAAAAGTGCCCCCAAAGGAAGGCTTTGGGTACAAGTGAACTCCCCAGGGGAGCCTTTACGCAGCCCCACATGCAACTGGACCCTCCGGGTTCGCTGTTTCCGAGCATCCCTAAACATAGCCCTAGCCGTCATCGGAGACGAGTGAAAAATCAGGCCCCAGGAAATGCGTTCCGAGCCCTTTTCGCCCATCCAAAAGTGCCCCCAAAGAAAGGCTTTGGGTACAAGTGAACTCCCCAGGGGAGCCTTTACGCAGCCCCACATGCAACTGGACCCTCCGGGTTCGCTGTTTCCGAGCATCCCTAAACATAGCCCTAGCCGGCATCGATGACGACTGAAAAATCAGGCCCCAGGAAATGCGTTGCGAGCCCTTTTCGTCCATCCAAAAGTGCCCCCAAAGGAAGGCTTTGGGTACAAGTGAACTCCCCAGGGGAGCCTTTACGCAGCCCCACATGCAACTGGACCCTCCGGGTTCGATTTTTCCGAGCAACCCTAAATATATCACTAGCCGGCATGGGAGAAGACTGAAAAATCAGGCCCCAGAAAACGCGTTGCGAGCCCCTTTGGACCATCCAAAAGTGCCCCCAAAGAAAGTCTTTGGGTACAAGTGATCTCCCCAGGGGAGCTTTTATGCAGCCCCACATGCAACTGGACCCTCCGGGTTCTCTGTTCCTGAGCAAACCTAAACGTAGCCCTAGCCGTCATCGGAGACGACTGAAAAATCAGGCCCCAGGAAATGCGTTGCGAGCCCCTTTGGACCATCCAAAAGTGCCCCCAAAGGAAGGCTTTGGGTACAAGTGAACTCCCCAGGGGAGCCTTTACGCAGCCCCACATGCAACTGGACCCTCCGGGTTCGCTGTTTCCGAGCATCCCTAAACATTGCCCTAGCCGTCATCGGAGACGAGTGAAAAATCAGGCCCCAGGAAATGCGTTCCGAGCCCTTTTCGCCCATCCAAAAGTGCCCCCAAAGAAAGGCTTTGGGTACAAGTGAACTCCCCAGGGGAGCCTTTACGCAGCCCCACATGCAACTGGACCCTCCGGGTTCGCTGTTTCCGAGCATCCCTAAACATAGCCCTAGCCGGCATCGATGACGACTGAAAAATCAGGCCCCAGGAAATGCGTTGCGAGCCCCTTTGGACCATCCAAAAGTGCCCCCAAAGGAAGGCTTTGGATACAAGTGAACTCCCCAGGGGAGCCTTTACGCAGCCCAACATGCAACTGGACCCTCCGGGTTCGATTTTTCCGAGCAACCCTAAATATATCACTAGCCGGCATGGGAGAAGACTGAAAACCCGGGCCCCAGAAAACGCGTTGCAAGCCCCTTTGGACCATCCAAAAGTGCCCGCAAAGGAAGGCTTTGGGTACAAGTGAACTCCCCAGGGGAGCCTTTACGCAGCCCCACATGCAACTGGACCCTCCGGGTTCGCTGTTCCTGAGCAAACCTAAACGTAGCCCTATCCGTCATTGGAGACGACTGAAAAATCAGGCCCCAGGAAATGCGTTCCGAGCCCTTTTCGCCCATCCAAAAGTGCCCCCAAAGAAAGGCTTTGGGTACAAGTGAACTCCCCAGGGGAGCCTTTACGCAGCCCCACATGCAACTGGACCCTCCGGGTTCGCTGTTTCCGAGCATCCCTAAACATAGCCCTAGCCGGCATAGAAGACGACTGAAAAATCAAGCCCCAGGAAATGCGTTGCGAGCCCTTTTCGCTCATCCAAAAGTGCCCCCAAAGAAAGGCTTTGGGTACAAGTGAACTCCCCAGGGGAGCCTTTACGCAGCCCCACATGCAACTGGACCCTCCGGGTTCGCTGTTTCCGAGCATCCCTAAACATAGCCCTAGCCGTCATCGGAGACGAGTGAAAAATCAGGCCCCAGGAAATGCGTTCCGAGCCCTTTTCGCCCATCCAAAAGTGCCCCCAAAGAAAGGCTTTGGGTACAAGTGAACTCCCCAGGGGAGCCTTTACGCAGCCCCACATGCAACTGGAACCTCCGGGTTCGCAGTTTCCGAGCATCCCTAAACATAGCCCTAGCTGGCATCGATGACGACTGAAAAATCAGGCCCCAGGAAATGCGTTGCGAGCCCTTTTCGTCCATCCAAAAGTGCCCCCAAAGGAAGGCTTTGGGTACAAGTGAACTCCCCAGGGGAGCCTTTACGCAGCCCCACATGCAACTGGACCCTCCGGGTTCGATTTTTCCGAGCAACCCCAAATATATCACTAGCCGGCATTGGAGAAGTCTGAAAAATCAGGCCCCAGAAAACGCGTTGCGAGCCCCTTTGGACCATTCAAAAGTGTCACCAAAGGAAGGCTTTGGGTACAAGTGAACTCCCCAGGGGAGCCTTTACGCAGCCCCACATGCAACTGGACCCTCCGGGTTCGCTGTTCATGAGCAAACCTAAACGTAGCCCTAGCCGTCATCGGAGACGACTGAAAAATCAGGCCCCAGGAAATGCGTTGCAAGCCCATTTGGACCATCCGAAAGTGCCCGCAAAGGAAGGCTTTGGGTACAAGTGATCTCCCCAGGGGAGCATTTACGCAGCCCCACATGCAACTGGACCCTCCGGGTTCGCTGTTCCTGAGCAAACCTAAACGTAGCCCTAGCCGTCATCGGAGACGAGTGAAAAATCAGGCCCCAGGAAAAGCGTTCCGAGGCCTTTTCGCCCATCCAAATGTGCCCCCAAAGGAAGACTTTGGGTATAAGAGAACTCCCCAGGGGAGCCTTTACGCAGCCCCACATGCAACTGGACCCTCCGGGTTCGCTGTTTCCGAGCATCCCTAAACATAGCCCTAGCCGGCATCGAAGACGACTGAAAAATCAGGCCCCAGGAAATGCGTTGCGAGCCCCTTTGGACCATCCAAAAGTGCCCCCAAAGGAAGGCTTTGGGTACAAGTGAACTCCCCAGGGGAGCCTTTACGCAGCCCCACATGCAACTGGACCCTCCGGGTTCGCTGTTTCCGAGCATCCCTAAACATAGCCCTAGCCGTCATCGGAGACGAGTGAAAAATCAGGCCCCAGGAAATGCGTTCCGAGCCCTTTTCGCCCATCCAAAAGTGCCCCCAAAGAAAGGCTTTGGGTACAAGTGAACTCCCCAGGGGAGCCTTTACGCAGCCCCACATGCAACTGGACCCTCCGGGTTCGCTGTTTCCGAGCATCCCTAAACATAGCCCTAGCCGGCATCGATGACGACTGAAAAATCAGGCCCCAGGAAATGCGTTGCGAGCCCCTTTGGACCATCCAAAAGTGCCCCCAAAGGAAGGCTTTGGATACAAGTGAACTCCCCAGGGGAGACTTTACGCAGCCCAACATGCAACTGGACCCTCCGTGTTCAATTTTTCCGAGCAACCCTAAATATATCACTAGCCGGCATGGGAGAAGACTGAAAACCCGGGCCCCAGAAAACGCGTTGCAAGCCCCTTTGGACCATCCAAAAGTGCCCGCAAAGGAAGGCTTTGGGTACAAGTGAACTCCCCAGGGGAGCCTTTACGCAGCCCCACATGCAACTGGACCCTCCGGGTTCGCTGTTCCTGAGCAAACCTAAACGTAGCCCTATCCGTCATTGGAGACGACTGAAAAATCAGGCCCCAGGAAATGCGTTCCGAGCCCTTTTCGCCCATCCAAAAGTGCCCCCAAAGAAAGGCTTTGGGTACAAGTGAACTCCCCAGGGGAGCCTTTACGCAGCCCCACATGCAACTGGACCCTCCGGGTTCGCTGTTTCCGAGCATCCCTAAACATAGCCCTAGCCGGCATAGAAGACGACTGAAAAATCAAGCCCCAGGAAATGCGTTGCGAGCCCTTTTCGCTCATCCAAAAGTGCCCCCAAAGGAAGGCTTTAGGTACAAGTGAACTCCCCAGGGGAGCCTTTACGCAGCCCCACATGCAACTGGACCCTCCGGGTTCGCTGTTTCCGAGCATCCCTAAACATAGCCCTAGCCGTCATCGGAGACGAGTGAAAAATCAGGCCCCAGGAAATGCGTTCCGAGCCCTTTTCGCCCATCCAAAAGTGCCCCCAAAGAAAGGCTTTGGGTACAAGTGAACTCCCCAGGGGAGCCTTTACGCAGCCCCACATGCAACTGGACCCTCCGGGTTCGCTGTTTCCGAGCATCCCTAAACATAGCCCTAGCCGGCATCGATGACGACTGAAAAATCAGGCCCCAGGAAATGCGTTGCGAGCCCGTTAGGACCATCCAAAAGTGCCCCCAAAGGAAGGCTTTGGGTACAAGTGAACTCCCCAGGGGAGCCTTTACGCAGCCCCACATGCAACTGGACCCTCCGGGTTCGCTGTTCATGAGCAAACCTAAACGTAGCCCTAGCCGTCATCGGAGACGACTGAAAAATCAGGCCCCATGAAATGCGTTGCAAGCCCATTTGGACCATCCGAAAGTGCCCGCAAAGGAAGGCTTTGGGTACAAGTGATCTCCCCAGGGGAGCATTTACGCAGCCCCACATGCAACTGGACCCTCCGGGTTCGCTGTTCCTGAGCAAACCTAAACGTAGCCCTAGCCGTCATCGGAGACGAGTGAAAAATCAGGCCCCAGGAAAAGCGTTCCGAGGCCTTTTCGCCCATCCAAATGTGCCCCCAAAGGAAGACTTTGGGTATAAGAGAACTCCCCAGGGGAGCCTTTACGCAGCCCCACATGCAACTGGACCCTCCGGGTTCGCTGTTTCCGAGCATCCCTAAACATAGCCCTAGCCGGCATCGAAGACGACTGAAAAATCAGGCCCCAGGAAATGAGTTGCGAGCCCCTTTGGACCATCCAAAAGTGCCCCCAAAGGAAGGCTTTGGGTACAAGTGAACTCCCCAGGGGAGCCTTTACGCAGCCCCACATGCAACTGGACCCTCCGGGTTCGCTGTTTCCGAGCATCCCTAAACATTGCTCTAGCCGTCATCGGAGACGAGTGAAAAATCAGGCCCCAGGAAATGCGTTCCGAGCCCTTTTCGCCCATCCAAAAGTGCCCCCAAAGAAAGGCTTTGGGTACAAGTGAACTCCCCAGGGGAGCCTTTACGCAGCCCCACATGCAACTGGACCCTCCGGGTTCGCTGTTTCCGAGCATCCCTAAACATAGCCCTAGCCGGCATCGATGACGACTGAAAAATCAGGCCCCAGGAAATGCGTTGCGAGCCCCTTTGGACCATCCAAAAGTGCCCCCAAAGGAAGGCTTTGGATACAAGTGAACTCCCCAGGGGAGCCTTTACGCAGCCCAACATGCAACTGGACCCTCCGTGTTCGATTTTTCCGAGCAACCCTAAATATATCACTAGCCGGCATGGGAGAAGACTGAAAACCCGGGCCCCAGAAAACGCGTTGCAAGCCCCTTTGGACCATCCAAAAGTGCCCGCAAAGGAAGGCTTTGGGTACAAGTGAACTCCCCAGGGGAGCCTTTACGCAGCCCCACATGCAACTGGACCCTCCGGGTTCGCTGTTCCTGAGCAAACCTAAACGTAGCCCTAGCCGTCATCGGAGACGACTGAAAAATCAGGCCCCAGGAAATGCGTTCCGAGCCCTTTTCGCCCATCCAAAAGTGCCCCCAAAGAAAGGCTTTGGGTACAAGTGAACTCCCCAGGGGAGCCTTTACGCAGCCCCACATGCAACTGGACCCTCCGGGTTCGCTGTTTCCGAGCATCCCTAAACATAGCCCTAGCCGGCATAGAAGACGACTGAAAAATCAAGCCCCAGGAAATGCGTTGCGAGCCCTTTTCGCTGATCCAAAAGTGCCCCCAAAGGAAGGCTTTAGGTACAAGTGAACTCCCCAGGGGAGCCTTTACGCAGCCCCACATGCAACTGGACCCTCCGGGTTCGCTGTTTCCGAGCATCCCTAAACATAGCCCTAGCCGTCATCGGAGATGAGTGAAAAATCAGGCCCCAGGAAATGCGTTCCGAGCCATTTTCGCCCATCCAAAAGTGCCCCCAAAGAAAGGCTTTGGGTACAAGTGAACTCCCCAGGGGAGCCTTTACGCAGCCCCACATGCAACTGGACCCTCCGGTTTCGCTGTTTCCGAGCATCCCTAAACATAGCCCTAGCCGGCATCGATGACGACTGAAAAATCAGGCCCCAGGAAATGCGTTGCGAGCCCGTTAGGACCATCCAAAAGTGCCCCCAAAGAAAGGCTTTGGGTACAAGTGAACTCCCCAGGGGAGCCTTTACGCAGCCCCACATGCAACTGGACCCTCCGGGTTCGATTTTTCCGAGCAACCCTAAATATATCACTAGCCGGCATTGGAGAATCCTGAAAAATCAGGCCCCAGAAAACGCGTTGCGAGCCCCTTTGGACCATTCAAAAGTGTCACCAAAGGAAGGCTTTGGGTACAAGTGAACTCCCCAGGGGAGCCTTTACGCAGCCCCACATGCAACTGGACCCTCCGGGTTCGCTGTTCCTGAGCAAACCTAAACGTAGCCCTAGCCGTCATCGGAGACGAGTGAAAAATCAGGCCCCAGGAAAAGCGTTCCGAGGCCTTTTCGCCCATCCAAATGTGCCCCCAAAGGAAGACTTTGGGTATAAGAGAACTCCCCAGGGGAGCCTTTACACAGCCCCACATGCAACTGGACCCTCCGGGTTCGCTGTTTCCGAGCATCCCTAAACATAGCCCTAGCCGGCATCGAAGACGAATGAAAAATCAGGCCCCAGGAAATGCGTTGTGAGCCCTTTTCGCTAATCCAAAAGTGCCCCCAAAGGAAGGCTTTGGGTACAAGTGATCTCCCCAGGGGAGCCGTTACGCAGCCCCACATGCAACTGGACCCTCCGGGTTCGCTGTTCCTGAGCAAACCTAAACGTAGCCCTAGCCGTCATCGGAGACGACTGAAAAATTAGGCCCCTGGAAATGAGTTCCAAGGCCTTTTCGCCCATCCAAAAGTGCCCGCAAAGGAAGACTTTGGGTACATGAGAACTCCCCAAGGGAGCCTTTACGCAGCCCCACATGCAACTGGACCCTCCGGGTTCGCTGTTTCCGAGCATCCCTAAACATAATCCTAGACGGCATCGGAGACGAGTGAAAAATCAGGCCCCAGGAAATGCGTTGCGAGCCCTTTTTGCCCATCCAAAAGTGCCCCCAAAGGAAGGCTTTGGGTACAAGTGAACTCCCCAGGGGAGCCTTTACGCAGCCCCACATTCAGCTGGACCCTCCGGGTTCGCTGTTTCCGAGCATCCCTAAACGTAGCCCTAGCCGTCATCGATGACGACTGAAAAATCAGGCCCCAGGAAATGCGTTGCGAGCCCCTTTGGACCATCCAAAAGTGCCCCCAAAGGAAGGCTTTGGATACAAGTGAACTCCCCAGGGGAGCCTTTACGCAGCCCCACATGCAACTGGACCCTCCGGGTTCGATTTTTCCGAGCAACCCTAAATATATCACTAGCCGGCATGGGAGAAGACTGAAAACCCGGGCCCCAGAAAACGCGTTGCAAGCCCCTTTGGACCATCCATAGTGCCCGCAAAGGAAGTCTTTGGGTACAAGTGAACTCCCCAGGGGAGCCTTTACGCAGCCCCACATGCAACTGGACCCTCCGGGTTCGCTGTTCCTGAGCAAACCTAAACGTAGCCCTATCCGTCATTGGAGACGACTGAAAAATCAGGCCCCAGGAAATGCGTTCCGAGGCCTTTTCGCCCATCCAAAAGTGCCCCCAAAGGAAGGCTTTGGGTACAAGTGAACTCCCCAGGGGAGCCTTTACGCAGCCCCACATGCAACTGGACCCTCCGGGTTCGATTTTTCCGAGCAACCCTAAATATATCACTAGCCGGCATGGGAGAAGACTGAAAAATCAGGCCCCAGAAAACGCGTTGCGAGCCCCTTTGGACCATCCAAAAGTGTCACCAAAGGAAGGCTTTGGGTACAAGTGAACTCCCCAGGGGAGCCTTTACGCAGCCCCACATGCAACTGGACCCTCCGGGTTCGCTGTTCATGAGCAAACCTAAACGTAGCCCTAGCCATCATCGGAGACGACTGAAAAATCAGGCCCCAGGAAATGCGTTCCAAGCCCATTTAGACCATCCGAAAGTGCCCGCAAAGGAAGGCTTTGGGTACAAGTGATCTCCCCAGGGGAGCCTTTACGCAGCCCCACATGCAACTGGACCCTCCGGGTTCACTCTTTCACCTCAAGCCTAAATACAGCCCTCGGCGCAATGGGAGAAGACTGAAAAAGTGGGCCTCAGAAAACGCAATGCGATTCCCCTTGGACCATCCAAAAGTGCCCCCAGAGGAACGCTTTGGGTACAAGTGAACTCCCCAGGGGAGCCTTTATGCAGCCCCACATGCAACTGGACCCTCCGGGTTCGCTCTTCCCGAGCAACCCTTAATATAACATTAGCCAGGATGGCAGAAGACTGAAAACTCGGGCCAGAGAAAAGGAGTTTCAAGCCCCATTCACCCATCCAAAAGTGCCCCCAGAGGAAGGCTTTGGGTACAAGTGATCTCCCCAGGGGAGCCTTTATGCAGCCTCACATGCAACTTGACCCTCCGGACTCACTCTTTCACCGCAAGCCTAAATATAGCCCTCGGCGCAATGGGAGAATACTGAAAAAGCGGGCCTCAGAAAACGCAATGCGATTCCCCTTGGACCATCCAAAAGTGCCCCCAAAGGAACGCTTTGGGTACAAGTGAACTCCCCAGGGGAGCTTTTATGCAGCCCAACATGCAACTGGACCCTCCGGGTTCGCTCTTTCAGAGCAACCCTAAATACAGCCCTCAGCGCAATGGGAGAAGACTGAAAAAGCGGGCCTCAGAAAACGCAATGCGATTCCCCTTGGACCATCCAAAAGTGCCCCCAAAGGAAGGCTTTGGGTACAACTGAACTCCCCAGGGGAGCATTTATGCAGCCCCACATGCAACTGGACCCTCCGGGTTCGCTCTTTCCGAGCAACCCTAAATATAACATTAGCCAGCATGGCAGAAAAAAATGAAATCTTGGGCCACAGAAAAAGCGTTTCAAGCCCTATTCACCCATCCAGAAGTGCCCCCAAAGGAAGGCTTTGGGTACAAGTGAACTCCCCAGGGGAGCCTTTACGCAGCCCCACATGCAACTGGACCCTCCGGTTTCGCTGTTTCCGAGCATCCCTAAACAAAGCCCTAGCCGGCATCGAAGACGAATGAAAAATCATGCCCCAGGAAATGCGTTCCGAGGCCTTTTCGCCCATCCAAAAGTGCCCCCAAAGGAAGGCTTTGGGTACAAGTGAACTCCCCAGGGGAGCCTTTACGCAGCCCCACATGCAACTGGACCCTCTGGTTTCGCTGTTTCCGAGCATCCCTAAACATAGCCGTAGCCGGCATCACAGACGACTGAAAAATCAGGCCCAAGGAAACGCGTTGCGAGCCCCTTTAGCCCATCCAAAAGTGCCCCCAAAGGAAGGCTTTGGGTACATCTGAAGTGCCCATGGGAGCCTTTACGCATCCTCACATGAAACTGGACCCTGCAGGTTCGCTGTTTTCGAGCATCCCTAAACATAGCCCTAGCCGTCATCGAAGACAACTGAAAAATAAGGCCCCAGGAAATGCGTTGCGAGCCCTTTTCGCCCATCCAAAAGTGCCCCCAAAGGAAGGCTTTGGGTACAAGAGAACTCCCCAGGGGAGCCTTTACGCAGCCCCACATGCAACTGGACCCTCCGGGTTCGCTGTTCCTGAGCAACCCTAAACGTAGCCCTAGCCGTCATGGGAGACGACTGAAAAATCAGGCCCCAGGAAATGCGTTGCGAGCCCCTTTGGACCATCCAAAAGTGCCCCCAAAGGAAGGCGTTGGGTACAAGTGAACTCCCCAGTTGAGCCTTTACGCAGCCCCACATGCAACTGGACCCTCCGGGTTCGCTGTGCCAGAGCAAACCTAAACATAGCTCTAGCCGTCATCGGAGACGACTGAAAAATCAGGCCCCAGGAAATGCGTTGCAAGCCCTTTTCGCCCATCCAAAAGTGCCCCCAAAGGAAGGCTTTGGGTACAAGTGAACTCCCCAGGGCAGCCTTTACGCAGCCCCACATGCACCTGGACCCTCTGGTTTCGCTGTTTCCGAGCATCCCGAAACATAACCCTAGCCGGCATCACAGACGACTGAAAAATCAGGCCACAGGAAATGCGTTGCAAGCCCTTTTCGCCCATCCAAAAGTGCCCCCAAAGGAAGGCTTTGTGTACAAGTCAACTCCCCAGGGGAGCCTATACGCAGCCCCATATGGAACTGGAAATACCGGGTTAGCTGTTTCCGAGCATCCGTAAATATAGCCCTAGACGGCATCGAAGACGACTGAAAAATCAGGCCACAGGAAATGCGTTGCGAGCCCTTTTCGCCCATCCAAAAGTGCCCCCAAAGGAAGGCTTTGGGTACAAGTAAACTCCCCAGGGGAGCCTTTACGCAGCCCCACATGCAACTGGACCCTCCGGGTTCGATTTTTCCGAGCAAACCTAAATATATCACTAGCCGGCATGAGAGAAGACTGAAAACCCGGGCCCCAAAAAAAGCGTTGCAAGCTCCTTTGGACCATCCAAAAGTATCACCAAAGGAAGGCTTTGGGTACAAGTGAACTCCCCAGGGGAGCCTTTACGCAGCCCCACATGCAACTGGACCCTCCGGGTTCGCTGTTCATGAGCAAACCTAAATGTAGCCCTAGCCGTCATCGGAGACGACTGAAAAATCAGGCCCCAGGAAATGCGTTGCGAGCCCCTTTGGACCATCCAAAAGTGCCCCCAAAGGAAGGCTTTGGATACAAGTGAACTCCCCAGGGGAGCCTTTACGCAGCCCCACATGCAACTGGACCCTCCGGGTTCGCTGTTCCTGAGCAAACCTAAACGTAGCACTAGCCGTCATTGGAGACGACTGAAAAATCAGGCCCCAGGAAATGCCTTGCGAGCCCCTTTGGACCATCCAAAAGTGCCCCCAAAGGAAGGCTTTAGGTACAAGTGAACTCCCCAGGGGAGCCTTTACGCAGCCCCACATGCAACTGGACCCTTCGGGTTCGCTGTTTCCGAGCATCCCTAAACATAGCCCTAGCCGGCATAGATGACGACTGAAAAATCAAGCCCCAGGAAATGCGTTGCGAGCCCTTTTCGCCCATCCAAAAGTGCCCCCAAAGGAAGGCTTTGGGTACAAGTGAACTCCCCAGGGGAGCCTTTACGCAGCCCCACATGCAACTGGACCCTCCGGGTTCGCTGTTTCCGAGCATCCCTAAACATAGCCCTAGCCGTCATCGGAGACGAGTGAAAAATCAGGCCCCAGGAAATGCGTTCCGAGCCCTTTTCGCCCATCCAAAAGTGCCCCCAAAGAAAGGCTTTGGGTACAAGTGAACTCCCCAGGGGAGCCTTTACGCAGCCCCACATGCAACTGGACCCTCCGGGTTCGCTGTTTCCGAGCATCCCTAAACATAGCCCTAGCCGGCATCGATGACGACTGAAAAATCAGGCCCCAGGAAATGCGTTGCGAGCCCTTTTCGTCCATCCAAAAGTGCCCCCAAAGGAAGGCTTTGGGTACAAGTGAACTCCCCAGGGGAGCCTTTACGCAGCCCCACATGCAACTGGACCCTCCGGGTTCGATTTTTCCGAGCAACCCTAAATATATCACTAGCCGGCATGGGAGAAGACTGAAAAATCAGGCCCCAGAAAACGCGTTGCGAGCCCCTTTGGACCATCCAAAAGTGCCCCCAAAGAAAGTCTTTGGGTACAAGTGATCTCCCCAGGGGAGCTTTTATGCAGCCCCACATGCAACTGGACCCTCCGGGTTCTCTGTTCCTGAGCAAACCTAAACGTAGCCCTAGCCGTCATCGGAGACGACTGAAAAATCAGGCCCCAGGAAATGCGTTGCGAGCCCCTTTGGACCATCCAAAAGTGCCCCCAAAGGAAGGCTTTGGGTACAAGTGAACTCCCCAGGGGAGCCTTTACGCAGCCCCACATGCAACTGGACCCTCCGGGTTCGCTGTTTCCGAGCATCCCTAAACATTGCCCTAGCCGTCATCGGAGACGAGTGAAAAATCAGGCCCCAGGAAATGCGTTCCGAGCCCTTTTCGCCCATCCAAAAGTGCCCCCAAAGAAAGGCTTTGGGTACAAGTGAACTCCCCAGGGGAGCCTTTACGCAGCCCCACATGCAACTGGACCCTCCGGGTTCGCTGTTTCCGAGCATCCCTAAACATAGCCCTAGCCGGCATCGATGACGACTGAAAAATCAGGCCCCAGGAAATGCGTTGCGAGCCCCTTTGGACCATCCAAAAGTGCCCCCAAAGGAAGGCTTTGGATACAAGTGAACTCCCCAGGGGAGCCTTTACGCAGCCCAACATGCAACTGGACCCTCCGGGTTCGATTTTTCCGAGCAACCCTAAATATATCACTAGCCGGCATGGGAGAAGACTGAAAACCCGGGCCCCAGAAAACGCGTTGCAAGCCCCTTTGGACCATCCAAAAGTGCCCGCAAAGGAAGGCTTTGGGTACAAGTGAACTCCCCAGGGGAGCCTTTACGCAGCCCCACATGCAACTGGACCCTCCGGGTTCGCTGTTCCTGAGCAAACCTAAACGTAGCCCTATCCGTCATTGGAGACGACTGAAAAATCAGGCCCCAGGAAATGCGTTCCGAGCCCTTTTCGCCCATCCAAAAGTGCCCCCAAAGAAAGGCTTTGGGTACAAGTGAACTCCCCAGGGGAGCCTTTACGCAGCCCCACATGCAACTGGACCCTCCGGGTTCGCTGTTTCCGAGCATCCCTAAACATAGCCCTAGCCGGCATAGAAGACGACTGAAAAATCAAGCCCCAGGAAATGCGTTGCGAGCCCTTTTCGCTCATCCAAAAGTGCCCCCAAAGAAAGGCTTTGGGTACAAGTGAACTCCCCAGGGGAGCCTTTACGCAGCCCCACATGCAACTGGACCCTCCGGGTTCGCTGTTTCCGAGCATCCCTAAACATAGCCCTAGCCGTCATCGGAGACGAGTGAAAAATCAGGCCCCAGGAAATGCGTTCCGAGCCCTTTTCGCCCATCCAAAAGTGCCCCCAAAGAAAGGCTTTGGGTACAAGTGAACTCCCCAGGGGAGCCTTTACGCAGCCCCACATGCAACTGGAACCTCCGGGTTCGCAGTTTCCGAGCATCCCTAAACATAGCCCTAGCTGGCATCGATGACGACTGAAAAATCAGGCCCCAGGAAATGCGTTGCGAGCCCTTTTCGTCCATCCAAAAGTGCCCCCAAAGGAAGGCTTTGGGTACAAGTGAACTCCCCAGGGGAGCCTTTACGCAGCCCCACATGCAACTGGACCCTCCGGGTTCGATTTTTCCGAGCAACCCCAAATATATCACTAGCCGGCATTGGAGAAGTCTGAAAAATCAGGCCCCAGAAAACGCGTTGCGAGCCCCTTTGGACCATTCAAAAGTGTCACCAAAGGAAGGCTTTGGGTACAAGTGAACTCCCCAGGGGAGCCTTTACGCAGCCCCACATGCAACTGGACCCTCCGGGTTCGCTGTTCATGAGCAAACCTAAACGTAGCCCTAGCCGTCATCGGAGACGACTGAAAAATCAGGCCCCAGGAAATGCGTTGCAAGCCCATTTGGACCATCCGAAAGTGCCCGCAAAGGAAGGCTTTGGGTACAAGTGATCTCCCCAGGGGAGCATTTACGCAGCCCCACATGCAACTGGACCCTCCGGGTTCGCTGTTCCTGAGCAAACCTAAACGTAGCCCTAGCCGTCATCGGAGACGAGTGAAAAATCAGGCCCCAGGAAAAGCGTTCCGAGGCCTTTTCGCCCATCCAAATGTGCCCCCAAAGGAAGACTTTGGGTATAAGAGAACTCCCCAGGGGAGCCTTTACGCAGCCCCACATGCAACTGGACCCTCCGGGTTCGCTGTTTCCGAGCATCCCTAAACATAGCCCTAGCCGGCATCGAAGACGACTGAAAAATCAGGCCCCAGGAAATGCGTTGCGAGCCCCTTTGGACCATCCAAAAGTGCCCCCAAAGGAAGGCTTTGGGTACAAGTGAACTCCCCAGGGGAGCCTTTACGCAGCCCCACATGCAACTGGACCCTCCGGGTTCGCTGTTTCCGAGCATCCCTAAACATAGCCCTAGCCGTCATCGGAGACGAGTGAAAAATCAGGCCCCAGGAAATGCGTTCCGAGCCCTTTTCGCCCATCCAAAAGTGCCCCCAAAGAAAGGCTTTGGGTACAAGTGAACTCCCCAGGGGAGCCTTTACGCAGCCCCACATGCAACTGGACCCTCCGGGTTTGCTGTTTCCGAGCATCCCTAAACATAGCCCTAGCCGGCATCGATGACGACTGAAAAATCAGGCCCCAGGAAATGCGTTGCGAGCCCCTTTGGACCATCCAAAAGTGCCCCCAAAGGAAGGCTTTGGATACAAGTGAACTCCCCAGGGGAGACTTTACGCAGCCCAACATGCAACTGGACCCTCCGTGTTCAATTTTTCCGAGCAACCCTAAATATATCACTAGCCGGCATGGGAGAAGACTGAAAACCCGGGCCCCAGAAAACGCGTTGCAAGCCCCTTTGGACCATCCAAAAGTGCCCGCAAAGGAAGGCTTTGGGTACAAGTGAACTCCCCAGGGGAGCCTTTACGCAGCCCCACATGCAACTGGACCCTCCGGGTTCGCTGTTCCTGAGCAAACCTAAACGTAGCCCTATCCGTCATTGGAGACGACTGAAAAATCAAGCCCCAGGAAATGCGTTGCGAGCCCTTTTCGCTCATCCAAAAGTGCCCCCAAAGGAAGGCTTTAGGTACAAGTGAACTCCCCAGGGGAGCCTTTACGCAGCCCCACATGCAACTGGACCCTCCGGGTTCGCTGTTTCCGAGCATCCCTAAACATAGCCCTAGCCGTCATCGGAGACGAGTGAAAAATCAGGCCCCAGGAAAAGCGTTACGAGCCCTTTTCGCCCATCCAAAAGTGCACCCAAAGAAAGGCTTTGGGTACAAGTGAACTCCCCAGGGGAGCCTTTACGCAGCCCCACATGCAACTGGACCCTCCGGGTTCGCTGTTTCCGAGCATCCCTAAACATAGCCCTAGCCGGCATCGATGACGACTGAAAAATCAGGCCCCAGGAAATGCGTTGCGAGCCCGTTAGGACCATCCAAAAGTGCCCCCAAAGGAAGGCTTTGGGTACAAGTGAACTCCCCAGGGGAGCCTTTACGCAGCCCCACATGCAACTGGACCCTCCGGGTTCGCTGTTCATGAGCAAACCTAAACGTAGCCCTAGCCGTCATCGGAGACGACTGAAAAATCAGGCCCCATGAAATGCGTTGCAAGCCCATTTGGACCATCCGAAAGTGCCCGCAAAGGAAGGCTTTGGGTACAAGTGATCTCCCCAGGGGAGCATTTACGCAGCCCCACATGCAACTGGACCCTCCGGGTTCGCTGTTCCTGAGCAAACCTAAACGTAGCCCTAGCCGTCATCGGAGACGAGTGAAAAATCAGGCCCCAGGAAAAGCGTTCCGAGGCCTTTTCGCCCATCCAAATGTGCCCCCAAAGGAAGACTTTGGGTATAAGAGAACTCCCCAGGGGAGCCTTTACGCAGCCCCACATGCAACTGGACCCTCCGGGTTCGCTGTTTCCGAGCATCCCTAAACATAGCCCTAGCCGGCATCGAAGACGACTGAAAAATCAGGCCCCAGGAAATGCGTTGCGAGCCCCTTTGGACCATCCAAAAGTGCCCCCAAAGGAAGGCTTTGGGTACAAGTGAACTCCCCAGGGGAGCCTTTACGCAGCCCCACATGCAACTGGACCCTCCGGGTTCGCTGTTTCCGAGCATCCCTAAACATTGCTCTAGCCGTCATCGGAGACGAGTGAAAAATCAGGCCCCAGGAAATGCGTTCCGAGCCCTTTTCGCCCATCCAAAAGTGCCCCCAAAGAAAGGCTTTGGGTACAAGTGAACTCCCCAGGGGAGCCTTTACGCAGCCCCACATGCAACTGGACCCTCCGGGTTCGCTGTTTCCGAGCATCCCTAAACATAGCCCTAGCCGGCATCGATGACGACTGAAAAATCAGGCCCCAGGAAATGCGTTGCGAGCCCCTTTGGACCATCCAAAAGTGCCCCCAAAGGAAGGCTTTGGATACAAGTGAACTCCCCAGGGGAGCCTTTACGCAGCCCAACATGCAACTGGACCCTCCGTGTTCGATTTTTCCGAGCAACCCTAAATATATCACTAGCCGGCATGGGAGAAGACTGAAAACCCGGGCCCCAGAAAACGCGTTGCAAGCCCCTTTGGACCATCCAAAAGTGCCCGCAAAGGAAGGCTTTGGGTACAAGTGAACTCCCCAGGGGAGCCTTTACGCAGCCCCACATGCAACTGGACCCTCCGGGTTCGCTGTTCCTGAGCAAACCTAAACGTAGCCCTAGCCGTCATCGGAGACGACTGAAAAATCAGGCCCCAGGAAATGCGTTCCGAGCCCTTTTCGCCCATCCAAAAGTGCCCCCAAAGAAAGGCTTTGGGTACAAGTGAACTCCCCAGGGGAGCCTTTACGCAGCCCCACATGCAACTGGACCCTCCGGGTTCGCTGTTTCCGAGCATCCCTAAACATAGCCCTAGCCGGCATAGAAGACGACTGAAAAATCAAGCCCCAGGAAATGCGTTGCGAGCCCTTTTCGCTCATCCAAAAGTGCCCCCAAAGGAAGGCTTTAGGTACAAGTGAACTCCCCAGGGGAGCCTTTACGCAGCCCCACATGCAACTGGACCCTCCGGGTTCGCTGTTTCCGAGCATCCCTAAACATAGCCCTAGCCGTCATCGGAGATGAGTGAAAAATCAGGCCCCAGGAAATGCGTTCCGAGCCCTTTTCGCCCATCCAAAAGTGCCCCCAAAGAAAGGCTTTGGGTACAAGTGAACTCCCCAGGGGAGCCTTTACGCAGCCCCACATGCAACTGGACCCTCCGGTTTCGCTGTTTCCGAGCATCCCTAAACATAGCCCTAGCCGGCATCGATGACGACTGAAAAATCAGGCCCCAGGAAATGCGTTGCGAGCCCGTTAGGACCATCCAAAAGTGCCCCCAAAGAAAGGCTTTGGGTACAAGTGAACTCCCCAGGGGAGCCTTTACGCAGCCCCACATGCAACTGGACCCTCCGGGTTCGATTTTTCCGAGCAACCCTAAATATATCACTAGCCGGCATTGGAGAATCCTGAAAAATCAGGCCCCAGAAAACGCGTTGCGAGCCCCTTTGGACCATTCAAAAGTGTCACCAAAGGAAGGCTTTGGGTACAAGTGAACTCCCCAGGGGAGCCTTTACGCAGCCCCACATGCAACTGGACCCTCCGGGTTCGCTGTTCATGAGCAAACCTAAACGTAGCCCTAGCCGTCATCGGAGACGACTGAAAAATCAGGCCCCAGGAAATGCGTTGCAAGCCCATTTGGACCATCCGAAAGTGCCCGCAAAGGAAGGCTTTGGGTACAAGTGATCTCCCCAGGGGAGCCTTTACGCAGCCCCACATGCAACTGGACCCTCCGGGTTCGCTGTTCCTGAGCAAACCTAAACGTAGCCCTAGCCGTCATCGGAGACGAGTGAAAAATCAGGCCCCAGGAAATGCGTTGTGAGCCCTTTTCGCCCATCCAAAAGTGCCCCCAAAGAAAGGCTTTGGGTACAAGTGAACTCCCCAGGGGAGCCTTTACGCAGCCCCACATGCAACTGGACCCTCCGGGTTCGCTGTTTCCGAGCATCCCTAAACATAGCCCTAGCCGGCATCGAAGACAACTGAAAAATCAGGACCCAGGAAATGCGTTGCGAGCCCCTTCGGACCATCCAAAAGTGCCCCCAAAGGAAGGCTTTGGGTACAAGTGATCTCCCCAGGGGAGCCTTTACGCAGCCCCACATGCAACTGGACCCTCCGGGTTCGCTGTTCCTGAGCAAACCTAAACATAATCCTAGACGGCATCGGAGACGAGTGAAAAATCAGGCCCCTGGAAATGAGTTCCAAGGCCTTTTCGCCCATCCAAAAGTGCCCGCAAAGGAAGACTTTGGGTACATGAGAACTCCCCAAGGGAGCCTTTACGCAGCCCCACATGCAACTGGACCCTCCGGGTTCGCTGTTTCCGAGCATCCCTAAACATAATCCTAGACGGCATCGGAGACGAGTGAAAAATCAGGCCCCAGGAAATGCGTTGCGAGCCCTTTTTGCCCATCCAAAAGTGCCCCCAAAGGAAGGCTTTGGGTACAAGTGAACTCCCCAGGGGAGCCTTTACGCAGCCCCACATTCAGCTGGACCCTCCGGGTTCGCTGTTTCCGAGCATCCCTAAACGTAGCCCTAGCCGTCATCGGAGACAAGTGAAAAATCAGGACCCATGAAATGCGTTGCGAGCCCCTTCGGACCATCCAAAAGTGCCCCCAAAGGAAGGCTTTGGGTACATCTGAAGTTCCCAGGGGAGCCTTTACGCAGCCCCACATGCAACTGGACCCTCCGGGTTCGATTTTTCCGAGCAACACTAAATATATCACTAGCCGGCATGGGAGAAGACTGAAAACCCGGGCCCCAGAAAACGCGTTGCAAGCCCGTTAGGACCATCCAAAAGTATCACCAAAGGAAGGCTTTGGGTACAAGTGAACTCCCCAGGGGAGCCTTTACGCAGCCCCACATGCAACTGGACCGTCCGGGTTCGCTGTTTCCGAGCATCCCTAAACATAGCCCTAGCCGGCATAGAAGACGACTGAAAAATCAGGCCCCAGGAAATGCGTTGCGAGCCGTTTTCGTCCATCCAAAAGTGCCCCCAAAGGAAGGCTTTGGGTACAAGTGAACTCCCCAGGGGAGCCTTTACGCAGCCCCACATGCAACTGGACCCTCCGCGTTCGCTGTTTCCGAGCATCCCTAAACATAGCCCTAGCCGGCATCGAAGACAACTGAAAAATCAGGACCCAGGAAATGCGTTGCGAGCCCCTTCGGACCATCCAAAAGTGCCCCCAAAGGAAGGCTTTGGGTACAAGTGATCTCCCCAGGGGAGCCTTTACACAGCCCCACATGCAACTGGACCCTCCGGGTTCGCTGTTCCTGAGCAAACCTAAACGTAACCCTAGCCGTCATCGGAGACGACTTAAAAATCAGGCCCCAGGAAATGAGTTCCAAGGCCTTTTCGCCCATCCAAAAGTGCCCGCAAAGGAAGACTTTGGGTACATGAGAACTCCCCAAGGGAGCCTTTACGCAGCCCCACATGCAACTGGACCCTCCGGGTTCGCTGTTTCCGAGCATCCCTAAACATAATCCTAGACGGCATCGGAGACGAGTAAAAAATCAGGCCCCAGGAAATGCGTTGCGAGCCCTTTTTGCCCATCCAAAAGTGCCCCCAAAGGAAGGCTTTGGGTACAAGTGAACTCCCCAGGGGAGCCTTTACGCAGCCCCACATTCAGCTGTACCCTCCGGGTTCGCTGTTTCCGAGCATCCCTAAACATAGCCCTAGCCGGCATCGAAGTCGACTGAAAAATCAGACCCCAGGAAATGCGTTGCGAGCCCTTTTCGTCCATCCAAAAGTGCCCCCAAAGGAAGGCTTTGGGTACAAGTGAACTCCCCAAGGGAGCCTTTACGCAGCCCCACATGCAACTGGACCCTCCGGGTTCGATTTTTCCGAGCAAACCTAAATATATCACTAGCCGGCATGGGAGAAGACTGAAAACCCGGGCCCCAGAAAACGCGTTGCAAGCCCGTTAGGACCATCCAAATGTATCACCAAAGGAAAGCTTTGGGTACAAGTGAACTCCCCAGGGGAGCCTTTACGCAGCCCCACATGCAACTGGACCCTCCGGGTTCGCTGTTTCCGAGCATCCCTAAACGTAGCCCTAGCCGTCATCGGAGACAAGTGAAAAATCAGGACCCAGGAAATGCGTTGCGAGCCCCTTCGGACCATCCAAAAGTGCCCCCAAAGGAAGGCTTTGGGTACATCTGAAGTTCCCAGGGGAGCCTTTACGCAGCCCCACATGCAACTGGACCCTTCGGGTTCGATTTTTCCGAGCAACCCTAATTATATCCCTAACCGGCATGGGAGAAGACTGAAAACCCGGGCCCCAGAAAACGCGTTTCAAGCCCCTTTGGACCATCCAAAAGTGTCACCAAAGGAAGGCTTTGGGTACAAGTGAACTCCCCAGGGGAGCCTTTACGCAGCCCCACATGCAACTGGACCCTCCGGGTTCGATTTTTCCGAGCAACCCTAAATATATCACTAGCCGGCATGGGAGAAGACTGAAAAACCGGGCCCCAGAAAACGCGTTGCAAGCCCCTTCGGACCATCCAAAAGTGTCACCAAAGGAAGGCTTTGTGTACAAGTGAACTCCCCAGGGGAGCCTTTACGCAGCCCCACATGCAACTGGACCCTCCGGGTTCGCTGTTTCCGAGCATCCCTAAACATAGCCCTAGCCGTCATCGGAGACGACTGAAAAATCAGGCCCCAGGAAATGCGTTGCGAGCCCCTTTGGACCATCCAAAAGTGCCCCCAAAGGAAGGCTTTGGGTACAAGTGAACTCCCCAGGGGAGCCTTTACGCAGCCCCACATGCAACTGGACCCTCCGGGTTCGCTGTTTCCGAGCATCCCTAAACATAGCCCTAGCCGGCATCGATGACGACTGAAAAATCAGGCCCCAGGAAATGCGTTACGAGCCCTTTTCGCCCATCCAAAAGTGCCCCCAAAGGAAGGCTTTGTGTACAAGTGAACTCCCCAGGGGAGCCTTTACGCAGCCCCACATGCAACTGGACCCTTCGGGTTTGCTGTTTCCGAGCATCCCTAAACATAGCCCTTGCCGGCATCGAAGACGAGTGAAAAATCAGGCCCCAGGAAATGCGTTGCGAGCCCTTTTCGTCCATTCAAAAGTGCCCCCAAAGGAAGGCTTTGGGTACAAGTGATCTCCCCAGGGGAGCCTTTACGCAGCCCCACATGCAACTGGACCCTCCGGGTTCGCTGTTTCCGAGCATCCCTAAACATAGCCCTAGCCGGCATCGATGACGACTGAAAAATCAGGCCCCAGGAAATGCGTTGCGAGCCCTTTTCGTCCATCCAAAAGTGCCCCCAAAGGAAGGCTTTGGGTACAAGTGATCTCCCCAGGGGAGCCTTTACGCAGCCCCACATGCAACTGGACCCTCCGGGTTCGCTGTTTCCGAGCATCCCTAAACATAGCCCTAGCCGTCATCGGAGACGACTGAAAAATCAGGCCCCAGGAAATGCGTTGCGAGCCCCTTTGGACCATCCAAAAGTGCCCCCAAAGGAAGGCTTTGGGTACAAGTGAACTCCCCAGGGGAGCCTTTACGCAGCCCCACATGCAACTGGACCCTCCGGGTTCGCTGTTTCCGAGCATCCCTAAACATAGCCCTAGCCGGCATCGATGACGACTGAAAAATCAGGCCCCAGGAAATGCGTTACGAGCCCTTTTCGCCCATCCAAAAGTGCCCCCAAAGGAAGGCTTTGTGTACAAGTGAACTCCCCAGGGGAGCCTTTACGCAGCCCCACATGCAACTGGACCCTTCGGGTTTGCTGTTTCCGAGCATCCCTAAACATAGCCCTTGCCGGCATCGAAGACGAGTGAAAAATCAGGCCCCAGGAAATGCGTTGCGAGCCCTTTTCGTCCATTCAAAAGTGCCCCCAAAGGAAGGCTTTGGGTACAAGTGATCTCCCCAGGGGAGCCTTTACGCAGCCCCACATGCAACTGGACCCTCCGGGTTCGCTGTTTCCGAGCATCCCTAAACATAGCCCTAGCCGGCATCGATGACGACTGAAAAATCAGGCCCCAGGAAATGCGTTGCGAGCCCTTTTCGTCCATCCAAAAGTGCCCCCAAAGGAAGGCTTTGGGTACAAGTGATCTCCCCAGGGGAGCCTTTACGCAGCCCCACATGCAACTGGACCCTCCTGGTTCGCTGTTTCCGAGCATCCCTAAACATAGCCCTAGCCGGCATCGATGACGACTGAAAAATCAGGCCCCAGGAAATGCGTTGCGAGCCCCTTTGGACCATCCAAAAGTGCCCCCAAAGGAAGTCTTTGGATACAAGTGAACTCCCCAGGGGAGCCTTTACGCAGCCCCACATGCAACTGGACCCTCCAGGTTCGATTTTTCCGAGCAACCCTAAATATATCACTACCCGGCATGGGAGAAGACTGAAAACCCGGGCCCCAGAAAACGCGTTGCAAGCCCCTTTGGACCATCCGAAAGTGTCACCAAAGGAAGGCTTTGGGTACAAGAGAACTCCCCAGGGGAGCCTTTACGCAGCCCCACATGCAACTGGACCCTCCTGGTTCGCTGTTCCTGAGCAAACCTAAACGTAGCCATAGCCGTCATCGGAGATGACTGAAAAATCAGGCCCCAGGAAATGCGTTGCAAGCCCCTTAGGACCATCCAAAAGTGCCCGCAAAGGAAGGCTTTGGGTACAAGTGATCTCCCCAGGGGAGCCTTTACACAGCCCCACATGCAACTGGACCCTCCGGGTTCGCTGTTCCTGAGCAAACCTAAACGTAGCCCTAGCCGTCATCGGAGACGAGTGAAAAATCAGGCCCCAGGAAATGCGTTACGAGCCCTTTTCGCCCATCCAAATGTCCCCCCAAAGGAAGACTTTGGGTACAAGAGAACTCCCCAGGGGAGCCTTTACGCAGCCCCACATGCAACTGGACCCTCCGGGTTCGCTGTTTCCGAGCATCCCTAAACATAGCCCTAGCCGGCATAGAAGACGACTGAAAAATCAAGCCCCAGGAAATGCGTTGCGAGCCCTTTTCGCCCATCAAAAAGTGCCCCCAAAGGAAGGCTTTGGGTACAAGTGAACTCCCCAGGGGAGCCTTTACGCAGCCCCACATGCAACTGGACCCTCCGGGTTCGCTGTTTCCGAGCATCCCTAAACATAGCCCTAGCCGTCATCGGAGACGAGTGAAAAATCAGGCCCCAGGAAATGCGTTCCGAGCCCTTTTCGCCCATCCAAAAGTGCCCCCAAAGAAAGGCTTTGGGTACAAGTGAACTCCCCAGGGGAGCCTTTACGCAGCCCCACATGCAACTGGACCCTTCGGGTTCGCTGTTTCCTAGCATCCCTAAACATAGCCCTAGCCGGCATCGATGACGACTGAAAAATCAGGCCCCAGGAAATGCGTTGCGAGCCCGTTAGGACCATCAAAAAGTGCCCCCAAAGGAAGGCTTTGTGTACAAGTGAACTCCCCAGGGGAGCCTTTACGCAGCCCCACATGCAACTGGACCCTCCGGGTTCGATTTTTCCGAGCAACCCTAAATATATCACTAGCCGGCATCGATGACGACTGAAAAATCAGGCCCCAGGAAATGCGTTGCAAGCCCATTTGGACCATCCGAAAGTGCCCGCAAAGGAAGGCTTTGGGTACAAGTGATCTCCCCAGGGGAGCCTTTACGCAGCCCCACATGCAACTGGACCCTCCGGGTTCGCTGTTCCTGAGCAAACCTAAACGTAGCCCTAGCCGTCATCGGAGACGAGTGAAAAATCAGGCCCCAGGAAAAGCGTTCCGAGGCCTTTTCGCCCATCCAAATGTGCCCCCAAAGGAAGACTTTGGGTATAAGAGAACTCCCCAGGGGAGCCTTTACGCAGCCCCACATGCAACTGGACCCTCCGGGTTCGCTGTTTCCGAGCATCCCTAAACATATCCCTAGCCGGCATCGAAGACGAATGAAAAATCAGGCCCCAGGAAATGCGTTGTGAGCCCTTTTCGCTCATCCAAAAGTGCCCCCAAAGGAAGGCTTTGGGTACAAGTGATCTCCCCAGGGGAGCCTTTACGCAGCCCCACATGCAACTGGACCCTCCGGGTTCGCTGTTTCCGAGCATCCCTAAACATAGCCCTAGCCAGCATCGAAGACAAGTGAAAAATCAGGCCCCAGGAAATGCGTTGCGAGCCCGTTAGGACCATCCAAAAGTGCCCCCAAAGGAAGGCTTTGGGTACAAGTGATCTCCCCAGGGGAGCCTTTACGCAGCCCCACATGCAACTGGACCCTCCGGGTTCGCTGTTCCTGAGCAAACCTAAACGTAGCCCTAGCCGTCATCGGAGACGACTGAAAAATCAGGCCCCAGGAAATGAGTTCCGAGGCCTTTTCGCCCATCCAAAAGTGCCCGCAAAGGAAGACTTTGGGTACAAGAGAACTCCCCAGGGGAGCCTTTACGCAGCCCCACATGCAACTGGACCCTTCGGGTTCGATTTTTCCGAGCAACCCTAATTATATCCCTAACCGGCATGGGAGAAGACTGAAAACCCGGGCCCCAGAAAACGCGTTTCAAGCCCCTTTGGACCATCCAAAAGTGTCACCAAAGGAAGGCTTTGGGTACAAGTGAACTCCCCAGGGGAGCCTTTACGCAGCCCCACATGCAACTGGACCCTCCGGGTTCGATTTTTCCGAGCAACCCTAAATATATCACTAGCCGGCATGGGAGAAGACTGAAAAACCGGGCCCCAGAAAACGCGTTGCAAGCCCCTTCGGACCATCCAAAAGTGTCACCAAAGGAAGGCTTTGTGTACAAGTGAACTCCCCAGGGGAGCCTTTACGCAGCCCCACATGCAACTGGACCCTCCGGGTTCGCTGTTTCCGAGCATCCCTAAACATAGCCCTAGCCGTCATCGGAGACGACTGAAAAATCAGGCCCCAGGAAATGCGTTGCGAGCCCCTTTGGACCATCCAAAAGTGCCCCCAAAGGAAGGCTTTCGGTACAAGTGAACTCCCCAGGGGAGCCTTTACGCAGCCCCACATTCAACTGGACCCTCCGGGTTCGCTGTTTCCGAGCATCCCTAAACATAGCCCTAGCCGGCATCGATGACGACTGAAAAATCAGGCCCCAGGAAATGCGTTACGAGCCCTTTTTGCCCATCCAAAAGTGCCCCCAAAGGAAGGCTTTGGGTACAAGTGAACTCCCCAGGGGAGCCTTTACGCAGCCCCACATGCAACTGGACCCTTCGGGTTTGCTGTTTCCGAGCATCCCTAAACATAGCCCTTGCCGGCATCGAAGACGAGTGAAAAATCAGGCCCCAGGAAATGCGTTGCGAGCCGTTTTCGTCCATTCAAAAGTGCCCCCAAAGGAAGGCTTTGGGTACAAGTGATCTCCCCAGGGGAGCCTTTACGCAGCCCCACATGCAACTGGACCCTCCGGGTTCGCTGTTTCCGAGCATCCCTAAACATAGCCCTAGCCGGCATCGATGACGACTGAAAAATCAAGCCCCAGGAAATGCGTTGCGAGCCCTTTTCGTCCATCCAAAAGTGCCCCCAAAGGAAGGCTTTGGGTACAAGTGATCTCCCCAGGGGAGCCTTTACGCAGCCCCACATGCAACTGGACCCTCCGGGTTCGCTGTTTCCGAGCATCCCTAAACATAGCCCTAGCCGGCATCGATGACGACTGAAAAATCAGGCCCCAGGAAATGCGTTGCGAGCCCCTTTGGACCATCCAAAAGTGCCCCCAAAGGAAGTCTTTGGATACAAGTGAACTCCCCAGGGGAGCCTTTACGCAGCCCCACATGCAACTGGACCCTCCAGGTTCGATTTTTCCGAGCAACCCTAAATATATCACTACCCGGCATGGGAGAAGACTGAAAACCCGGGCCCCAGAAAACGCGTTGCAAGCCCCTTTGGACCATCCGAAAGTGTCACCAAAGGAAGGCTTTGGGTACAAGAGAACTCCCCAGGGGAGCCTTTACGCAGCCCCACATGCAACTGGACACTCCGGGTTCGCTGTTCCTGAGCAAACCTAAACGTAGCCATAGCCGTCATCGGAGATGACTGAAAAATCAGGCCCCAGGAAATGCGTTGCAAGCCCCTTAGGACCATCCAAAAGTGCCCGCAAAGGAAGGCTTTGGGTACAAGTGATCTCCCCAGGGGAGCCTTTACACAGCCCCACATGCAACTGGACCCTCCGGGTTCGCTGTTCCTGAGCAAACCTAAACGTAGCCCTAGCCGTCATCGGAGACGAGTGAAAAATCAGGCCCCAGGAAATGCGTTACGAGCCCTTTTCGCCCATCCAAATGTCCCCCCAAAGGAAGACTTTGGGTACAAGAGAACTCCCCAGGGGAGCCTTTACGCAGCCCCACATGCAACTGGACCCTCCGGGTTCGCTGTTTCCGAGCATCCCTAAACATAGCCCTAGCCGGCATAGAAGACGACTGAAAAATCAAGCCCCAGGAAATGCGTTGCGAGCCCTTTTCGTCCATCCAAAAGTGCCCCCAAAGGAAGGCTTTGGGTACAAGTGAACTCCCCAGGGGAGCCTTTACGCAGCCCCACATGCAACTGGACCCTCCGGGTTCGCTGTTTCCGAGCATCCCTAAACATAGCCCTAGCCGTCATCGGAGACGAGTGAAAAATCAGGCCCCAGGAAATGCGTTCCGAGCCCTTTTCGCCCATCCAAAAGTGCCCCCAAAGAAAGGATTTGGGTACAAGTGAACTCCCCAGGGGAGCCTTTACGCAGCCCCACATGCAACTGGACCCTCAGGGTTCGCTGTTTCCTAGCATCCCTAAACATAGCCCTAGCCGGCATCGATGACGACTGAAAAATCAGGCCCCAGGAAATGCGTTGCGAGCCCGTTAGGACCATCCAAAAGTGCCCCCAAAGGAAGGCTTTGTGTACAAGTGAACTCCCCAGGGGAGCCTTTACGCAGCCCCACATGCAACTGGACCCTCCGGGTTCGATTTTTCCGAGCAACCCTAAATATATCACTAGCCGGCATGGGAGAAGACTGAAAAATCAGGCCCCAGAAAACGCGTTGCGAGCCCCTTTGGACCATCCAAAAGTGTCACCAAACGAAGGCTTTGGGTACAAGTGAACTCCCCAGGGGAGCCTTTACGCAGCCCCACATGCAACTGGACACTCCGGGTTCGCTGTTCATGAGCAAACCTAAACGTAGCCCTAGCCGTCATCGGAGACGACTGAAAAATCAGGCCCCAGGAAATGCGTTGCAAGCCCATTTGGACCATCCGAAAGTGCCCGCAAAGGAAGGCTTTGGGTACAAGTGATCTCCCCAGGGGAGCCTTTACGCAGCCCCACATGCAACTGGACCCTCCGGGTTCGCTGTTCCTGAGCAAACCTAAACGTAGCCCTAGCCGTCATCGGAGACGAGTGAAAAATCAGGCCCCAGGAAAAGCGTTCCAAGGCCTTTTCGCCCATCCAAATGTGCCCCCAAAGGAAGGCTTTGGGTACAAGTGATCTCCCCAGGGGAGCCTTTACGCAGCCCCACATGCAACTGGACCCTCCGGGTTCGCTGTTCCTGAGCAAACCTAAACGTAGCCATAGCCGTCATCGGAGATGACTGAAAAATCAGGCCCCAGGAAATGCGTTGCAAGCCCCTTAGGACCATCCAAAAGTGCCCGCAAAGGAAGGCTTTGGGTACAAGAGAACTCCCCAGGGGAGCCTTTACGCAGCCCCACATGCAACTGGACCCTTCGGGTTCGCTGTTTCCGAGCATCCCTAAACATAATCCTAGACGGCATCGGAGACGAGTGAAAAATCAGGCCCCAGGAAATGCGTTGCGAGCCCTTTTTGCCCATCCAAAAGTGCCCCCAAAGGAAGGCTTTGGGTACAAGTGAACTCCCCAGGGGAGCCTTTACGCAGCCCCACATTCAACTGTACCCTCCGGGTTCGATGTTTCCGAGCATCCCTAAACATAGCCCTAGCCGGCATCGAAGTCGACTGAGAAATCAGACCCCAGGAAATGCGTTGCGAGCTCTTTTCGTCCATCCAAAAGTGCCCCCAAAGGAAGGCTTTGGGTACAAGTGAACTCCCCAGGGGAGCCTTTACGCAGCCCCACATGCAACTGGACCCTCCGGGTTCGATTTTTCCGAGCAAACCTAAATATATCACTAGCCGGCATGGGAGAAGACTGAAAACCCGGGCCCCAGAAAACGCGTTGCAAGCCCCTTTGGACCATCCAAAAGTATCACCAAAGGAAGGCTTTGGGTACAAGTGAACTCCCCACGGGAGCCTTTACGCAGCCCCACATGCAACTGGACCCTCCGGGTTCGCTGTTCCTGAGCAAACCTAAACGTAGCCGTAGCCGTCATCGGAGATGACTGAAAAATCAGGCCCCAGGAAATGCGTTGCGAGCCCCTTCGGACCATCCAAAAGTGCCCGCAAAGGAAGGCTTTGGGTACAAGTGATCTCCCCAGGGGAGCCTTTACACAGCCCCACATGCAACTGGACCCTCCGGGTTCGCTGTTCCTGAGCAAACCTAAACGTAGCCCTAGCCGTCATCGGAGACGAGTGAAAAATCAGGCCCCAGGAAATGCGTTCCGAGCCCTTTTCGCCCATCCAAATGTCCCCCCAAAGGAAGACTTTGGGTACAAGAGAACTCCCCAGGGGAGCCTTTACGCAGCCCCACATGCAACTGGACCCTCCGGGTTCGCTGTTTCCGAGCATCCCTAAACATAGCCCTAGCCGGCATAGAAGACGACTGAAAAATCAAGCCCCAGGAAATGCGTTGCGAGCCCTTTTCGCCCATCAAAAAGTGCCCCCAAAGGAAGGCTTTGGGTACAAGTGAACTCCCCAGGGGAGCCTTTACGCAGCCCCACATGCAACTGGACCCTCCGGGTTCGCTGTTTCCGAGCATCCCTAAACATAGCCCTAGCCGTCATCGGAGACGAGTGAAAAATCAGGCCCCAGGAAATGCGTTCCGAGCCCTTTTCGCCCATCCAAAAGTGCCCCCAAAGAAAGGCTTTGGGTACAAGTGAACTCCCCAGGGGAGCCTTTACGCAGCCCCACATGCAACTGGACCCTCAGGGTTCGCTCTTTCCGAGCATCCCTAAACATAGCCCTAGCCGGCATCGATGACGACTGAAAAATCAGGCCCCAGGAAATGCGTTGCGAGCCCGTTAGGACCATCCAAAAGTGCCCCCAAAGGAAGGCTTTGGGTACAAGTGAACTCCCCAGGGGAGCCTTTACGCAGCCCCACATGCAACTGGACCCTCCGGGTTCGATTTTTCCGAGCAACCCTAAATATATCACTAGCCGGCATGGGAGAAGACTGAAAAATCAGGCCCCAGAAAACGCGTTGCGAGCCCCTTTGGACCATCCAAAAGTGTCACCAAACGAAGGCTTTGGGTACAAGTGAACTCCCCAGGGGAGCCTTTACGCAGCCCCACATGCAACTGGACACTCCGGGTTCGCTGTTCATGAGCAAACCTAAACGTAGCCCTAGCCGTCAACGGAGACGACTGAAAAATCAGGCCCCAGGAAATGCGTTGCAAGCCCATTTGGACCATCCGAAAGTGCCCGCAAAGGAAGGCTTTGGGTACAAGTGATCTC
Source organism: Anas acuta (assembly GCF_963932015.1). NCBI lineage: Eukaryota > Metazoa > Chordata > Aves > Anseriformes > Anatidae > Anas > Anas acuta. Next base: position 275,877 of record NW_027076283.1, on the reverse strand, counting down.
CCCAGGGGAGCCTTTACGCAGCCCCACATGCAACTGGACCCTCCGGGTTCGCTGTTCCTGAGCAAACCTAAACGTAGCCCTAGCCGTCATCGGAGACGAGTGAAAAATCAGGCCCCAGGAAAAGCGTTCCGAGGCCTTTTCGCCCATCCAAATGTGCCCCCAAAGGAAGACTTTGGGTATAAGAGAACTCCCCAGGGGAGCCTTTACGCAGCCCCACATGCAACTGGACCCTCCGGGTTCGCTGTTTCCGAGCATCCCTAAACATATCCCTAGACGGCATCGAAGACGAATGAAAAATCAGGCCCCAGGAAATGCGTTGTGAGCCCTTTTCGCTCATCCAAAAGTGCCCCCAAAGGAAGGCTTTGGGTACAAGTGATCTCCCCAGCGGAGCCTTTACGCAGCCCCACATGCAACTGGACCCTCCGGGTTCGCTGTTTCCGAGCATCCCTAAACATAGCCCTAGCCAGCATCGAAGACAAGTGAAAAATCAGGCCCCAGGAAATGCGTTACGAGCCCGTTAGGACCATCCAAAAGTGCCCCCAAAGGAAGGCTTTGGGTACAAGTGATCTCCCCAGGGGAGCCTTTACGCAGCCCCACATGCAACTGGACCCTCCGGGTTCGCTGTTCCTGAGCAAACCTAAACGTAGCCCTAGCCGTCATCGGAGACGTCTGAAAAATCAGGCCCCAGGAAATGAGTTCCGAGGCCTTTTCGCCCATCCAAAAGTGCCCGCAAAGGAAGACTTTGGGTACAAGAGAACTCCCCAGGGGAGCCTTTACGCAGCCCCACATGCAACTGGACCCTCCGGGTCGCTGTTTCCGAGCATCCCTAAACATAGCCCTAGCCGTCATCAGAGACGAGTGAAAAATCAGGCCCCAGAAAACGCGTTGCGAGCCCCTTTGGACCATCCAAAAGTGTCACCAAACGAAGGCTTTGGGTACAAGTGAACTCCCCAGGGGAGCCTTTACGCAGCCCCACATGCAACTGGACACTCCGGGTTCGCTGTTCATGAGCAAACCTAAACGTAGCCCTAGCCGTCATCGGAGACGACTGAAAAATCAGGCCCCAGGAAATGCGTTGCAAGCCCATTTGGACCATCCGAAAGTGCCCGCAAAGGAAGGCTTTGGGTACAAGTGATCTCCCCAGGGGAGCCTTTACGCAGCCCCACATGCAACTGGACCCTCCGGGTTCGCTGTTCCTGAGCAAACCTAAACGTAGCCCTAGCCGTCATCGGAGACGAGTGAAAAATCAGGCCCCAGGAAAAGCGTTCCGAGGCCTTTTCGCCCATCCAAATGTGCCCCCAAAGGAAGACTTTGGGTATAAGAGAACTCCCCAGGGGAGCCTTTACGCAGCCCCACATGCAACTGGACCCTCCGGGTTCGCTGTTTCCGAGCATCCCTAAACATATCCCTAGATGGCATCGAAGACGAATGAAAAATCAGGCCCCAGGAAATGCGTTGTGAGCCCTTTTCGCTCATCCAAAAGTGCCCCCAAAGGAAGGCTTTGGGTACAAGTGATCTCCCCAGGGGAGCCTTTACGCAGCCCCACATGCAACTGGACCCTCCGGGTTCGCTGTTTCCGAGCATCCCTAAACATAGCCCTAGCCAGCATCGAAGACAAGTGAAAAATCAGGCCCCAGGAAATGCGTTGCGAGCCCGTTAGGACCATCCAAAAGTGCCCCCAAAGGAAGGCTTTGGGTACAAGTGAACTCCCCAGGGGAGCCTTTACGCAGCCCCACATTCAACTGTACCATCCGGGTTCGATGTTTCCGAGCATCCCTAAACATAGCCCTAGCCGGCATCGAAGTCGACTGAGAAATCAGACCCCAGGAAATGCGTTGCGAGCTCTTTTCGTCCATCCAAAAGTGCCCCCAAAGGAAGGCTTTGGGTACAAGTGAACTCCCCAGGGGAGCCTTTACGCAGCCCCACATGCAACTGGACCCTCCGGGTTCGATTTTTCCGAGCAAACCTAAATATATCACTAGCCGGCATGGGAGAAGTCTGAAAACCCGGGCCCCAGAAAACGCGTTGCAAGCCCCTTTGGACCATCCAAAAGTATCACCAAAGGAAGGCTTTGGGTACAAGTGAACTCCCCAGGGGAGCCTTTACGCAGCCCCACATGCAACTGGACCCTCCGGGTTCGCTGTTCCTGAGCAAACCTAAACGTAGCCATAGCCGTCATCGGAGATGACTGAAAAATCAGGCCCCAGGAAATGCGTTGCGAGCCCCTTAGGACCATCCAAAAGTGCCCGCAAAGGAAGGCTTTGGGTACAAGTGATCTCCCCAGGGGAGCCTTTACACAGCCCCACATGCAACTGGACCCTCCGGGTTCGCTGTTCCTGAGCAAACCTAAACGTAGCCCTAGCCGTCATCGGAGACGACTGAAAAATCAGGCCCCAGGAAATGCGTTCCGAGCCCTTTTCGCCCATCCAAATGTCCCCCCAAAGGAAGACTTTGGGTATAAGAGAACTCCCCAGGGGAGCCTTTACGCAGCCCCACATGCAACTGGACCCTCCGGGTTCGCTGTTTCCGAGCATCCCTAAACATAGCCCTAGCCGGCATAGAAGACGACTGAAAAATCAAGCCCCAGGAAATGCGTTGCGAGCCCTTTTCGCCCATCCAAAAGTGCCCCCAAAGGTAGGCTTTGGGTACAAGTGAACTCCCCAGGGGAGCCTTTACGCAGCCCCACATGCAACTGGACCCTCCGGGTTCGCTGTTTCCGAGCATCCCTAAACATAGCCCTAGCCGTCATCGGAGACGAGTGAAAAATCAGGCCCCAGGAAATGCGTTCCGAGCCCTTTTCTCCCATCCAAAAGTGCCCCCAAAGAAAGGCTTTGGGTACAAGTGAACTCCCCAGGGGAGCCTTTACGCAGCCCCACATGCAACTGGACCCTCCGGGTTCGCTGTTTCCGAGCATCCCTAAACATAGCCCTAGCCGGCATAGAAGACGACTGAAAAATCAAGCCCCAGGAAATGCGTTGCAAGCCCTTTTCGCCCATCCAAAAGTGCCCCCAAAGGAAGGCTTTGGGTACAAGTGAACTCCCCAGGGGAGCCTTTACGCAGCCCCACATGCAACTGGACCCTCCGGGTTCGCTGTTTCCGAGCATCCCTAAACATAGCCCTAGCCGTCATCGGAGACGAGTGAAAAATCAGGCCCCAGGAAATGCGTTCCGAGCCCTTTTCGCCCATCCAAAAGTGCCCCCAAAGAAAGGCTTTGGGTACAAGTGAACTCCCCAGGGGAGCCTTTACGCAGCCCCACATGCAACTGGACCCTCCGGGTTCGCTGTTTCCGAGCATCCCTAAACATAGCCCTAGCCGGCATCGAAAAAGAATGAAAAATCAGGCCCGAGGAAATGCGTTGCGAGCCCGTTAGGACCATCCAAAAGTGCCCCCAAAGGAAGGCTTTGGGTACAAGTGAACTCCCCAGGGGAGCCTTTACGCAGCCCCACATGCAACTGGACCCTCCGAGTTCGCTGTTTCCGAGCAACCCTAAATATATCACTAGCCGGCATGGGAGAAGACTGAAAAATCAGGCCCCAGAAAACGCGTTGCGAGCCCCTTTGGACCATCCAAAAGTGTCACCAAACGAAGGCTTTGGGTACAAGTGAACTCCCCAGGGGAGCCTTTACGCAGCCCCACATGCAACTGGACACTCCGGGTTCGCTGTTCATGAGCAAACCTAAACGTAGCCCTAGCCGTCATCGGAGACGACTGAAAAATCAGGCCCCAGGAAATGCGTTGCAAGCCCATTTGGACCATCCGAAAGTGCCCGCAAAGGAAGGCTTTGGGTACAAGTGATCTCCCCAGGGGAGCCTTTACGCAGCCCCACATGCAACTGGACCCTCCGGGTTCGCTGTTCCTGAGCAAACCTAAACGTAGCCCTAGCCGTCATCGGAGACGAGTGAAAAATCAGGCCCCCGAAAAGCGTTCCGAGGCCTTTTCGCCCATCCAAATGTGCCCCCAAAGGAAGACTTTGGGTATAAGAGAACTCCCCAGGGGAGCCTTTACGCAGCCCCACATGCAACTGGACCCTCCGGGTTCGCTGTTTCCGAGCATCCCTAAACATATCCCTAGACGGCATCGAAGACGAATGAAAAATCAGGCCCCAGGAAATGCGTTGTGAGCCCTTTTCGCTCATCCAAAAGTGCCCCCAAAGGAAGGCTTTGGGTACAAGTGAACTCCCCAGGGGAGCCTTTACGCAGCCCCACATGCAACTGGACCCTCCGGGTTCGCTGTTTCCGAGCATCCCTAAACATAGCCCTAGCCAGCATCGAAGACAAGTGAAAAATCAGGCCCCACGAAATGCGTTGCGAGCCCGTTAGGACCATCCAAAAGTGCCCCCAAAGGAAGGCTTTGGGTACAAGTGATCTCCCCAGGGGAGCCTTTACGCAGCCCCACATGCAACTGGACCCTCCTGGTTCGCTGTTTCCGAGCATCCCTAAACATAGCCCTAGCCGGCATAGAAGACGACTGAAAAATCAAGCCCCAGGAAATGCGTTGCGAGCCCTTTTCGCCCATCCAAAAGTGCCCCCAAAGGAAGGCTTTGGGTACAAGTGAACTCCCCAGGGGAGCCTTTACGCAGCCCCACATGCAACTGGACCCTCCGGGTTCGCTGTTTCCGAGCATCCCTAAACATAGCCCTAGCCCTCATCGGAGATGAGTGAAAAATCAGGCCCCAGGAAATGCGTTCCGAGCCCTTTTCGCCCATCCAAAAGTGCCCCCAAAGAAAGGCTTTGGGTACAAGTGAACTCCCCAGGGGAGCCTTTACGCAGCCCCACATGCAACTGGACCCTCCGGGTTCGCTGTTTCCGAGCATCCCTAAACATAGCCCTAGCCGGCATCGATGACGATTGAAAAATCAAACCCCAGGAAATGCGTTGCGAGCCCTTTTCGTCCAGCCAAAAGTGCCCCCAAAGGAAGGCTTTGGGTACAAGTGAACTCCCCAGGGGAGCCTTTACGCAGCCCCACATGCAACTGGACCCTCCGGGTTCGATTTTTCCGAGCATCCCTAAACATAGCCCTAGCCGGCATCGATGACGACTGAAAAATCAGGCCCCAGGAAATGCGTTGCGAGCCCCTTTGGACCATCCAAAAGTGCCCCCAAAGGAAGGCTTTGGATATAAGTGAACTCCCCAGGGGAGCCTTTACGCAGCCCCACATGCAACTGGACCCTCCGGGTTCGATTTTTCCGAGCAACCCTAAATATATCACTAGCCGGCATGGGAGAAGACTGAAAACCCGGGCCCCAGAAAACGCGTTGCAAGCCCCTTTTCGCCCATCCAAAAGTGCCCGCAAAGGAAGGCTTTGGGTACAAGTGAACTCCCCAGGGGAGCCTTTACGCAGCCCCACATGCAACTGGACCCTTCGGGTTCGCTGTTCATGAGCAAACCTAAACGTAGTCCTAGCCGTCATCGGAGACGACTGAAAAATCAGGCCCCAGGAAATGCGTTGCGAGCCCCTTTGGACCATTTAAAAGTGCCCGCAAAGGAAGGCTTTGGGTACAAGTGAACTCCCCAGGGGAGCCTTTATGCAGCCCCACATGCAACTGGACCCTTCGGGTTCGCTGTTTCCGAGCATCCCTAAACATAGCCCTAGCCGGCATAGAAGACGACTGAAAAATCAGGCCCCGGGAAATGCGTTACGAGCCCTTTTCGCCCATCCAAAAGTGCCCCCAAAGGAAGTCTTTGGGTACAAGTGATCTCCCCAGGTGAGCCTTTACGCAGCCCCACATGCAACTGGACCCTCCGGGTTCGCTGTTCCTGAGCAAACCTAAACGTAGCCCTAGCCATCATCGGAGACGACTGAAAAATCAGGCCCCAGGAAATGCGTTGCGAGCCCCTTTGGACCATCCAAATGTGCCCCCAAAGAAAGGCTTTGGGTACAAGTGAACTCCCCAGGGGAGCCTTTACGCAGCCCCACATGCAACTGGACCCTTCGGGTTCGCTGTTTCCGAGCATCCCTAAACATAGCCCTAGCCGGCATCGATGACGACTGAAAAATCAGGCTCCAGGAAATGCGTTACGAGCCCTTTTCGCCCATCCAAAAGTGCCCCCAAAGGAAGGCTTTGGGTACAAGTGAACTCCCCAGGGGAGCCTTTACGCAGCCCCACATGCAACTGGACCCTCCGGGTTCGCTGTTTCCGAGCATCCCTAAACATAGCCCTAGCCGGCATCGAAGACGACTGAAAAATCAGGCCCCAGGAAATGCGTTGCGAGCCCTTTTCGCCCATCCAAAAGTGCCCCCAAAGGAAGGCTTTGGGTACAAGTGAACTCCCCAGGGGAGCCTTTACGCAGCCCCACATGCAACTGGACCCTCCGGGTTCGCTGTTTCCAAGCATCCCTAAACATAGCCCTAGCCGTCATCGGAGACGAGTGAAAAATCAGGCCCCAGGAAATGCGTTCCGAGGCCTTTTCGCCCATCCAAAAGTGCCCGCAAAGGAAGGCTTTGGGTACAAGAGAACTCCTCAGGGGAGCCTTTACGCAGCCCCACATGCAACTGGACCCTCCGGGTTCCCTGTTCCTGAGCAAACCTAAATGTAGCCCTGGCCGTCATAGGAGACGACTGAAAAATCAGGCCCCAGGAAATGCGTTGCGAGCCCCTTCGGACCATCCAAAAGTGCCTCCAAAGGAAGGCTTTGGGTACATCTGAAGTTCCCAGGGGAGCCTTTACGCAGCCCCACATGCAACTGGACCCTCCGGGTTCGCTGTTTCTGAGCAAACCTAAATGTAGCCCTGGCCGTCATAGGAGACGACTGAAAAATCAGGCCCCAGGAAATGCGTTGCAAGCCCCTTTGGACCATCCAAAAGTGTCACCAAAGGAAGGCTTTGGGTACAAGTGAACTCCCCAGGGGAGCCTTTACACAGCCCCACATGCAACTGGACCCTCCGGGTTCGCTGTTTCCGAGCATCCCTAAACATAGCCCTAGCCGTCATCGGAGACGAGTGAAAAATCAGGCCCCAGGAAATGCGTTCCGAGCCCTTTTCGCCCATCCAAAAGTGCCCCCAAAGAAAGGCTTTGGGTACAAGTGAACTCCCCAGGGGAGCCTTTACGCAGCCCCACATGCAACTGGACCCTCCGGGTTCGCTGTTTCCGAGCATCCCTAAACATAGCCCTAGCCGGCATCGAAGACGACTGAAAAATCAGGCCCCAGGAAATGCGTTGCGAGCCCTTTTCGTCCATCCAAAAGTGCCCCCAAAGGAAGGCTTTGGGTACAAGTGAACTCCCCAGGGGAGCCTTTACGCAGCCCCACATGCAACTGGACCCTCCGGGTTCGCTGTTTCCGAGCATCCCTAAACATAGCCCTAGCCGGCATCGATGACGACTGAAAAATCAGGCCCCAGAAAAAGCGTTGCGAGCCCCTTTGGACCATCCAAAAGTGCCCCCAAAGGAAGGCTTTGGGTACAAGTGAACTCCCCAGGGGAGCCTTTACGCAGCCCCACATGCAACTGGACCCTCCGGGTTCGCTGTTTCCGAGCATCCCTAAACATAGCCCTAGCCGGCATCGAAGACGAATGAAAAATCAGGCCCCAGGAAATGCGTTGTGAGCCCTTTTCGCTCATCCAAAAGTGCCCCCAAAGGAAGGCTTTGGGTACATGAGAACTCCCCAAGGGCGCCTTTACGCAGCCCCACATGCAACTGGACGCTCCGGGTGCGCTGTTCCTGAGCAAACCTAAACGTAGCCCTAGCCGTCATCGGAGACGACTGAAAAATCAGGCCCCAGGAAATGAGTTCCAAGGCCTTTTCGCCCATCCAAAAGTGCCCGCAAAGGAAGACTTTGGGTACATGAGAACTCCCCAAGGGAGCCTTTACGCAGCCCCACATGCAACTGGACCCTCCGGGTTCGCTGTTTCCGAGCATCCCTAAACATAATCCTAGACGGCATGGGAGAAGACTGAAAACCCGGGCCCCAGAAAACGCGTTGCAAGCCCGTTAGGACCATCCAAAAGTATCACCAAAGGAAGGCTTTGGGTACAAGTGAACTCCCCAGGGGAGCCTTTACGCAGCCCCACATGCAACTGGACCCTCCGGGTTCGCTGTTTCCGAGCATCCCTAAACATTGCCCTAGCCGGCATAGAAGACGACTGAAAAATCAAGCCCCAGGAAATGCGTTGCGAGCCCTTTTCGCCCATCCAAAAGTGCCCCCAAAGGAAGGCTTTGGGTACAAGTGAACTCCCCAGGGGAGCCTTTACGCAGCCCCACATGCAACTGGACCCTCCGGGTTCGCTGTTTCCGAGCATCCCTAAACATAGCCCTAGCCCTCATCGGAGACGAGTGAAAAATCAGGCCCCAGGAAATGCGTTCCGATCCCTTTTCGCCCAACCAAAAGTGCCCCCAAAGAAAGGCTTTGGGTACAAGTGAACTCACCAGGGGAGCCTTTACACAGCCCCACATGCAACTGGACCCTCCGGGTTCGCTGTTTCCGAGCATCCCTAAACATAGCCCTAGCCGGCATCGATGACGACTGAAAAATCAGGCCCCAGGAAATGCGTTGCGAGCCCTTTTCGTCCAGCCAAAAGTGCCCCCAAAGGAAGGCTTTGGGTACAAGTGAACTCCCCAGGGGAGCCTTTACGCAGCCCCACATGCAACTGGACCCTCCGGGTTCGCTGTTTCCGAGCATCCCTAAACATAGCCCTAGCCGGCATCGATGACGACTGAAAAATCAGGCCCCAGGAAATGCGTTCCGAGGCCTTTTCGCCCATCCAAAAGTGTCCGTAAAGGAAGACTTTGGGTACAAGAGAACTCCCCAGGGGAGCCTTTACGCAGCCCCACATGCAACTGGACCCTTCAAGTTCGCTGTTCCTGAGCAAACCTAAACGTAGCCCTGGCCGTCATAGGAGACGACTGAAAAATCAGGCCCCAGGAAATGCGTTGCAAGCCCCTTCGGACCATCCAAAAGTGCCCCCAAAGGAAGGCTTTGGGTACAAGAGAACTCCCCAGGGGAGCCTTTACGCAGCCCCACATGCAACTGGACCCTCCGGGTTCGCTGTTCCTGAGCAAACCTAAACGTAGCCCTGGCCGTCATAGGAGACGACTGAAAAATCAGGCCCCATTAAATGCGTTGCGAGCCCCTTCGGACCATCCAAAAGTGCCCCCAAAGGAAGGCTTTGGGTACAAGTGAACTCCCCAGGGGAGCCTTTACGCAGCCCCACATGCAACTGGACCCTTCGGGTTCGGTTTTTTCGAGCAACACTAATTATATCCCTAACCGGCATGGGAGAAGACTGAAAACCCGGGCCCCAGAAAACGCGTTTCAAGCCCCTTTGGACCATCCAAAAGTGTCACCAAAGGAAGGCTTTGGGTACAAGTGAACTCCCCAGGGGAGCCTTTACGCAGCCCCACATGCAACTGGACCCTCCGGGTTCGCTGTTCCTGAGCAAACCTAAACGTAGCCCTAGCCGTCATCGGAGACGACTGAAAAATCAGGCCCCAGGAAATGCGTTGCGAGCCCCTTTGAACCATCTAAAAGTGCCCGCAAAGGAAGGCTTTGGATACAAGTGAACTCCCCAGGGGAGCCTTTACGCAGCCCCACATGCAACTGGACCCTCCGGGTTCGCTGTTTCCGAGCATCCCTAAACATAACCCTAGCCGGCATCGATGACGACTGAAAAATCAGGCCCCAGGAAATGCGTTACGAGCCCTTTTCGCCCATCCAAATGTGCCCCCAAAGAAAGGCTTTGGGTACAAGTGAACTCACCAGGGGAGCCTTTACGCAGCCCCACATGCAACTGGACCCTCCGGGTTCGCTGTTTCCGAGCATCCCTAAACATAGCCCTAGCCGGCATCGAAGACGAATGAAAAATCAGGCCCCAGGAAATGCGTTGCGAGCCCTTTTCGTCCATTCAAAAGTGCCCGGAAAGGAAGGCTTTGGGTACAAGTGAACTCCCCAGGGGAGCCTTTACGCAGCCCCACATGCAACTGGACCCTCCGGGTTCGCTGTTTCCGAGCATTCCTAAACATAGCCCTAGCCGGCATCGATGACGACTGAAAAATCAGGCCCCAGGAAATGCGTTGCGAGCCCATTTGGACCATCCAAAAGTGCCCCCAAAGGAAGGCTTTGGGTACAAGTGATCTCCCCAGGGGAGCCTTTACGCAGCCCCACATGAATCTGGACCCTCCGGGTTCGCTGTTTCCGAGCATCCCTAAACATAGCCCTAGCCGGCATCGATGACGACTGAAAAATCAGGCCCCAGGAAATGCGTTGCGAGCCCCTTTGGACCATCCAAAAGTGCCCCCAAAGGAAGGCTTTGGATACAAGTGAACTCCCCAGGGGAGCCTTTACGCAGCCCCACATGCAACTGGACCCTCCAGGTTCGATTTTTCCGAGCAACCCTAAATATATCACTAGCCGGCATGGGAGAAGACTGAAAACCCGGGCCCCAGAAAACGCGTTGCAAGCCCCTTTGGACCATCCAAAAGTGTCACCAAAGGAAGGCTTTCGGTACAAGTAAACTCCCCAGGGGAGCCTTTACGCAGCCCCACATGCAACTGGACCCTCCGGGTTCGCTGTTCCTGAGCAAACCTAAACGTAGCCATAGCCGTCATCGGAGATGACTGAAAAATCAGGCCCCAGGAAATGCGTTGCAAGCCCCTTAGGACCATCCAAAAGTGCCCGCAAAGGAAGGCTTTGGGTACAAGTGATCTCCCCAGGGGAGCCTTTACACAGCCCCACATGCAACTGGACCCTCCGGGTTCGCTGTTCCTGAGCAAACCTAAACGTAGCCCTAGCCGTCATCGGAGACGAGTGAAAAATCAGGCCCCAGGAAATGCGTTCCGAGCCCTTTTCGCCCATCCAAAAGTGCCCCCAAAGGAAGACTTTGGGTACAAGAGAACTCCCCAGGGGAGCCTTTACGCAGCCCCACATGCAACTGGACCCTCCGGGTTCGATTTTTCCGAGCAACCCTAAATATATCACTAGCCGGCATGGGAGAAGACTGAAAACCCGGGCCCCAGAAAACGCGTTGCAAGCCCCTTTTCGCCCATCCAAAAGTGCCCGCAAAGGAAGGCTTTGGGTACAAGTGAACTCCCCAGGGGAGCCTTTACGCAGCCCCACATGCAACTGGACCCTCCGGGTTCGCTGTTTCCGAGCATCCCTAAACATAGCCCTAGCCGGCATCGAAGACGACTGAAAAATCAGGCCCCAGGAAATGCGTTGCGAGCCCTTTTCGCCCATCCAAAAGTGCCCCCAAAGGAAGGCTTTGGGTACAAGTGAACTCCCCAGGGGAGCCTTTACGCAGCCCCACATGCAACTGGACCCTCCGGGTTCGCTGTTTCCAAGCATCCCTAAACATAGCCCTAGCCGTCATCGGAGACGAGTGAAAAATCAGGCCCCAGGAAATGCGTTCCGAGGCCTTTTCGCCCATCCAAAAGTGCCCGCAAACGAAGACTTTGGGTACAAGAGAACTCCTCAGGGGAGCCTTTACGCAGCCCCACATGCAACTGGACCCTCCGGGTTCGCTGTTCCTGAGCAAACCTAAATGTAGCCCTGGCCGTCATAGGAGACGACTGAAAAATCAGGCCCCAGGAAATGCGTTGCGAGCCCCTTCGGACCATCCAAAAGTGTCACCAAAGGAAGGCTTTGGGTAAAAGTGAACTCCCCAGGGGAGCCTTTACGCAGCCCCACATGCAACTGGACCCTCCGGGTTCGCTGTTCCTGAGCAAACCTAAACGTAGCCCTGGCCGTCATAGGAGACGACTGAAAAATCAGGCCCCAGGAAATGCGTTGCAAGCCCCTTTGGACCATCCAAAAGTGTCACCAAGGGAAGGCTTTGGGTACAAGTGAACTCCCCAGGGGAGCCTTTACACAGCCCCACATGCAACTGGACCCTCCGGGTTCGCTGTTTCCGAGCATCCCTAAACATAGCCCTAGCCGGCATCGATGACGACTGAAAAATCAGGCCCCAGAAAAAGCGTTGCGAGCCCCTTTGGACCATCCAAAAGTGCCCCCAAAGGAAGGCTTTGGGTACAAGTGAACTCCCCAGGGGAGCCTTTACGCAGCCCCACATGCAACTGGACCCTCCGGGTTCGCTGTTTCCGAGCATCCCTAAACATAGCCCTAGCCGGCATCGATGACGAATGAAAAATCAGGCCCCAGGAAATGCGTTGTGAGCCCTTTTCGCTCATCCAAAAGTGCCCCCAAAGGAAGGCTTTGGGTACATGAGAACTCCCCAAGGGCGCCTTTACGCAGCCCCACATGCAACTGGACGCTCCGGGTTCGCTGTTCCTGAGCAAACCTAAACGTAGCCCTAGCCGTCATCGGAGACGACTGAAAAATCAGGCCCAGGAAATGAGTTCCAAGGCCTTTTCGCCCATCCAAAAGTGCCCGCAAAGGAAGACTTTGGGTACATGAGAACTCCCCAAGGGAGCCTTTACGCAGCCCCACATGCAACTGGACCCTCCGGGTTCGCTGTTTCCGAGCATCCCTAAACATAATCCTAGACGGCATCGGAGACGAGTGAAAAATCAGGCCCCAGGAAATGCGTTGCGAGCCCTTTTTGCCCATCCAAAAGTGCCCCCAAAGGAAGAATTTGGGTACAAGTGAACTCCCCAGGGGAGCCTTTACGCAGCCCCATATTCAGCTGTACCCTCCGGGTTCGATGTTTCCGAGCATCCCTAAACATAGCCCTAGCCGGCATCGAAGTCGACTGAAAAATCAGACCCCAGGAAATGCGTTACGAGCCCTTTTCGTCCATCCAAAAGTGCCCCCAAAGGAAGGCTTTGGGTACAAGTGAACTCCCCAGGGGAGCCTTTACGCAGCCCCACATGCAACTGGACCCTCCGGGTTCGCTGTTTCCGAGCATCCCTAAACATAGCCCTAGCCGGCATGGGAGAAGACTGAAAACCCGGGCCCCAGAAAACGCGTTGCAAGCCCGTTAGGACCATCCAAAAGTATCACCAAAGGAAGGCTTTGGGTACAAGTGAACTCCCCAGGGGAGCCTTTACGCAGCCCCACATGCAACTGGACCCTCCGGGTTCGCTGTTTCCGAGCATCCCTAAACATAGCCCTAGCCGGCGTAGAAGACGACTGAAAAATCAAGCCCCAGGAAATGCGTTGCGAGCCCTTTTCGCCCATCCAAAAGTGCCCCCAAAGGAAGGCTTTGGGTACAAGTGAACTCCCCAGGGGAGCCTTTACGCAGCCCCACATGCAACTGGACCCTCCGGGTTCGCTGTTTCCGAGCATCCCTAAACATAGCCCTAGCCCTCATCGGAGACGAGTGAAAAATCAGGCCCCAGGAAATGCGTTCCGATCCCTTTTCGCCCATCCAAAAGTGCCCCCAAAGAAAGGCTTTGGGTACAAGTGAACTCACCAGGGGAGCCTTTACACAGCCCCACATGCAACTGGACCCTCCGGGTTCGCTGTTTCCGAGCATCCCTAAACATAGCCCTAGCCGGCATAGAAGACGACTGAAAAATCAGGCCCCAGGAAATGCGTTGCGAGCTCTTTTCGTTTATCCAAAAGTGCCCCCAAAGGAAGGCTTTGGGTACAAGTGAACTCCCCAGGGGAGCCTTTACGCAGCCCCACATGCAACTGGACCCTCCGGGTTCGCTGTTTCCGAGCATCCCTAAACATAGCCCTCGCCGGCATCGATGACGACTGAAAAATCAGGCCCCAGGAAATGCGTTCCGAGGCCTTTTCGCCCATCCAAAAGTGCCCGCAAAGGAAGACTTTGGGTACAAGAGAACTCCCCAGGGGAGCCTTTACGCAGCCCCACATGCAACTGGACCCTTCAAGTTCGCTGTTCCTGAGCAAACCTAAACGTAGCCCTGGCCGTCATAGGAGACGACTGAAAAATCAGGCCCCAGGAAATGCGTTGCAAGCCCCTTTGGACCATCCAAAAGTGTCACCAAAGGAAGGCTTTCGGTACAAGAGAACTCCCCAGGGGAGCCTTTACGCAGCCCCACATGCAACTGGACCCTCCGGGTTCGCTGTTCCTGAGCAAACCTAAACGTAGCCCTGGCCGTCATAGGAGACGACTGAAAAATCAGGCCCCATTAAATGCGTTGCGAGCCCCTTCGGACCATCCAAAAGTGCCCCCAAAGGAAGGCTTTGGGTACAAGTGATCTCCCCAGGGGAGACTTTACGCAGCCCCACATGCAACTGGACCCTTCGGGTTCGGTTTTTTCGAGGAACCCTAATTATATCCCTAACCGGCATGGGAGAGGACTGAAAACCCGGGCCCCAGAAAACGCGTTTCAAGCCCCTTTGGACCATCCAAAAGTGTCACCAAAGGAAGGCTTTGGGTACAAGTGAACTCCCCAGGGGAGCCTTTACGCAGCCCCACATGCAACTGGACCCTCCGGGTTCGCTGTTCCTGAGCAAACCTAAACGTAGCCCTAGCCGTCATCGGAGACGACTGAAAAATCAGGCCCCAGGAAATGCGTTGCGAGCCCCTTTGAACCATCTAAAAGTGCCCGCAAAGGAAGGCTTTGGATACAAGTGAACTCCCCAGGGGAGCCTTTACGCAGCCCCACATGCAACTGGACCCTCGGGGTTCGCTGTTTCCGAGCATCCCTAAACATAACCCTAGCCGGCATCGATGACGACTGAAAAATCAGGCCCCAGGAAATGCGTTACGAGCCCTTTTCGCCCATCCAAATGTGCCCCCAAAGGAAGGCTTTGGGTACAAGTGAACTCACCAGGGGAGCCTTTACGCAGCCCCACATGCAACTGGACCCTCCGGGTTCGCTGTTTCCGAGCATCCCTAAACATAGCCCTAGCCGGCATCGAAGACGAATGAAAAATCAGGCCCCAGGAAATGCGTTGCGAGCCCTTTTCGTCCATTCAAAAGTGCCCGGAAAGGAAGGCTTTGGGTACAAGTGAACTCCCCAGGGGAGCCTTTACGCAGCCCCACATGCAACTGGACCCTCCGGGTTCGCTGTTTCCGAGCATCCCTAAACATAGCCCTAGCCGGCATCGATGACGACTGAAAAATCAGGCCCCAGGAAATGCGTTGCGAGCCCATTTGGACCATCCAAAAGTGCCCCCAAAGGAAGGCTTTGGGTACAAGTGATCTCCCCAGGGGAGCCTTTACGCAGCCCCACATGCAACTGGACCCTCCGGGTTCGCTGTTTCCGAGCATCCCTAAACATAGCCCTAGCCGGCATCGATGACGACTGAAAAATCAGGCCCCAGGAAATGCGTTGCGAGCCCCTTTGGACCATCCAAAAGTGCCCCCAAAGGAAGGCTTTGGATACAAGTGAACTCCCCAGGGGAGCCTTTACGCAGCCCCACATGCAACTGGACCCTCCAGGTTCGATTTTTCCGAGCATCCCTAAATATATCACTAGCCGGCATGGGAGAAGACTGAAAACCCGGGCCCCAGAAAACGCGTTTCAAGCCCCTTTGGACCATCCAAAAGTGTCACCAAAGGAAGGCTTTCGGTACAAGTAAACTCCCCAGGGGAGCCTTTACGCAGCCCCACATGCAACTGGACCCTCCGGGTTCGCTGTTCCTGAGCAAACCTAAACGTAGCCATAGCCGTCATCGGAGATGACTGAAAAATCAGGCCCCAGGAAATGCGTTGCAAGCCCCTTAGGACCATCCAAAAGTGCCCGCAAAGGAAGGCTTTGGGTACAAGTGATCTCCCCAGGGGAGCCTTTACACAGCCCCACATGCAACTGGACCCTCCGGGTTCGCTGTTCCTGAGCAAACCTAAACGTAGCCCTAGCCGTCATCGGAGACGAGTGAAAAATCAGGCCCCAGGAAATGCGTTCCGAGCCCTTTTCGCCCATCCAAAAGTGCCCCCAAAGGAAGACTTTGGGTACAAGAGAACTCCCCAGGGGAGCCTTTACGCAGCCCCACATGCAACTGGACCCTCCGGGTTCGATTTTTCCGAGCAACCCTAAATATATCACTAGCCGGCATGGGAGAAGACTGAAAACCCGGGCCCCAGAAAACGCGTTGCAAGCCCCTTTTCGCCAAACCAAAAGTGCCCGCAAAGGAAGGCTTTGGGTACAAGTGAACTCCCCAGGGGAGCCTTTACGCAGCCCCACATGCAACTGGACCCTCCGGGTTCGCTGTTTCCGAGCATCCCTAAACATAGCCCTAGCCGGCATAGAAGACGACTGAAAAATCAGGCCCCAGGAAATGCGTTGCGAGCCCTTTTTGCCCATCCAAAAGTGCCCCCAAAGGAAGGCTTTGGGTACAAGTGAACTCCCCAGGGGAGCCTTTACGCAGCCCCACATGCAACTGGACCCTTCGGGTTTGCTGTTTCCGAGCATCCCTAAACATAGCCCTAGCCGGCATCGAAGACGACTGAAAAATCAGGCCCCAGGAAATGCGTTGCGAGCCCCTTTGGACCATCCAAAAGTGCCCCCAAAGGAAGGCTTTGGGTACAAGTGATCTCCCCAGGGGAGCCTTTACGCAGCCCCACATGCAACTGGACCCTCCGGGTTCGCTGTTCCTGAGCAAACCTAAACGGAGCCCTAGCCGTCATCGGAGTCGAGTGAAAAATCAGGCCCCAGGAAATGCGTTGCGAGCCCTTTTCGTCCATTCAAAAGTGTCACCAAAGAAAGTCTTTGGGTACAAGTGAACTCCCCAGGGGAGCCTTTACGCAGCCCCACATGCAACTGGACCCTTCGGGTTCGCTGTTTCCGAGCATCCCTAAACATAGCCCTAGCCGGCATCGATGACGACTGAAAAATCAGACCCCAGGAAATCCGTTACGAGCCCTTTTCGTCCATCCAAAAGCGCCCCCAAAGGAAGGCTTTAGGTACAAGTGAACTCCCCAGGGGAGCCTTTACACAGCCCCACATGCAACTGGACCCTCCTGGTTCGCTGTTTCCGAGCATCCCTAAACATAACCCTAGCCGGCATAGAAGACGACTGAAAAATCAAGCCCCAGGAAATGCGTTGCGAGCCCTTTTCGCCCATCCAAAAGTGCCCCCAAAGGAAGGCTTTGGGTAAAAGTGAACTCCCCAGGGGAGCCTTTACGCAGCCCCACATGCAACTGGACCCTCCGGGTTCGCTGTTTCCGAGCATCCCTAAACATAGCCCTAGCCGTCATCGGAGACGAGTGAAAAATCAGGCCCCAGGAAATGCGTTCCGAGCCCTTTTCGCCCATCCAAAAGTGCCCCCAAAGAAAGGCTTTGGGTACAAGTGAACTCCCCAGGGGAGCCTTTACGCAGCCCCACATGCAACTGGACCCTCCGGGTTCGCTGTTTCCTAGCATCCCTAAACATAGCCCTAGCCGGCATCGATGACGACTGAAAAATCAGGCCCCAGGAAATGCGTTGCAAGCCCGTTAGGACCATCCAAAAGTGCCCCCAAAGGAAGGCTTTGGGTACAAGTGAACTCCCCAGGGGAGCCTTTACGCAGCCCCACATGCAACTGGACCCTCCGGGTTCGATTTTTCCGAGCAACCCTAAATATATCACTAGCCGGCATGGGAGAAGACTGAAAAATCAGGCCCCAGAAAACGCGTTGCGAGCCCCTTTGGACCATCCAAAAGTGTCACCAAAGGAAGGCTTTGGGTACAAGTGAACTCCCCAGGGGAGCCTTTACGCAGCCCCACATGCAACTGGACACTCCGGGTTCGCTGTTCATGAGCAAACCTAAACGTAGCCCTAGCCGTCATCGGAGACGACTGAAAAATCAGGCCCCAGGAAATGCGTTGCAAGCCCATTTGGACCATCCGAAAATGCCCGCAAAGGAAGGCTTTGGGTACAAGTGATCTCCCCAGGGGAGCCTTTACGCAGCCCCACATGCAACTGGACCCTCCGGGTTCGCTGTTCCTGAGCAAACCTAAACGTAGCCCTAGCCATCATCGGAGACGACTGAAAAATCAGGCCCCAGGAAATGCGTTGCGAGCCCCTTTGGACCATCCAAAAGTGCCCCCAAAGAAAGGCTTTGGGCACAAGTGAACTCCCCAGGGGAGCCTTTACGCAGCCCCACATGCAACTGGAACCTTCGGGTTCGCTGTTTCCGAGCATCCCTAAACATAGCCCTAGCCGGCATCGATGACGACTGAAAAATCAGGCCCCAGGAAATGCGTTACGAGCCCTTTTCGCCCATCCAAAAGTGCCCCCAAAGGAAGGCTTTGGGTACAAGTGAACTCCCCAGGGGAGCCTTTACGCAGCCCCACATGCAACTGGACCCTCCGGGTTCGCTGTTTCCGAGCATCCCTAAACATAGCCCTAGCCGGCATCGAAAAAGAATGAAAAATCAGGCCCCAGGAAATGCGTTGCGAGCCCTTTTCGCCCATCCAAAAGTGCCCCCAAAGAAAGGCTTTGGATACAAGTGAACTCCCCAGGGGAGCCTTTACGCAGCCCCACATGCAACTGGACCCTCCGGGTTCGCTGTTTCCGAGCATCCCTAAACATAGCCCTAGCCGGCATCGATGACGACTGAAAAATCAGGCCCCAGGAAATGCGTTGCGAGCCCCTTTGGACCATCCAAAAGTGCCCCCAAAGTAAGGCTTTGGATACAAGTGAACTCCCTAGGGGAGCCTTTACGCAGCCCAACATGCAACTGGACCCTCCGGGTTCGATATTTCCGAGCAACCCTAAATATATCACTAGCCGGCATGGCAGAAGACTGAAAACCCGGGCCCCAGAAAACGCGTTGCAAGCCCCTTTGGACCATCCAAAAGTGCCCGCAAAGGAAGGCTTTGGGTACAAGTGAACTCCCCAGGGGAGCCTTTACGCAGCCCCACATGCAACTGGACCCTCCGGGTTCGCTGTTTCCGAGCATCCCTAAACGTAGCCCTAGCCGTCATCGGAGACAAGTGAAAAATCAGGACCCAGGAAATGCGTTGCGAGCCGCTTCGGACCATCCAAAAGTGCCCCCAAAGGAAGGCTTTGGGTACAAGTGAACTCCCCAGGGGAGCCTTTACGCAGCCCCACATGCAACTGGACCCTCCGGGTTCGATTTTTCCGAGCAACCCTAAATATATCACTAGCCGGCATGGGAGAAGACTGAAAAATCAGGCCCCAGAAAACGCGTTGCGAGCCCCTTTGGACCATCCAAAAGTGTCACCAAAGGAAGGCTTTGGGTAAAAGTGAACTCCCCAGGGGAGCCTTTACGCAGCCCCACATGCAACTGGACCCTCCGGGTTCGCTGTTCCTGAGCAAACCTAAACGTAGCCCTGGCCGTCATAGGAGACGATTGAAAAATCAGGCCCCAGGAAATGCGTTGGGAGCCTTTTTCGCCCATCCAAAAGTGCCCCCAAAGAAAGGCTTTGGGTACAAGTGAACTCCCCAGGGGAGCCTTTACGCAGCCCCACATGCAACTGGACCCTTCGGGTTCGCTGTTTCCGAGCATCCCTAAACATAGCCCTAGCCGGCATAGAAGACGACTGAAAAATCAGGCCCCAGGAAATGCGTTACGAGCCCTTTTCGCCCATCCAAAAGTGCCCCCAAAGGAAGGCTTTGGGTACAAGTGAACTCCCCAGGGGAGCCTTTACGCAGCCCCACATGCAACTGGACCCTCCGGGTTTGCTGTTTCCGAGCATCCCTAAACATAGCCCTAGCCGGCATAGAAGACGACTGAAAAATCAAGCCCCAGGAAATGCGTATCGAGCCCTTTTCGCCCATTCAAAAGTGCCCCCAAAGGAAGGCTTTGGGTACAAGTGAACTCCCCAGGGGAGCCTTTACGCAGCCCCACATGCAACTGGACCCTCCGGGTTGGCTGTTTCCGAGCATCCCTAAACATAGCCCTAGCCGGCATCGAAGACGAATGAAAAATCAGGCCCCAGGAAATGCGTTGTGAGCCCTTTTCGCTCATCCAAAAGTGCCCCCAAAGGAAGGCTTTGGGTACAAGTGAACTCCCCAGGGGAGCCTTTACGCAGCCCCACATGCAACTGGACCCTCCGGGTTCGCTGTTTCCGAGCATCCCTAAACATATCCCTAGCCGGCATCGAAGACAAGTGAAAAATCAGGACCCAGGAAATGCGTTGCGAGCCCCTTTGGACCATCCAAAAGTGCCCCCAAAGGAAGGCTTTGGGTACAAGTGATCTCCCCAGGGGAGCCTATACGCAGCCCCACATGCAACTGGACCCTCCGGGTTCGCTGTTCCTGAGCAAACCTAAACGTAACCCTGGCCGTCATCGGAGACGACTGAAAAATCAGGCCCCAGGAAATGAGTTCCAAGGCCTTTTCGCCCATCCAAAAGTGCCCGCAAAGGAAGACTTGGGTACATGAGAACTCCCCAAGGGAGCCTTTACGCAGCCCCACATGCAACTGGACCCTCCGGGTTCGCTGTTTCCGAGCATCCCTAAACATAATCCTAGACGGCATCGGAGACGAGTGAAAAATCAGGCCCCAGGAAATGCGTTGCGAGCCCTTTTTGCCCATCCAAAAGTGCCCCCAAAGGAAGGCTTTGGGTACAAGTGAACTCCCCAGGGGAGCCTTTACGCAGCCCCACATTCAGCTGTACCCTCCGGGTTCGATGTTTCCGAGCATCCCTAAACATAGCCCTAGCCGGCATCGAAGTCGACTGAAAAATCAGACCCCAGGAAATGCGTTGCGAGCCCTTTTCGTCCATCCAAAAGTGCCCCCAAAGGAAGGCTTTGGGTACAAGTGAACTCCCCAGGGGAGCCTTTACGCAGCCCCACATGCAACTGGACCCTCCGGGTTCGATTTTTCCGAGCAACCCTAAATATATCACTAGCCGGCATGGGAGAAGACTGAAAACCCGGGCTCCAGAAAACGCGTTGCAAGCCCCTTTGGACCATCTAAAAGTATCACCAAAGGAAGGCTTTGGGTACAAGTGAACTCCCCAGGGGAGCCTTTACGCAGCCCCACATGCAACTGGACCCTCCGGGTTCGCTGTTTCCGAGCATCCCTAAACGTAGCCCTAGCCGTCATCGGAGACAAGTGAAAAATCAGGACCCAGGAAATGCGTTGCGAGCCGCTTCGGACCATCCAAAAGTGCCCCCAAAGGAAGGCTTTGGGTACAAGTGAACTCCCCAGGGGAGCCTTTACGCAGCCCCACATGCAACTGGACCCTCCGGGTTCGATTTTTCCGAGCAACCCTAAATATATCACTAGCCGGCATGGGAGAAGACTGAAAAATCAGGCCCCAGAAAACGCGTTGCGAGCCCCTTTGGACCATCCAAAAGTGTCACCAAAGGAAGGCTTTGGGTAAAAGTGAACTCCCCAGGGGAGCCTTTACGCAGCCCCACATGCAACTGGACCCTCCGGGTTCGCTGTTCCTGAGCAAACCTAAACGTAGCCCTGGCCGTCATAGGAGACGACTGAAAAATCAGGCCCCAGGAAATGCGTTGGGAGCCTTTTTCGCCAATCCAAAAGTGCCCCCAAAGAAAGGCTTTGGGTACAAGTGAACTCCCCAGGGGAGCCTTTACGCAGCCCCACATGCAACTGGACCCTCCGGGTTCGATTTTTCCGAGCATCCCTAAACATAGCCCTAGCCGGCATAGAAGACGACTGAAAAATCAGGCCCCAGGAAATGCGTTACGAGCCCTTTTCGCCCATCCAAAAGTGCCCCCAAAGGAAGGCTTTGGGTACAAGTGAACTCCCCAGGGGAGCCTTTACGCAGCCCCACATGCAACTGGACCCTCCGGGTTTGCTGTTTCCGAGCATCCCTAAACATAGCCCTAGCCGGCATAGAAGACGACTGAAAAATCAAGCCCCAGGAAATGCGTATCGAGCCCTTTTCGCCCATTCAAAAGTGCCCCCAAAGGAAGGCTTTGGGTACAAGTGAACTCCCCAGGGGAGCCTTTACGCAGCCCCACATGCAACTGGACCCTCCGGGTTGGCTGTTTCCGAGCATCCCTAAACATAGCCCTAGCCGGCATCGAAGACGAATGAAAAATCAGGCCCCAGGAAATGCGTTGTGAGCCCTTTTCGCTCATCCAAAAGTGCCCCCAAAGGAAGGCTTTGGGTACAAGTGAACTCCCCAGGGGAGCCTTTACGCAGCCCCACATGCAACTGGACCCTCCGGGTTCGCTGTTTCCGAGCATCCCTAAACATATCCCTAGCCGGCATCGAAGACAAGTGAAAAATCAGGACCCAGGAAATGCGTTGCGAGCCCCTTTGGACCATCCAAAAGTGCCCCCAAAGGAAGGCTTTGGGTACAAGTGATCTCCCCAGGGGAGCCTATACGCAGCCCCACATGCAACTGGACCCTCCGGGTTCGCTGTTCCTGAGCAAACCTAAACGTAACCCTGGCCGTCATCGGAGACGACTGAAAAATCAGGCCCCAGGAAATGAGTTCCAAGGCCTTTTCGCCCATCCAAAAGTGCCCGCAAAGGAAGACTTGGGTACATGAGAACTCCCCAAGGGAGCCTTTACGCAGCCCCACATGCAACTGGACCCTCCGGGTTCGCTGTTTCCGAGCATCCCTAAACATAATCCTAGACGGCATCGGAGACGAGTGAAAAATCAGGCCCCAGGAAATGCGTTGCGAGCCCTTTTTGCCCATCCAAAAGTGCCCCCAAAGGAAGGCTTTGGGTACAAGTGAACTCCCCAGGGGAGCCTTTACGCAGCCCCACATTCAGCTGTACCCTCCGGGTTCGATGTTTCCGAGCATCCCTAAACATAGCCCTAGCCGGCATCGAAGTCGACTGAAAAATCAGACCCCAGGAAATGCGTTGCGAGCCCTTTTCGTCCATCCAAAAGTGCCCCCAAAGGAAGGCTTTGGGTACAAGTGAACTCCCCAGGGGAGCCTTTACGCAGCCCCACATGCAACTGGACCCTCCGGGTTCGATTTTTCCGAGCAAACCTAAATATATCACTAGCCGGCATGGGAGAAGACTGAAAACCCGGGCTCCAGAAAACGCGTTTCAAGCCCCTTTGGACCATCTAAAAGTATCACCAAAGGAAGGCTTTGGGTACAAGTGAACTCCCCAGGGGAGCCTTTACGCAGCCCCACATGCAACTGGACCCTCCGGGTTCGCTGTTTCCGAGCATCCCTAAACATAGCCCTAGCCGGCATCGAAGACGAGTGAAAAATCAGGCCCCAGGAAATGCGTTGCGAGCCCTTTTCGTCCATCCAAAAGTGCCCCCAAAGGAAGTCTTTGGGTACAAGTGATCTCCCCAGGGGAGCCTTTACGCAGCCCCACATGCAACTGGACCCTCCGGGTTCGCTGTTTCCGAGCATCCCTAAACATAGCCCTAGCCGGCATCGAAGACGAGTGAAAAATCAGGCCCCAGGAAATGCGTTGCGAGCCCTTTTCGCCCATCCAAAAGTGCCCCCAAAGGAAGTCTTTGGGTACAAGTGATCTCCCCAGGGGAGCCTTTACGCAGCCCCACATACAACTGGACCCTCCGGTTCTCTGTTCCTGAGCAAACCTAAACGTAGCCCTAGCCGTCATCGGAGACGACTGAAAAATCAGGCCCCAGGAAATGCGTTGCGAGCCCCTTTGGACCATCCTTTGGACCATCCAAAAGTGCCCCCAAAGGAAGGCTTTGGGTACAAGTGATCTCCCCAGGGGAGCCTATACGCAGCCCCACATGCAACTGGACCCTTCGGGTTCGCTGTTTCCGAGCATCCCTAAACATAGCCCTAGCCGGCATCGATGACGACTGAAAAATCAGGCCCCAGGAAATGCGTTACGAGCCCTTTTCGTCCATCCAAAAGTGCCCCCAAAGAAAGGCTTTGGGTACAAGTGAACTCCCCAGGGGAGCCTTTACGCAGCCCCACATGCAACTGGACCCTCCGGGTTCGCTGTTTCCGAGCATCCCTAAACATAGCCCTAGCCGGCATCGAAGTCGACTGAAAAATCAGACCCCAGGAAATGCGTTGCGAGCCCTTTTCGTCCATCCAAAAGTGCCCCCAAAGGAAGGCTTTGGGTACAAGTGAACTCCCCAGGGGAGCCTTTACGCAGCCCCACATGCAACTGGACCCTCCGGGTTCGATTTTTCCGAGCAAACCTAAATATATCACTAGCCGGCATGGGAGAAGACTGAAAACCCGGGCTCCAGAAAACGCGTTGCAAGCCCCTTTGGACCATCCAAAAGTATCACCAAAGGAAGGCTTTGGGTACAAGTGAACTCCCCAGGGGAGCCTTTACGCAGCCCCACATGCAACTGGACCCTCCGGGTTCGCTGTTTCCGAGCATCCCTAAACATAGCCCTAGCCGGCATCGAAGACGAGTGAAAAATCAGGCCCCAGGAAATGCGTTGCGAGCCCTTTTCGCCCATCCAAAAGTGCCCCCAAAGGAAGGCTTTGGGTACAAGTGAACTCCCCAGGGGAGCCTTTACGCAGCCCCACATGCAACTGGACCCTCCGGGTTCGCTGTTTCCGAGCATCCCTAAACATAGCCCTAGCCCTCATCGGAGACGAGTGAAAAATCAGGCCCCAGGAAATGCGTTGCGAGCCCTTTTCGTCCATCCAAAAGTGCCCCCAAAGGAAGTCTTTGGGTACAAGTGATCTCCCCAGGGGAGCCTTTACGCAGCCCCACATGCAACTGGACCCTCCGGGTTCGCTGTTTCCGAGCATCCCTAAACATAGCCCTAGCCGTCATTGGAGACGACTGAAAAATCAGGCCCCAGGAAATGCGTTGCGAGCCCTTTTCGCCCATCCAAAAGTGCCCCCAAAGGAAGTCTTTGGGTACAAGTGATCTCCCCAGGGGAGCCTTTACGCAGCCCCACATGCAACTGGACCCTCCGGGTTCGCTGTTCCTGAGCAAACCTAAACGTAGCCCTGGACGTCATAGGAGACGAGTGAAAAATCAGGCCCCAGGAAATGCGTTGCGAGCCCCTTTGAACCATCCAAAAGTGCCCCCAAAGGAAGGCTTTGGGTACAAGTGAACTCCCCAGGGGAGCCTTTACGCAGCCCCACATGCAACTGGACCCTTCGGGTTCGCTGTTTCCGAGCATCCCTAAACATAGCCCTAGCCGGCATCGATGACGACTGAAAAATCAGGCCCCAGGAAATGCGTTACGAGCCCTTTTCGTCCATCCAAAAGTGCCCCCAAAGAAAGGCTTTGGGTACAAGTGAACTCCCCAGGGGAGCCTTTACGCAGCCCCACATGCAACTGGACCCTCCGGGTTCGCTGTTTCCGAGCATCCCTAAACATAGCCCTAGCCGGCATCGAAGTCGACTGAAAAATCAGACCCCAGGAAATGCGTTGCGAGCCCTTTTCGTCCATCCAAAAGTGCCCCCAAAGGAAGGCTTTGGGTACAAGTGAACTCCCCAGGGGAGCCTTTACGCAGCCCCACATGCAACTGGACCCTCCGGGTTCGATTTTTCCGAGCAAACCTAAATATATCACTAGCCGGCATGGGAGAAGACTGAAAACCCGGGCTCCAGAAAACGCGTTGCAAGCCCCTTTGGACCATCCAAAAGTATCACCAAAGGAAGGCTTTGGGTACAAGTGAACTCCCCAGGGGAGCCTTTACGCAGCCCCACATGCAACTGGACCCTCCGGGTTCGCTGTTTCCGAGCATCCCTAAACATAGCCCTAGCCGGCATCGAAGACGAGTGAAAAATCAGGCCCCAGGAAATGCGTTGCGAGCCCTTTTCGCCCATCCAAAAGTGCCCCCAAAGGAAGGCTTTGGGTACAAGTGAACTCCCCAGGGGAGCCTTTACGCAGCCCCACATGCAACTGGACCCTCCGGGTTCGCTGTTTCCTGAGCATCCCTAAACATAGCCCTAGCCCTCATCGGAGACGAGTGAAAAATCAGGCCCCAGGAAATGCGTTGCGAGCCCTTTTCGTCCATCCAAAAGTGCCCCCAAAGGAAGTCTTTGGGTACAAGTGATCTCCCCAGGGGAGCCTTTACGCAGCCCCACATGCAACTGGACCCTCCGGGTTCGCTGTTTCCGAGCATCCCTAAACATAGCCCTAGCCGGCATCGAAGACAAGTGAAAAATCAGGCCCCAGGAAATGCGTTGCGAGCCCTTTTCGCCCATCCAAAAGTGCCCCCAAAGGAAGTCTTTGGGTACAAGTGATCTCCCCAGGGGAGCCTTTACGCAGCCCCACATGCAACTGGACCCTCCGGGTTCGCTGTTCCTGAGCAAACCTATACGTAGCCCTGGACGTCATAGGAGACGAGTGAAAAATCAGGCCCCAGGAAATGCGTTGCGAGCCCCTTTGAACCATCCAAAAGTGCCCCCAAAGGAAGGCTTTGGGTACAAGTGAACTCCCCAGGGGAGCCTTTACGCAGCCCCACATGCAACTGGACCCTTCGGGTTCGCTGTTTCCGAGCATCCCAAAACATAGCCCTAGCCGGCATCGATGACGACTGAAAAATCAGGCCCCAGGAAATGCGTTACGAGCCCTTTTCGTCCATCCAAAAGTGCCCCCAAAGAAAGGCTTTGGGTACAAGTGAACTCCCCAGGGGAGCCTTTACGCAGCCCCACATGCAACTGGACCCTCCGGGTTCGCTGTTTCCGAGCATCCCTAAACATAGCCCTAGCCGGCATCGAAGTCGACTGAAAAATCAGACCCCAGGAAATGCGTTGCGAGCCCTTTTCGTCCATCCAAAAGTGCCCCCAAAGGAAGGCTTTGGGTACAAGTGAACTCCCCAGGGGAGCCTTTACGCAGCCCCACATGCAACTGGACCCTCCGGGTTCGATTTTTCCGAGCAAACCTAAATATATCACTAGCCGGCATGGCAGAAGACTGAAAACCCGGGCTCCAGAAAACGCGTTGCAAGCCCCTTTGGACCATCCAAAAGTATCACCAAAGGAAGGCTTTGGGTACAAGTGAACTCCCCAGGGGAGCCTTTACGCAGCCCCACATGCAACTGGACCCTCCGGGTTCGCTGTTTCGGAGCTTCCCTAAACATAGCCCTAGCCGGCATCGATGACGACTGAAAAATCAGGCCCCAGGAAATGCGTTGCGAGCCCTTTTCGCCCATCCAAAAGTGCCCCCAAAGGAAGGCTTTGGGTACAAGTGAACTCCCCAGGGGAGCCTTTACGCAGCCCCACATGCAACTGGACCCTCCGGGTTCGCTGTTTCCGAGCATCCCTAAACATAGCCCTAGCCCTCATCGGAGACGAGAGAAAAATCAGGCCCCAGGAAATGCGTTGCGAGCCCTTTTCGTCCATCCAAAAGTGCCCCCAAAGGAAGTCTTTGGGTACAAGTGATCTCCCCAGGGGAGCCTTTACGCAGCCCCACATGCAACTGGACCCTCCGGGTTCGCTGTTCCTGAGCAAACCTAAACGTAGCCCTGGACGTCATAGGAGACGAGTGAAAAATCAGGCCCCAGGAAATGCGTTGCGAGCCCCTTTGAACCATCTAAAAGTGCCCCCAAAGGAAGGCTTTGGGTACAAGTGAACTCTCCAGGGGAGCCTTTACGCAGCCCCACATGCAACTGGACCCTCCGGGTTCTCTGTTCCTGAGCAAACCTAAACGTAGCCCTAGCCGTCATCGGAGACGACTGAAAAATCAGGCCCCAGGAAATGCGTTGCGAGCCCCTTTGGACCATCCAAAAGTGCCCCCAAAGGAAGGCTTTGGGTACAAGTGAACTCCCCAGGGGAGCCTATACGCAGCCCCACATGCAACTGGACCCTTCGGGTTCGCTGTTTCCGAGCTTCCCTAAACATAGCCCTAGCCGGCATCGATGACGACTGAAAAATCAGGCCCCAGGAAATCCGTTACGAGCCCTTTTCGCCCATCCAAAAGTGCCCCCAAAGAAAGGCTTTGGGTACAAGTGAACTCCCCAGGGGAGCCTTTACGCAGCCCCACATGCAACTGGACCCTCCGGGTTCGCTGTTTCCGAGCATCCCTAAACATAGCCCTAGCCGGCATCGAAGTCGACTGAAAAATCAGACCCCAGGAAATGCGTTGCGAGCCCTTTTCGTCCATCCAAAAGTGCCCCCAAAGGAAGGATTTGGGTACAAGTGAACTCCCCAGGGGAGCCTTTACGCAGCCCCACATGCAACTGGACCCTCCGGGTTCGATTTTTCCGAGCAAACCTAAATATATCACTAGCCGGCATGGGAGAAGACTGAAAACCCGGGCTCCAGAAAACGCGTTGCAAGCCCCTTTGGACCATCCAAAAGTATCACCAAAGGAAGGCTTTGGGTACAAGTGAACTCCCCAGGGGAGCCTTTACGCAGCCCCACATGCAACTGGACCCTCCGGGTTCGCTGTTTCCGAGCATCCCTAAACATAGCCCTAGCCGGCATAGAAGACGACTGAAAAATCAAGCCCCAGGAAATGCGTTGCGAGCCCTTTTCGCCCATCCAAAAGTGCCCGCAAAGGAAGGCTTTGGGTACAAGTGAACTCCCCAGGGGAGCCTTTACGCAGCCCCACATGCAACTGGACCCTCCGGGTTCGCTGTTTCCGAGCATCCCTAAACATAGCCCTAGCCCTCATCGGAGACGAGTGAAAAATCAGGCCCCAGGAAATGCGTTGCGAGCCCTTTTCGTCCATCCAAAAGTGCCCCCAAAGGAAGTCTTTGGGTACAAGTGATCTCCCCAGGGGAGCCTTTACGCAGCCCCACATGCAACTGGACCCTCCGGGTTCGCTGTTTCCGAGCATCCCTAAACATAGCCCTAGCCGGCATCGAAGACGAGTGAAAAATCAGGCCCCAGGAAATGCGTTGCGAGCCCTTTTCGCCCATCCAAAAGTGCCCCCAAAGGAAGTCTTTGGGTACAAGTGATCTCCCCAGGGGAGCCTTTACGCAGCCCCACATGCAACTGGACCCTCCGGGTTCTCTGTTCCTGAGCAAACCTAAACGTAGCCCTAGCCGTCATCGGAGACGACTGAAAAATCAGGCCCCAGGAAATGCGTTGCGAGCCCCTTTGGACCATCCAAAAGTGCCCCCAAAGGAAGGCTTTGGGTACAAGTGAACTCCCCAGGGGAGCCTTTACGCAGCCCCACATGCAACTGGACCCTTCGGGTTCGCTGTTTCCGAGCATCCCTAAACATAGCCCTAGCCGGCATCGATGACGACTGAAAAATCAGACCCCAGGAAATCCGTTACGAGCCCTTTCGTCCATCCAAAAGTGCCCCCAAAGAAAGGCTTTGGGTACAAGTGAACTCCCCAGGGGAGCCTTTACGCAGCCCCACATGCAACTGGACCCTCCGGGTTCGCTGTTTCCGAGCATCCCTAAACATAGCCCTAGCCGGCATCGAAGTCGACTGAAAAATCAGACCCCAGGAAATGCGTTGCGAGCCCTTTTCGTCCATCCAAAAGTGCCCCCAAAGGAAGGCTTTGGGTACAAGTGAACTCCCCAGGGGAGCCTTTACACAGCCCCACATGCAACTGGACCCTCCGGGTTCGATTTTTCCGAGCAAACCTAAATATATCACTAGCCGGCATGGGAGAAGACTGAAAACCCGGGCTCCAGAAAACGCGTTGCAAGCCCCTTTGGACCATCCAAAAGTATCACCAAAGGAAGGCTTTGTGTACAAGTGAACTCCCCAGGGGAGCCTTTACGCAGCCCCACATGCAACTGGACCCTCCGGTTCGCTGTTTCCGAGCATCCCTAAACATAGCCCTAGCCGGCATAGAAGACGACTGAAAAATCAAGCCCCAGGAAACGCGTTGCGAGCCCTTTTCGCCCATCCAAAAGTGCCCCCAAAGGAAGGCTTTGGGTACAAGTGAACGACCCCAGGGGAGCCTTTACGCAGCCCCACATGCAACTGGACCCTCCGGGTTCTCTGTTCCTGAGCAAACCTAAACGTAGCCCTAGCCGTCATCGGAGACGACTGAAAAATCAGGCCCCAGGAAATGCGTTGCGAGCCCCTTTGGACCATCCAAAAGTGCCCCCAAAGGAAGGCTTTGGGTACAAGTGAACTCCCCAGGGGAGCCTTTACGCAGCCCCACATGCAACTGACCCTCCGGGTTCTCTGTTCCTGAGCAAACCTAAACGTAGCCCTAGCCGTCATCGGAGACGGCTGAAAAATCAGGCCCCAGGAAATGCGTTGCGAGCCCCTTTTCGCCCATCCAAAAGTGCCCCCAAAGGAAGGCTTTGGGTACAAGTGAACTCCCCAGGGGAGCCTTTACGCAGCCCCACATGCAACTGGACCCTTCGGGTTCGCTGTTTCCGAGCATCCCTAAACATAGCCCTAGCCCTCATTGGAGACGAGTGAAAATCAGGCCCCAAGAAATGCGTTGCGAGCCCTTTTCGTCCATCCAAAAGTGCCCCCAAAGGAAGTCTTTGGGTACAAGTGATCTCCCCAGGGGAGCCTTTACGCAGCCCCACATGCAACTGGACCCTCCGGGTTCGCTGTTTCCGAGCATCCCTAAACATAGCCCTAGCCGGCATCGAAGTCGACTGAAAAATCAGACCCCAGGAAATGCGTTGCGAGCCCTTTTCGTCCATCCAAAAGTGCCCCCAAAGGAAGGCTTTTGGGTACAAGTGAACTCCCCAGGGGAGCCTTTACGCAGCCCCACATGCAACTGGACCCTCCGGGTTCGATTTTCCGAGCAAACCTAAATATATCACTAGCCGGCATGGGAGAAGACTGAAAACCCGGGCTCCAGAAAACGCGTTGCAAGCCCCTTTGGACCATCCAAAAGTATCACCAAAGGAAGGCTTTGGGTACAAGTGAACTCCCCAGGGGAGCCTTTACGCAGCCCCACATGCAACTGGACCCTCCGGGTTCGCTGTTTCCGAGCATCCTTAAACATAGCCCTAGCCCTCATCGGAGACGAGTGAAAAATCAGGCCCCAGGAAATGCGTTGCGAGCCCTTTTCGTCCATCCAAAAGTGCCCCCAAAGGAAGTCTTTGGATACAAGTGATCTCCCCAGGGGAGCCTTTACGCAGCCCCACATGCAACTGGACCCTCCGGGTTCGCTGTTTCCGAGCATCCCTAAACATAGCCCTAGCCGGCATCGAAGACGAGTGAAAAATCAGGCCCCAGGAAATGCGTTGCGAGCCCTTTTCGCCCATCCAAAAGTGCCCCCAAAGGAAGTCTTTGGGTACAAGTGATCTCCCCAGGGGAGCCTTTACGCAGCCCCACATGCAACTGGACCCTCCGGGTTCTCTGTTCCTGAGCAAACCTAAACGTAGCCCTAGCCGTCATCGGAGACGACTGAAAAATCAGGCCCCAGGAAATGCGTTGCGAGCCCCTTTGGACCATCCAAAAGTGCCCCCAAAGGAAGGCTTTGGGTACAAGTGAACTCCCCAGGGGAGCCTTTACGCAGCCCCACATGCAACTGGACCCTCCGGGTTCGCTGTTTCCGAGCAAACCTAAATATATCACTAGCCGGCATGGGAGAAGACTGAAAACCCGGGCTCCAGAAAACGCGTTGCGAGCCCCTTTGGACCATCCAAAAGTATCACCAAAGGAAGGCTTTGGGTACAAGTGAACTCCCCAGGGGAGCCTTTACGCAGCCCCACATGCAACTGGACCCTCCGGGTTCGCTGTTTCCGAGCATCCCTAAACATAGCCCTAGCCCTCATCGGAGACGAGTGAAAAATCAGGCCCCAGGAAATGCGTTGCGAGCCCTTTTCGCCCATCCAAAAGTGCCCGCAAAGGAAGGCTTTGGGTACAAGTGATCTCCCCAGGGGAGCCTTTACGCAGCCCCACATGCAACTGGACCCTCCGGGTTCTCTGTTCCTGAGCAAACCTAAACGTAGCCCTATCCGTCATTGGAGACGACTGAAAAATCAGGCCCCAGGAAATGCGTTGCGAGCCCCTTTGGACCATCCAAAAGTGCCCCCAAAGGAAGGCTTTGGGTACAAGTGAACTCCCCAGGGGAGCCTTTACGCAGCCCCACATGCAACTGGACCCTTCGGGTTCGCTGTTTCCGAGCATCCCTAAACATAGCCCTAGCCGGCATCGATGACGACTGAAAAATCAGGCCCCAGGAAATCCGTTACGAGCCCTTTTCGCCCATCCAAAAGTGCCCCCAAAGAAAGGCTTTGGGTACAAGTGAACTCCCCAGGGGAGCCTTTACGCAGCCCCACATGCAACTGGACCCTCCGGGTTCGCTGTTTCCGAGCATCCCTAAACATAGCCCTAGCCGGCATCGAAGTCGACTGAAAAATCAGACCCAGGAAATGCGTTGCGAGCCCTTTTCGTCCATCCAAAAGTGCCCCCAAAGGAAGGCTTTGGGTACAAGTGAACTCCCCAGGGGAGCCTTTACGCAGCCCCACATGCAACTGGACCCTCCGGGTTCGATTTTTCCGAGCAACCCTAAATATATCACTAGCCGGCATGGGAGAAGACTGAAAACCCGGGCTCCAGAAAACGCGTTGCAAGCTCCTTTGGACCATCCAAAAGTATCACCAAAGGAAGGCTTTGGGTACAAGTGAACTCCCCAGGGGAGCCTTTACGCAGCCCCACATGCAACTGGACCCTCCGGGTTCGCTGTTTCCGAGCATCCCTAAACATAGCCCTAGCCGGCATAGAAGACGACTGAAAAATCAAGCCCCAGGAAATGCGTTGCGAGCCCTTTTCGCCATCCAAAAGTGCCCCCAAAGGAAGGCTTTGGGTACAAGTGAACTCCCCAGGGGAGCCTTTACGCAGCCCCACATGCAACTGGACCTTCCAGGTTCGCTGTTTCCGAGCATCCCTAAACATAGCCCTAGCCCTCATCGGAGACGAGTGAAAAATCAGGCCCCAGGAAATGCGTTGCGAGCACTTTTCGTCCATCCAAAAGTGCCCCCAAAGGCAGTCTTTGGGTACAAGTGATCTCCCCAGGGGAGCCTTTACGCAGCCCCACATGCAACTGGACCCTTCGGGTTCGCTGTTTCCGAGCATCCCTAAACATAGCCCTAGCCGGCATCGAAGACGAGTGAAAAATCAGGCCCCAGGAAATGCGTTGCGAGCCCTTTTCGCCCATCCAAAAGTGCCCCCAAAGGAAGTCTTTGGGTACAAGTGATCTCCCCAGGGGAGCCTTTACGCAGCCCCACATGCAACTGGACCCTCCGGGTTCTCTGTTCCTGAGCAAACCTAAACGTAGCCCTAGCCGTCATCGGAGACGACTGAAAAATCAGGCCCCAGGAAATGCGTTGCGAGCCCCTTTGGACCATCCAAAAGTGCCCCCAAAGGAAGGCTTTGGGTACAAGTGAACTCTCCAGGGGAGCCTTTACGCAGCCCCACATGCAACTGGACCCTTCGGGTTCGCTGTTTCCGAGCATCCCTAAACATAGCCCTAGCCGGCATTGATGACGACTGAAAAATCAGGCCCCAGGAAATGCGTTACGAGCCCTTTTCGCCCATCCAAAAGTGCCCCCAAAGAAAGGCTTTGGGTACAAGTGAACTCCCCAGGGGAGCCTTTACGCAGCCCCACATGCAACTGGACCCTCCGGGTTCGCTGTTTCCGAGCATCCCTAAACATAGCACTAGCCCTCATCGGAGACGAGTGAAAAATCAGGCCCCAGGAAATGCGTTGCGAGCCCTTTTCGTCCATCCAAAAGTGCTCCCAAAGGAAGTCTTTGGGTACAAGTGATCTCCCCAGGGGAGCCTTTACGCAGCCCCACATGCAACTGGACCCTCCAGGTTCGCTGTTTCCGAGCATCCCTAAACATAGCCCTAGCCGGCATCGATGACGACTGAAAAATCAGGCCCCAGGAAATGCGTTGCGAGCCCTTTTCGCCCATTCAAAAGTGCCCCCAAAGGAAGTCTTTGGGTACAAGTGATCTCCCCAGGGGAGCCTTTACGCAGCCCCACATGCAACTGGACCCTCCGGGTTCTCTGTTCCTGAGCAAACCTAAACGTAGCCCTAGCCGTCATCGGAGACGACTAAAAAATCAGGCCCCAGGAAATGCGTTGCGAGCCCCTTTGGACCATCCAAAAGTGCCCCCAAAGGAAGGCTTTGGGTACAAGTGAACTCCCCAGGGGAGCCTTTACGCAGCCCCACATGCAACTGGACCCTTCGGGTTCGCTGTTTCCGAGCATCCCTAAACATAGCCCTAGCCGGCATTGATGACGACTGAAAAATCAGGCCCCAGGAAATCCGTTACGAGCCCTTTTCGCCCATCCAAAAGTGCCCCCAAAGAAAGGCTTTGGGTACAAGTGAACTCCCCAGGGGAGCCTTTACGCAGCCCCACATGCAACTGGACCCTCCGGGTTCGCTGTTTCCGAGCATCCCTAAACATAGCCCTAGCCGTCATCGATGACGACTGAAAAATCAGGCCCCAGGAAATGCGTTGCGAGCCCCTTTGGACCATCCAAAAGTGCCCCCAAAGGAAGGCTTTGGATACAAGTGAACTCCCCAGGGGAGCCTTTACGCAGCCCAACATGCAACTGGACCCTCCGGGTTCGATTTTTCCGAGCAACCCTAAATATATCACTAGCCGGCATGGGAGAAGACTGAAAACCCGGGCCCCAGAAAACGCGTTGCAAGCCCCTTTGGACCATCCAAAAGTGCCCGCAAAGGAAGGCTTTGGGTACAAGTGAACTCCCCAGGGGAGCCTTTACGCAGCCCCACATGCAACTGGACCCTCCGGGTTCGCTGTTCCTGAGCAAACCTAAACGTAGCCCTATCCGTCATTGGAGACGACTGAAAAATCAGGCCCCAGGAAATGCGTTCCGAGGCCTTTTCGCCCATCCAAAAGTGCCCGCAAAGGAAGACTTTGGGTACAAGAGAACTCCCCAGGGGAGCCTTTACGCAGCCCCACATGCAACTGGACCCTCCGGGTTCGCTGTTTCCGAGCATCCCTAAACATAATCCTAGATGGCATCGGAGACGAGTGAAAAATCAGGCCCCAGGAAATGCGTTGCGAGCCCTTTTTGCCCATCCAAAAGTGCCCCCAAAGGAAGGTTTTGGGTACAAGTGAACTCCCCAGGGGAGCCTTTACGCAGCCCCACATGCAACTGGACCCTCCGGGTTCGATGTTTCCGAGCATCCCTAAACATAGCCCTAGCCGGCATCGAAGTCGACTGAAAAATCAGACCCCAGGAAATGCGTTGCGAGCCCTTTTCGTCCATCCAAATGTGCCCGCAAAGGAAGGCTTTGGGTACAAGTGAACTCCCCAGGGGAGCCTTTACGCAGCCCCACATGCAACTGGACCCTCCGGGTTTGATTTTTCCGAGCAAACCTAAATATATCACTAGCCGGCATGGGAGAAGACTGAAAACCCGGCCCCAGAAAACGCGTTGCAAGCCCCTTTGCACCATCCAAAAGTATCACCAAAGGAAGGCTTTGTGTACAAGTGAACTCCCCAGGGGAGCCTTTACGCAGCCCCACATGCAACTGGACCCTCCGGGTTCGCTGTTTCCGAGCATCCCTAAACATAGCCCTAGCCGGCATAGAAGACGACTGAAAAATCAAGCCCCAGGAAATGCGTTGCGAGCCCTTTTCGCCCATCCAAAAGTGCCCCAAAGGAAGGCTTTGGGTACAAGTGAACTCCCCAGGGGAGCCTTTACGCAGCCCCACATGCAACTGGACCCTCCGGGTTCGCTGTTTCCGAGCATCCCTAAACATAACCCTAGCCCTCATCGGAGACGAGTGAAAAATCAGGCCCCAGGAAATGCGTTCCGATCCCTTTTCGCCCATCCAAAAGTGCCCCCAAAGAAAGGCTTTGGGTACAAGTGAACTCTCCAGGGGAGCCTTTACGCAGCCCCACATGCAACTGGACCCTCCGGGTTCGCTGTTTCCGAGCATCCCTAAACATAGCCCTAGCCAGCATCGATGACGACTGAAAAATCAGGCCCCAGGAAATGCGTTGCGAGCCCTTTTCGTCCATCCAAAAGTGCCCCCAAAGGAAGGCTTTGTGTACAAGTGAACTCCCCAGGGGAGCCTTTACGCAGCCCCACATGCAACTGGACCCTTCGGGTTCGCTGTTTCCGAGCATCCCTAAACATAGCCCTAGCCGGCATCGATGACGACTGAAAACCCGGGCCCCAGAAAACGCGTTTCAAGCCCCTTTGGACCATCCAAATGTGTCACCAAAGGAAGGCTTTGGGTACAAGTGATCTCCCCAGGGGAGCCTTTACGCAGCCCCACATGCAACTGGACCCTCCGGGTTCTCTGTTCCTGAGCAAACCTAAACGTAGCCCTAACCGTCATCGGAGACGACTGAAAAATCAGGCCCCAGGAAATGCGTTGCGAGCCCCTTTGGACCATCCAAAAGTGCCCCCAAAGGAAGGCTTTGGGTACAAGTGAACTCCCCAGGGGAGCCTTTACGCAGCCCCACATGCAACTGGACCCTTCGGGTTCGCTGTTTCCGAGCATCCCTAAACATAGCCCTAGCCGGCATCGATGACGACTGAAAAATCAGGCCCCAGGAAATGCGTTACGAGCCCTTTTCGCCCATCCAAAAGTGCCCCCAAAGAAAGGCTTTGGGTACAAGTGAACTCCCCAGGGGAGCCTTTACGCAGCCCCACATGCAACTGGACCCTCCGGGTTCGCTGTTTCCGAGCATCCCTAAACATAGCCCTAGCCGGCATCGGAGACGAGTGAAAAATCAGGCCCCAGGAAATGCGTTGCGAGCCCCTTTGGACCATCCAAAAGTGCCCCCAAAGGAAGGCTTTGGATACAAGTGAACTCCCCAGGGGAGCCTTTACGCAGCCCAACATGCAACTGGACCCTCCGGGTTCGATTTTTCCGAGCAACCCTAAATATATCACTAGCCGGCATGGGAGAAGACTGAAAACCCGGGCCCCAGAAAACACGTTGCAAGCCCCTTTGGACCATCCAAAAGTGCCCGCAAAGGAAGGCTTTGGGTACAAGTGAACTCCCCAGGGGAGCCTTTACGCAGCCCCACATGCAACTGGACCCTCCGGGTTCGCTGTTCCTGAGCAAACCTAAACGTAGCCCTATCCGTCATTGG
This sequence comes from Anas acuta, assembly GCF_963932015.1. Classification (NCBI taxonomy): domain Eukaryota; kingdom Metazoa; phylum Chordata; class Aves; order Anseriformes; family Anatidae; genus Anas; species Anas acuta. Next base: position 239,300 of record NW_027076283.1, on the reverse strand, counting down.
AGACGACTGAAAAATCAGGCCCCAGGAAATGCGTTGCGAGGCCTTTTCGCCCATCCAAAAGTGCCCGCAAAGGAAGACTTTGGGTACAAGAGAACTCCCCAGGGGAGCCTTTACGCAGCCCCACATGCAACTGGACCATTCGGGTTCGCTGTTCCTGAGCAAACCTAAACGTAGCCCTGGCCGTCATAGGAGACGACTGAAAAATCAGGCCCCAGGAAATGCGTTGCGAGCCCCTTCGGACCATTCAAAAGTGCCTCCAAAGGAAGGCTTTGGGTACATCTGAAGTTCCCAGGGGAGCCTTTACGCAGCCCCACATGCAACTGGACCCTCCGGGTTCGATTTTTCCGAGCAACCCTAAATATATCACTAGCCGGCATGGGAGAAGACTGAAAACCCGGGCCCCAGAAAACGCGTTGCAAGCCCCGTTGGACCATCCAAAAGTGTCACCAAAGGAAGGCTTTGGGTACAAGTGAACTCCCCAGGGGAGCCTTTACGCAGCCCCACATGCAACTGGACCCTCCGGGTTCGCTGTTTCCGAGCATCCCTAAACATAGCCCTTGCCGGCATCGAAGACGAGTGAAAAATCAGGCCCCAGGAAATGCGTTGCGAGCCCTTTTCGCCCATCCAAAAGTGTCACCAAAGGAAGGCTTTGGGTACAAGTGAACTCCCCAGGGGAGCCTTTACGCAGCCCCACATGCAACTGGACCCTCCGGGTTCGCTGTTCCTGAGCAAACCTAAACGTAGCCCTGGCCGTCATCGGAGACGACTGAAAAATCAGGCCCCAGGAAATGCGTTGCAAGCCCCTTTGGACCATCCAAAAGTGCCCCCAAAGGAAGACTTTGGGTACAAGAGAACTCCCCAGGGGAGCCTTTACGCAGCCCCACATGCAACTGGACCCTCCGGGTTCGCTGTTTCCGAGCAACCCTAAATATATCACTAGCCGGCATGGGAGAAGACTGAAAAACCGGGCCCCAGAAAACGCGTTGCGAGCCCCTTTGGACCATCCAAAAGTGTCACCAAAGGAATGCTTTCGGTACAAGAGAACTCCCCAGGGGAGCCTTTACGCAGCCCCACATGCAACTGGACCCTCCGGGTTCGCTGTTCCTGAGCAAACCTAAACGTAGCCCTGGCCGTCATAAGAGACGACTGAAAAATCAGGCCCCAGGAAATGCGTTGCGAGCCCCTTCGGACCATCCGAAAGTGCCCCCAAAGGAAGGCTTTGGGTACATCTGAAGTTCCCAGGGGAGCCTTTACGCAGCCCCACATGCAACTGGACCCTTCGGGTTTGATTTCTCCGAGCAACCCTAATTATATCCCTAACCGGCATGGGAGAAGACTGAAAACCCGGGCCCCAGAAAACGCGTTTCAAGCTACTTTGGACCATCCAAAAGTGTCACCAAAGGAAGGCTTTGGGTACAAGTGAACTCCCCAGGGGAGCCTTTACGCAGCCCCACATGCAACTGGACCCTCCGGGTTCGCTGTTCCTGAGCAAACCTAAACGTAGCCCTAGCCCTCATCGGAGACGACTGAAAAATCAGGCCCCAGGAAATGAGTTCAAAGGCCTTTTCGCCCATCCAAAATTGCCCGCAAAGGAAGACTTTGGGTACATGAGAACTCCCCAAGGGAGCCTTTACGCAGCCCCACATGCAACTGGACCCTCCGGGTTCGCTGTTTCCGAGCATCCCTAAACATAATCCTAGACGGCATCGGAGACGAGTGAAAAATCAGGCCCCAGGAAATGCGTTGCGAGCCCTTTTTGCCCATCCAAAAGTGCCCCCAAAGAAAGGCTTTGGGTACAAGTGAACTCCCCAGGGGAGCCTTTACGCAGCCCCACATTCAGCTGTACCCTCCGGGTTCGATGTTTCCGAGCATCCCTAAACATAGCAGTAGCCGGCATCGAAGTCGACTGAAAAATCAGACCCCAGGAAATGCGTTGCGAGCCCTTTTCGTCCATCCAAAAGTGCCCCCAAAGGAAGGCTTTGGGTACAAGTGAACTCCCCAGGGGAGCCTTTACGCAGCCCCACATGCAACTGGACCCTCCGGGTTCGATTTTTCCGAGCAAACCTAAATATATCACTAGCCGGCATGGGAGAAGACTGAAAACCCGGCCCCAGAAAACGCGTTGCAAGCCCCTTTGGACCATCCAAAAGTATCACCAAAGGAAGGATTTGGGTACAAGTGAACTCCCCAGGGGAGCCTTTACGCAGCCCCACATGCAACTGGACCCTCCGGGTTCGCTGTTCCTGAGCAAACCTAAACGTAGCCCTATCCGTCATTGGAGACGACTGAAAAATCAGGCCCCAGGAAATGCGTTCCGAGGCCTTTTCGCCCATCCAAAAGTGCCCGCAAAGGAAGACTTTGGGTACAAGAGAACTCCCCAGGGGAGCCTTTACGCAGCCCCACATGCAACTGGACCCTCCGGGTTCGATGTTTCCGAGCATCCCTAAACATAGCCCTAGCCGGCATCGATGACGACTGAAAAATCAGGCCCCAGGAAATGCGTTGCGAGCCCCTTCGGACCATCCAAAAGTGCCCCTAAAGGAAGGCTTTGGGTACATCTGAAGTTCCCAGGGGAGCCTTTACGCAGCCCCACATGCAACTGGACCCTCCGGGTTCGATTTTTCCGAGCAACCCTAAATATATCACTAGCCGGCATGGGAAAAGACTGAAAACCCGGGCCCCAGAAAACGCGTTGCAAGCCCCTTTGGACCATCCAAAAGTGTCACCAAAGGAAGGCTTTGGGTACAAGTGAACTCCCCAGGGGAGCCTTTACGCAGCCCCACATGCAACTGGACCCTCCGGGTTCGCTGTTCCTGAGCAAACCTAAACGTAGCCCTGGCCGTCATAGGAGACGACTGAAAAATCAGGCCCCAGGAAATGCGTTGCGAGCCCCTTTGGACCATGCAAAAGTGCCCGCAAAGGAAGACTTGGGTACAAGAGAACTCCCCAGGGGAGCCTTTACGCAGCCCCACATGCAACTGGACCCTCCGGGTTCGCTGTTTCCGAGCATCCCTAAACGTAGCCCTAGCCGTCATCGGAGACAAGTGAAAAATCAGGACCCAGGAAATGCGTTGCGAGCCCCTTCGGACCATCCAAAAGTGCCCCCAAAGGAAGGCTTTGGGTACAAGTGAACTCCCCAGGGGAGCCTTTACGCAGCCCCACATGCAACTGGACCCTCCGGGTTCGATTTTTCCGAGCAACCCTAAATATATCACTAGCCGGCATGGGAGAAGACTGAAAAATCAGGCCCCAGAAAACGCGTTGCAAGCCCCTTTGGACCATCCAAAAGTGTCACCAAAGGAAGGCTTTGGGTACATCTGAAGTTCCCAGGGGAGCCTTTACGCAGCCCCACATGCAACTGGACCCTTCGGGTTTGATTTCTCCGAGCAACCCTAATTATATCCCTAACCGGCATGGGAGAAGACTGAAAACCCGGGCCCCAGAAAACGCGTTTCAAGCTACTTTGGACCATCCAAAAGTGTCACCAAAGGAAGGCTTTGGGTACAAGTGAACTCCCCAGGGGAGCCTTTACGCAGCCCCACATGCAACTGGACCCTCCGGGTTCGCTGTTCCTGAGCAAACCTAAACGTAGCCCTAGCCCTCATCGGAGACGACTGAAAAATCAGGCCCCAGGAAATGAGTTCAAAGGCCTTTTCGCCCATCCAAAATTGCCCGCAAAGGAAGACTTTGGGTACATGAGAACTCCCCAAGGGAGCCTTTACGCAGCCCCACATGCAACTGGACCCTCCGGGTTCGCTGTTTCCGAGCATCCCTAAACATAATCCTAGACGGCATCGGAGACGAGTGAAAAATCAGGCCCCAGGAAATGCGTTGCGAGCCCTTTTTGCCCATCCAAAAGTGCCCCCAAAGAAAGGCTTTGGGTACAAGTGAACTCCCCAGGGGAGCCTTTACGCAGCCCCACATTCAGCTGTACCCTCCGGGTTCGATGTTTCCGAGCATCCCTAAACATAGCAGTAGCCGGCATCGAAGTCGACTGAAAAATCAGACCCCAGGAAATGCGTTGCGAGCCCTTTTCGTCCATCCAAAAGTGCCCCCAAAGGAAGGCTTTGGGTACAAGTGAACTCCCCAGGGGAGCCTTTACGCAGCCCCACATGCAACTGGACCCTCCGGGTTCGATTTTTCCGAGCAAACCTAAATATATCACTAGCCGGCATGGGAGAAGACTGAAAACCCGGCCCCAGAAAACGCGTTGCAAGCCCCTTTGGACCATCCAAAAGTATCACCAAAGGAAGGATTTGGGTACAAGTGAACTCCCCAGGGGAGCCTTTACGCAGCCCCACATGCAACTGGACCCTCCGGGTTCGCTGTTCCTGAGCAAACCTAAACGTAGCCCTATCCGTCATTGGAGACGACTGAAAAATCAGGCCCCAGGAAATGCGTTCCAAGGCCTTTTCGCCCATCCAAAAGTGCCCGCAAAGGAAGACTTTGGGTACAAGAGAACTCCCCAGGGGAGCCTTTACGCAGCCCCACATGCAACTGGACCCTCCGGGTTCGATGTTTCCGAGCATCCCTAAACATAGCCCTAGCCGGCATCGATGACGACTGAAAAATCAGGCCCCAGGAAATGCGTTGCGAGCCCCTTCGGACCATCCAAAAGTGCCCCTAAAGGAAGGCTTTGGGTACATCTGAAGTTCCCAGGGGAGCCTTTACGCAGCCCCACATGCAACTGGACCCTCCGGGTTCGATTTTTCCGAGCAACCCTAAATATATCACTAGCCGGCATGGGAAAAGACTGAAAACCCGGGCCCCAGAAAACGCGTTGCAAGCCCCTTTGGACCATCCAAAAGTGTCACCAAAGGAAGGCTTTGGGTACAAGTGAACTCCCCAGGGGAGCCTTTACGCAGCCCCACATGCAACTGGACCCTCCGGGTTCGCTGTTCCTGAGCAAACCTAAACGTAGCCCTGGCCGTCATAGGAGACGACTGAAAAATCAGGCCCCAGGAAATGCGTTGCGAGCCCCTTTGGACCATGCAAAAGTGCCCGCAAAGGAAGACTTGGGTACAAGAGAACTCCCCAGGGGAGCCTTTACGCAGCCCCACATGCAACTGGACCCTCCGGGTTCGCTGTTTCCGAGCATCCCTAAACGTAGCCCTAGCCGTCATCGGAGACAAGTGAAAAATCAGGACCCAGGAAATGCGTTGCGAGCCCCTTCGGACCATCCAAAAGTGCCCCCAAAGGAAGGCTTTGGGTACAAGTGAACTCCCCAGGGGAGCCTTTACGCAGCCCCACATGCAACTGGACCCTCCGGGTTCGATTTTTCCGAGCAACCCTAAATATATCACTAGCCGGCATGGGAGAAGACTGAAAAATCAGGCCCCAGAAAACGCGTTGCAAGCCCCTTTGGACCATCCAAAAGTGTCACCAAAGGAAGGCTTTCGGTACAAGAGAACTCCCCAGGGGAGCCTTTACGCAGCCCCACATGCAACTGGACCCTCCGGGTTCGCTGTTCCTGAGCAAACCTAAACGTAGCCCTGGCCGTCATAGGAGACGACTGAAAAATCAGGCCCCAGGAAATGCGTTGCGAGCCCCTTTGGACCATCCAAAAGTGCCCCCAAAGGAAGGCTTTGGATACAAGTGAACTCCCCAGGGGAGCCTTTACGCAGCCCCACATGCAACTGGACCCTTCGGGTTCGCTGTTTCCGAGCATCCCTAAACATAGCCCTAGCCGGCATAGAAGACGACTGAAAAATCAGGCCCCAGGAAATGCGTTACGAGCCCTTTTCGCCCATCCAAAAGTGCCCCCAAAGGAAGGCTTTAGGTACAAGTGAACTCCCCAGGGGAGCCTTTACACAGCCCCACATGCAACTGGACCCTTCGGGTTCGCTGTTTCCGAGCATCCCTAAACATAGCCCTAGCCGGCATAGAAGACGACTGAAAAATCAGGCCCCAGGAAATGCGTTACGAGCCCTTTTCGCCCATCCAAAAGTGCCCCCAAAGGAAGGCTTTAGGTACAAGTGAACTCCCCAGGGGAGCCTTTACACAGCCCCACATGCAACTGGACCCTCCGGGTTCGCTGTTTCCGAGCATCCCTAAACATAGCCCTAGCCGGCATAGAAGACGACTGAAAAATCAAGCCCCAGGAAATGCGTTGCGAGCCCTTTTCGCCCATCCAAAAGTGCCCCCAAAGGAAGGCTTTGGGTACAAGTGATCTCCCCAGGGGAGCCTTTACGCAGCCCCACATGCAACTGGACCCTCCGGGTTCGCTGTTTCCGAGCATCCCTAAACATAGCCCTAGCCGGCATCGGAGACGACTGAAAAATCAGGCCCCAGGAAATGCGTTGCGAGCCCCTTTGAACCATCTAAAAGTGCCCCCAAAGGAAGGCTTTGGGTACAAGTGAACTCTCCAGGGGAGCCTTTACGCAGCCCCACATGCAACTGGACACTCCGGGTTCGCTGTTCATGAGGAAACCTAAACGTAGCCCTAGCCGTCATCGGAGACGACTGAAAAATCAGGCCCCAGGAAATGCGTTGCAAGCCCATTTGGACCATCCGAAAGTGCCCGCAAAGGAAGGCTTTGGGTACAAGTGATCTCCCCAGGGGAGCCTTTACGCAGCCCCACATGCAACTGGACCCTCCGGGTTCGCTGTTTCCGAGCATCTCTAAACATAATCCTAGACGGCATCGGAGACGAGTGAAAAATCAGGCCCCAGGAAATGCGTTCCGAGGCCTTTTTGCCCATCCAAAAGTGCCCCCAAAGGAAGGCTTTGGGTCCAAGTGAACTCCCCAGGGGAGCCTTTACGCAGCCCCACATTCAACTGTACCCTCCGGGTTCGATGTTTCCGAGCATCCCTAAACATAGCCCTAGCCGGCATCGAAGTCGACTGAAAAATCAGACCCCAGGAAATGCGTTGCGAGCCCTTTTCGTCCATCCAAAAGTGCCCCCAAAGGAAGGCTTTGGGTACAAGTGAACTCCCCAGGGGAGCCTTTACGCAGCCCCACATGCAACTGGACCCTCCGGGTTCGATTTTTCCGAGCAAACCTAAATATATCACTAGCCGGCATGGGAGAAGACTGAAAACCCGGGCTCCAGAAAACGCGTTGCAAGCCCCTTTGGACCATCCAAAAGTATCACCAAAGGAAGGCTTTGGGTACAAGTGAACTCCCCAGGGGAGCCTTTACGCAGCCCCACATGCAACTGGACCCTCCGGGTTCGCTGTTTCCGAGCATCCCTAAACATAGCCCTAGCCGTCATCGGAGACGACTGAAAAATCAGGCCCCAGGAAATGCGTTGCGAGCCCTTTTCGCCCATCCAAAAGTGCCCCCAAAGGAAGGCTTTGGGTACAAGTGAACTCCCCAGGGGAGCCTTTACGCAGCCCCACATGCAACTGGACCCTCCGGGTTCGCTGTTTCCGAGCATCCCTAAACATAGCCCTAGCCCTCATCGGAGACGAGTGAAAAATCAGGCCCCAGGAAATGCGTTCCGAGCCCTTTTCGCCCATCCAAAAGTGCCCCCAAAGAAAGGCTTTGGGTACAAGTGAACTCCCCAGGGGAGCCTTTACGCAGCCCCACATGCAACTGGACCCTCCGGGTTCGCTGTTTCCGAGCATCCCTAAACATAGCCCTAGCCGGCATCGATGACGACTGAAAAATCAGGCCCCAGGAAATGCGTTCCGAGCCCGTTAGGAGCATCCAAAAGTGCCCCCAAAGGAAGGCTTTGGGTACAAGTGATCTCCCCAGGGGAGCCTTTACGCAGCCCCACATGCATCTGGACCCTCCGGGTTCGCTGTTTCCGAGCATCCCTAAATATAGCCCTAGCCGGCATAGATGACGACTGAAAAATCAGGCCCCAGGAAATGCATTGCGAGCCCCTTTGGACCATCCAAAAGTGCCCCTAAAGGAAGGCTTTGGGTACAAGTGAACTCCCCAGGGGAGCCTTTACGCAGCCCCACATGCAACTGGACCCACCGGGTTCGATTTTTCCGAGCAACCCTAAATATATCACTAGCCGGCATGGGAGAAGACTGAAAACCCGGGCCCCAGAAAACGCGTTGCGAGCCCTTTTCGCCCATCCAAAAGTGCCCCCAAAGGAAGGCTTTGGGTACAAGTGAACTCCCCAGGGGAGCCTTTACGCAGCCCCACATGCAACTGGACCCTACGGGTTCGCTGTTTCCGAGCATCCCTAAACATAGCCCTAGCCGGCATCGATGACGACTGAAAAATCAGGCCCCAGGAAATGCGTTGCGAGCCCTTTTCGTCCATCCAAAAGTGCCCCCAAAGGAAGGCTTTGGGTACAAGTGAACTCCCCAGGGGAGCCTTTACGCAGCCCCACATGCAACTGGACCCTCCGGGTTCGCTGTTTCCGAGCATCCCTAAACATAGCCCTAGCCGGCATCGATGACGACTGAAAACCCGGGCCCCAGAAAACGCGTTGCAAGCCCCTTTGGACCATCCAAAAGTGTCACCAAAGGAAGGCTTTGGGTACAAGTGATCTCCCCAGGGGAGCCTTTACGCAGCCCCACATGCAACTGGACCCTCCGGGTTCGCTTTTCCTGAGCAAACCTAAACGTAGCCCTATCCGTCATTGGAGACGAGTGAAAAATCAGGCCCCAGGAAATGCATTGCGAGCCCTTTTCGTCCATTCAAAAGTGTCACCAAAGAAAGGCTTTGGGTACAAGTGAACTCCCCAGGGGAGCCTTTACGCAGCCCCACATGCAACTGGACCCTTCGGGTTCGCTGTTTCCGAGCATCCCTAAACATAGCCCTAGCCGGCATAGAAGACGACTGAAAAATCAGGCCCCAGGAAATGCGTTACGAGCCCTTTTCGCCCATCCAAAAGTGCCCCCAAAGGAAGGCTTTAGGTACAAGTGAACTCCCCAGGGGAGCCTTTACACAGCCCCACATGCAACTGGACCCTCCGGGTTCGCTGTTTCCGAGCATCCCTAAACATAGCCCTAGCCGGCATAGAAGACGACTGAAAAATCAAGCCCCAGGAAATGCGTTGCGAGCCCTTTTCGCCCATCCAAAAGTGCCCCCAAAGGAAGGCTTTGGGTACAAGTGATCTCCCCAGGGGAGCCTTTACGCAGCCCCACATGCAACTGGACCCTCCGGGTTCGCTGTTTCCGAGCATCCCTAAACATAGCCCTAGCCGGCATCGGAGACGACTGAAAAATCAGGCCCCAGGAAATGCGTTGCGAGCCCCTTTGAGCCATCTAAAAGTGCCCCCAAAGGAAGGCTTTGGGTACAAGTGAACTCTCCAGGGGAGCCTTTACGCAGCCCCACATGCAACTGGACACTCCGGGTTCGCTGTTCATGAGGAAACCTAAACGTAGCCCTAGCCGTCATCGGAGACGACTGAAAAATCAGGCCCCAGGAAATGCGTTGCAAGCCCATTTGGACCATCCGAAAGTGCCCGCAAAGGAAGGCTTTGGGTACAAGTGATCTCCCCAGGGGAGCCTTTACGCAGCCCCACATGCAACTGGACCCTCCGGGTTCGCTGTTTCCGAGCATCTCTAAACATAATCCTAGACGGCATCGGAGACGAGTGAAAAATCAGGCCCCAGGAAATGCGTTCCGAGGCCTTTTTGCCCATCCAAAAGTGCCCCCAAAGGAAGGCTTTGGGTCCAAGTGAACTCCCCAGGGGAGCCTTTACGCAGCCCCACATTCAACTGTACCCTCCGGGTTCGATGTTTCCGAGCATCCCTAAACATAGCCCTAGCCGGCATCGAAGTCGACTGAAAAATCAGACCCCAGGAAATGCGTTGCGAGCCCTTTTCGTCCATCCAAAAGTGCCCCCAAAGGAAGGCTTTGGGTACAAGTGAACTCCCCAGGGGAGCCTTTACGCAGCCCCACATGCAACTGGACCCTCCGGGTTCGATTTTTCCGAGCAAACCTAAATATATCACTAGCCGGCATGGGAGAAGACTGAAAACCCGGGCTCCAGAAAACGCGTTGCAAGCCCCTTTGGACCATCCAAAAGTATCACCAAAGGAAGGCTTTGGGTACAAGTGAACTCCCCAGGGGAGCCTTTACGCAGCCCCACATGCAACTGGACCCTCCGGGTTCGCTGTTTCCGAGCATCCCTAAACATAGCCCTAGCCGTCATCGGAGACGACTGAAAAATCAGGCCCCAGGAAATGCGTTGCGAGCCCTTTTCGCCCATCCAAAAGTGCCCCCAAAGGAAGGCTTTGGGTACAAGTGAACTCCCCAGGGGAGCCTTTACGCAGCCCCACATGCAACTGGACCCTCCGGGTTCGCTGTTTCCGAGCATCCCTAAACATAGCCCTAGCCCTCATCGGAGACGAGTGAAAAATCAGGCCCCAGGAAATGCGTTCCGAGCCCTTTTCGCCCATCCAAAAGTGCCCCCAAAGAAAGGCTTTGGGTACAAGTGAACTCCCCAGGGGAGCCTTTACGCAGCCCCACATGCAACTGGACCCTCCGGGTTCGCTGTTTCCGAGCATCCCTAAACATAGCCCTAGCCGGCATCGATGACGACTGAAAAATCAGGCCCCAGGAAATGCGTTGCGAGCCCTTTTCGTCCATCCAAAAGTGTCACCAAAGGAAGGCTTTGGGTACAAGTGAACTCCCCAGGGGAGCCTTTACGCAGCCCCACATGCAACTGGACTCTCCGGGTTCGATTTTTCCGAGCATCCCTAAACATATCCCTAGCCGGCATCGATGACGACTGAAAAATCAGGCCCCAGGAAATGCGTTGCGAGCCCCTTTGGACCATCCAAAAGTGCCCCCAAAGGAAGGCTTTGGATATAAGTGAACTCCCCAGGGGAGCCTTTACGCAGCCCCACATGCAACTGGAACCTCCGGGTTCGATTTTTCCGAGCAACCCTAAATATATCACTAGCCGGCATGGGAGAAGACTGAAAACCCGGGCCCCAGAAAACGCGTTGCAAGCCCCTTTGGACCATCCAAAAGTGCCCGCAAAGGAAGGCTTTGGGTACAAGTGATCTCCCCAGGGGAGCCTTTACGCAGCCCCACATGCAACTGGACCCTCCGGGTTCACTGTTCATGAGGAAACCTAAACGTAGCCCTAGCCGTCATCGGAGACGACTGAAAAATCAGGCCCCAGGAAATGCGTTGCAAGCCCCTTTGGACCATCCAAAAGTGCCCCCAAAGGAAGGCTTTGGATACAAGTGAACTCCCTAGGGGAGCCTTTACGCAGCCCAACATGCAACTGGACCCTCCGGGTTCGATTTTTCCGAGCAACCCTAAATATATCACTAGCCGGCATGGGAGAAGACTGAAAAACCGGGCCCCAGAAAACGCGTTTCAAGCCCCTTTGGACCATCCAAAAGTGTCACCAAAGGAAGGCTTTGTGTACAAGTGAACTCCCCAGGGGAGCCTTTACGCAGCCCCACATGCAACTGGACCCTCCGGGTTCGCTGTTTCCGAGCATCCCTAAACATAGCCCTAGCCGGCATCGAAGACGACTGAAAAATCAGGCCCCAGGAAATGCGTTGCGAGCCCCTTTGGACCATCCAAAAGTGCCCGCAAAGGAAGGCTTTGGGTACAAGTGAACTCCCCAGGGGAGCCTTTACGCAGCCCCACATGCAACTGGACCCTTCGGGTTCGCTGTTTCTGAGCATCCCTAAACATAGCCCTAGCCGGCATAGAAGACGACTGAAAAATCAGGCCCCAGGAAATGCGTTGCGAGCCCTTTTCGCCCATCCAAAAGTGCCCCCAAAGGAAGTCTTTGGGTACAAGTGATCTCCCCAGGTGAGCCTTTACGCAGCCCCACATGCAACTGGACCCTCCGGGTTCGCTGTTCCTGAGCAAACCTAAACGTAGCCCTAGCCATCATCGGAGACGACTGAAAAATCAGGCCCCAGGAAATGCGTTGCGAGCCCCTTTGGACCATCCAAAAGTGCCCCCAAAGAAAGGCTTTGGGTACAAGTGAACTCCCCAGGGGAGCCTTTACGCAGCCCCACATGCAACTGGACCCTTCGGGTTCGCTGTTTCCGAGCATCCCTAAACATAGCCCTAGCCGGCATCGATGACGACTGAAAAATCAGGCCCCAGGAAATGCGTTACGAGCCCTTTTCGCCCATCCAAAAGTGCCCGCAAAGGAAGGCTTTGGGTACAAGTGAACTCCCCAGGGGAGCCTTTACGCAGCCCCACATGCAACTGGACCCTCCGGGTTCGCTGTTTCCGAGCATCCCTAAACATAGCCCTAGCCGGCATCGAAGACGACTGAAAAATCAGGACCCAGGAAATGCGTTGCGAGCCCTTTTCGCCCATCCAAAAGTGCCCCCAAAGGAAGGCTTTGGGTACAAGTGAACTCCCCAGGGGAGCCTTTACGCAGCCCCACATGCAACTGGACCCTCCGGGTTTGCTGTTTCCGAGCATCCCTAAACATAGCCCTAGCCCTCATCGGAGACGAGTGAAAAATCAGGCCCCAGGAAATGCGTTACGAGCCCTTTTCGCCCATCCAAAAGTGCCCCCAAAGAAAGGCTTTGGGTACAAGTGAACTCCCCAGGGGAGCCTTTACGCAGCCCCACATGCAACTGGACCCTCCGGGTTCGCTGTTTCCGAGCATCCCTAAATATATCACTAGCCGGCATGGGAGAAGACTGAAAACCCGGGCCCCAGAAAACGCGTTGCAAGCCCCTTTGGACCATCCAAAAGTGCCCGCAAAGGAAGGCTTTGGGTACAAGTGAACTCCCCAGGGGAGCCTTTACGCAGCCCCACATGCAACTGGACCCTCCGGGTTCGCTGTTCCTGAGCAAACCTAAACGTAGCCCTATCCGTCATTGGAGACGACTGAAAAATCAGGCCCCAGGAAATGCGTTCCGAGGCCTTTTCGCCCATCCAAAAGTGCCCGCAAAGGAAGACTTTGGGTACAAGAGAACTCCCCAGGGGAGCCTTTACGCAGCCCCACATGCAACTGGACCATTCGGGTTCGCTGTTCCTGAGCAAACCTAAACGTAGCCCTGGCCGTCATAGGAGACGACTGAAAAATCAGGCCCCAGGAAATGCGTTGCGAGCCCCTTCGGACCATCCAAAAGTGCCTCCAAAGGAAGGCTTTGGGTACATCTGAAGTTCCCAGGGGAGCCTTTACGCAGCCCCACATGCAACTGGACCCTCCGGGTTCGCTGTTTCCGAGCATCCCTAAACATAGCCCTAGCCGGCATCGAAGACGACTGAAAAATCAGGCCCCAGGAAATGCGTTGCGAGCCCTTTTCGCCCATCCAAAAGTGCTCCCAAAGGAAGTCTTTGGGTACAAATGATCTCCCCAGGTGAGCCTTTACGCAGCCCCACATGCAACTGGACCCTCCGGGTTCGCTGTTCCTGAGCAAACCTAACCGTAGCCCTAGCCATCATCGGAGACGACTGAAAAATCAGGCCCTAGGAAATGCGTTGCAAGCCCGTTTGGACCATCCAAAAGTGCCCGCAAAGGAAGGCTTTGGGTACAAGTGAACTCCCCAGGGGAGCCTTTACGCAGCCCCACATGCAACTGGACCCTTCGGGTTCGCTGTTTCCGAGCATCCCTAAACATAGCCCTAGCCGGCATCGATGACGACTGAAAAATCAGGCCCCAGGAAATGCGTTGCGAGCCCTTTTCGCCCATCCAAAAGTGCCCCCAAAGGAAGGCTTTGGGTACAAGTGAACTCCCCAGGGGAGCCTTTACGCAGCCCCACATGCAACTGGACCCTCCGGGTTCGCTGTTTCCGAGCATCCCGAAACATAGCCCTAGACGGCATCGAAGACGACTGAAAAATCAGGCCCCAGGAAATGCGTTGCGAGCCCCTTTGGACCATCCAAAAGTGCCCCCAAAGGAAGGCTTTGGGTACAAGTGAACTCCCCAGGGGAGCCTTTACGCAGCCCCACATGCAACTGGACCCTCCGGGTTCGCTGTTTCCGAGCATCCCTAAACATAGCCCTAGCCGGCATCGATGACGACTGAAAAATCAGGCCCCAGGAAATGCGTTGCGAGCCCCTTTGGACCATCCAAAAGTGCCCCCAAAGGAAGGCTTTGGATACAAGTGAACTCCCTAGGGGAGCCTTTACGCAGCCCAACATGCAACTGGACCCTCCGGGTTCGATTTTTCCGAGCAACCCTAAATATATCACTAGCCGGCATGGGAGAAGACTGAAAACCCGGGCCCCAGAAAACGCGTTGCAAGCCCCTTTGGACCATCCAAAAGTGCCCGCAAAGGAAGGCTTTGGGTACAAGTGAACTCCCCAGGGGAGCCTTTACGCAGCCCCACATGCAACTGGACCCTCCGGGTTCGCTGTTCCTGAGCAAACCTAAACGTAGCCCTATCCGTCATTGGAGACGACTGAAAAATCAGGCCCCAGGAAATGCGTTCCGAGGCCTTTTCGCCCATCCAAAAGTGCCCGCAAAGGAAGACTTTGGGTACAAGAGAACTCCCCAGGGGAGCCTTTACGCAGCCCCACATGGAACTGGACCATTCGGGTTCGCTGTTCCTGAGCAAACCTAAACGTAGCCCTGGCCGTCATAGGAGACGACTGAAAAATCAGGCCCCAGGAAATGCGTTGCGAGCCCCTTCGGACCATCCAAAAGTGCCTCCAAAGGAAGGCTTTGGGTACATCTGAAGTTTCCAGGGGAGCCTTTACGCAGCCCCACATGCAACTGGACCCTCCGGGTTCGATTTTTCCGAGCAACCCTAAATATATCACTAGCCAGCATGGGTGAAGACTGAAAACCCGGGCCCCAGAAAACGCGTTGCAAGCCCCTTTGGACCATCCAAAAGTGTCACCAAAGGAAGGCTTTGGGTACAAATGAACTCCCCAGGGGAGCCTTTACGCAGCCCCACATGCAACTGGACCCTCCGGGTTCGCTGTTTCCGAGCATCCCTAAACATAGCCCTTGCCGGCATCGAAGACGAGTGAAAAATCAGGCCCCAGGAAATGCGTTTCGAGCCCTTTTCGCCCATCCAAAAGTGCCCCCAAAGGAAGTCTTTGGGTACAAGTGATCTCCCCAGGGGAGCCTTTACGCAGCCCCACATGCAACTGGACCCTCCGGGTTCGCTGTTCCTGAGCAAACCTAAACGTAGCCCTAGCCGTCATCGGAGACGACTGAAAAATCAGGCCCCAGGAAATGCGTTGCGAGCCCCTTTGGACCATCCAAAAGTGCCCCCAAAGAAAGGCTTTGGGTACAAGTGAACTCCCCAGGGGAGCCTTTACGCAGCCCCACATGCAACTGGACCCTCCGGGTTCGCTGTTTCCGAGCATCCCGAAACATAGCCCTAGCCGGCATCGATGACGACTGAAAAATCAGGCCCCAGGAAATGCGTTGCGAGCCCTTTTCGCCCATCCAAAAGTGCCCCCAAAGGAAGGCTTTGGGTACAAGTGAACTCCCCAGGGGAGCCTTTACGCAGCCCCACATGCAACTGGACCCTCCGGGTTCGCTGTTTCCGAGCATCCCTAAACATAGCCCTAGCCGGCATCGATGACGACTGAAAAATCAGGCCCCAGGAAATGCGTTGCGAGCCCCTTTGGACCATCCAAAAGTGCCCCCAAAGGAAGGCTTTGGATACAAGTGAACTCCCTAGGGGAGCCTTTACGCAGCCCAACATGCAACTGGACCCTCCGGGTTCGATTTTTCCGAGCAACCCTAAATATATCACTAGCCGGCATGGGAGAAGACTGAAAACCCGGGCCTCAGAAAACACGTTGCAAGCCCCTTTGGACCATCCAAAAGTGCCCGCAAAGGAAGGCTTTGGGTACAAGTGAACTCCCCAGGGGAGCCTTTACGCAGCCCCACATGCAACTGGACCCTCCGGGTTCGCTGTTCCTGAGCAAACCTAAACGTATCCCTATCCGTCATTGGAGACGACTGAAAAATCAGGCCCCAGGAAATGCGTTCCGAGGCCTTTTCGCCCATCCAAAAGTGCCCGCAAAGGAAGACTTTGGGTACAAGAGAACTCCCCAGGGGAGCCTTTACGCAGCCCCACATGCAACTGGACCCTCCGGGTTCGCTGTTCCTGAGCAAACCTAAACGTAGCCCTGGCCGTCATAGGAGACGACTGAAAAATCAGGCCCCAGGAAATGCGTTGCGAGCCCCTTCGGACCATCCAAAAGTGCCTCCAAAGGAAGGCTTTGGGTACATCTGAAGTTCCCAGGGGAGCCTTTACGCAGCCCCACATGCAACTGGACCCTCCGGGTTCGATTTTTCCGAGCAACCCTAAATATATCACTAGCCGGCATGGGTGAAGACTGAAAACCCGGGCCCCAGAAAACGCGTTGCAAGCCCCTTTGGACCATCCAAAAGTGTCACCAAAGGAAGGCTTTGGGTACAAGTGATCTCCCCAGGGGAGCCTTTACGCAGCCCCACATGCAACTGGACCCTCCGGGTTCGCTGTTCCTGAGCAAACCTAAACGTAGCCCTAGCCGTCATCGGAGACGACTGAAAAATCAGGCCCCAGGAAATGCGTTGCGAGCCCCTTTGGACCATCCAAAAGTGCCCCCAAAGAAAGGCTTTGGGTACAAGTGAACTCCCCAGGGGAGCCTTTACGCAGCCCCACATGCAACTGGACCCTTCGGGTTCGCTGTTTCCGAGCATCCCTAAACATAGCCCTAGCCGGCATAGAAGACGACTGAAAAATCAGGCCCCAGGAAATGCGTTACGAGCCCTTTTCGCCCATCCAAAAGTGCCCCCAAAGGAAGGCTTTGGGTACAAGTGAACTCCCCAGGGGAGCCTTTACGCAGCCCCACATGCAACTGGACCCTCCGGGTTTGCTGTTTCCGAGCATCCCTAAACATAGCCCTAGCCGGCATAGAAGACGACTGAAAAATCAAGCCCCAGGAAATGAGTTGCGAGCCCTTTTCGCCCATCCAAAAGTGCCCCCAAAGGAAGGCTTTGGGTGCAAGTGAACTCCCCAGGGGAGCCTTTACGCAGCCCAACATGCAACTGGACCCTCCGGGTTCGCTGTTTCCGAGCATCCCTAAACATAGCCCTAGCCGTCATCGGAGACGAGTGAAAAATCAGGACCCAGGAAATGCGTTCCAAGCCCTTTTCGCCCTTCCAAAAGTGCCCCCAAAGAAAGGCTTTGGGTACAAGTGAACTCCCCAGGGGAGCCTTTACGCAGCCCCACATGCAACTGGACCCTCCGGGTTCGCTGTTTCCGAGCATCCCTAAACATAGCCCTAGCCGGCATCGATGACGACTGAAAAATCAGGCCCCAGGAAATGCGTTGCGAGCCCCTTTGGACCATCCAAAAGTGCCCCCAAAGGAAGGCTTTGGGTACAAGTGAACTCCCCAGGGGAGCCTTTACGCAGCCCCACATGCAACTGGACCCTCCGGGTTCGATTTTTCCGAGCAACCCTAAATATATCACTAGCCGGCATGGGAGAAGACTGAAAACCCGGGCCCCAGAAAACGCGTTGCAAGCCCCTTTGGACCATCCAAAAGTGCCCGCAAAGGAAGGCTTTGGGTACAAGTGAACTCCCCAGGGGAGCCTTTACGCAGCCCCACATGCAACTGGACCCTCCGGGTTCGCTGTTCCTGAGCAAACCTAAACGTAGCCCTGGCCGTCATAGGAGACGACTGAAAAATCAGGCCCCAGGAAATGCGTTGCGAGCCCCTTCGGACCATCCAAAAGTGCCCCCAAAGGAAGGCTTTGGGTACATCCGAAGTTCCCAGGGGAGCCTTTACGCAGCCCCACATGCAACTGGACCCTCCGGGTTCGCTGTTTCCGAGCATCCCTAAACATAGCCCTAGCCGTCATCGGAGACGAGTGAAAAATCAGGACCCAGGAAATGCGTTCCAAGCCCTTTTCGCCCTTCCAAAAGTGCCCCCAAAGAAAGGCTTTGGGTACAAGTGAACTCCCCAGGGGAGCCTTTACGCAGCCCCACATGCAACTGGACCCTCCGGGTTCGCTGTTTCCGAGCATCCCTAAACATAGCCCTAGCCGGCATCGATGACGACTGAAAAATCAGGCCCCAGGAAATGCGTTGCGAGCCCCTTTGGACCATTCAAAAGTGCCCCCAAAGGAAGGCTTTGGATACAAGTGAACTCCCCAGGGGAGCCTTTACGCAGCCCCACATGCAACTGGACCCTCCGGGTTCGATTTTTCCGAGCAACCCTAAATATATCACTAGCCGGCATGGGAGAAGACTGAAAACCCGGGCCCCAGAAAACGCGTTGCAAGCCCCTTTGGACCATCCAAAAGTGCCCGCAAAGGAAGGCTTTGGGTACAAGTGAACTCCCCAGGGGAGCCTTTACGCAGCCCCACATGCAACTGGACCCTCCGGGTTCGCTGTTCCTGAGCAAACCTAAACGTAGCCCTGGCCGTCATAGGAGACGACTGAAAAATCAGGCCCCAGGAAATGCGTTGCGAGCCCCTTCGGACCATCCAAAAGTGCCCCCAAAGGAAGGCTTTGAGTACATCCGAAGTTCCCAGGGGAGCCTTTACGCAGCCCCACATGCAACTGGACCCTCCGGGTTCGATTTTTCCGAGCAACTCTAAATATATCACTAGCCGGCATGGGAGAAGACTGAAAACCCGGGCCCCAGAAAACGCGTTGCGAGCCCCTTTGGACCATCCAAAAGTGTCACCAAAGGAAGGCTTTGTGTACAAGTGAACTCCCCAGGGGAGCCTTTACGCAGCCCCACATGCAACTGGACCCTCCGGGTTCGCTGTTTCTGAGCATCCCTAAACATAGCCCATGCCGGCATCGAAGACGAGTGAAAAATCAGGCCCCAGGAAATGCGTTGCGAGCCCCTTTGGACCATCCAAAAGTGCCCCCAAAGGAAGGCTTTGGGTACAAGTGAACTCCCCAGGGGAGCCTTTACGCAGCCCCACATGCAACTGGACCCTCCGGGTTCGATTTTTCCGAGCAACCCTAAATATATCACTAGCCGGCATGGGAGAAGACTGAAAAATCAGGCCCCAGAAAACGCGTTGCGAGCCCCTTTGGACCATCCAAAAGTGTCACCAAAGGAAGGCTTTCGGTACAAGAGAACTCCCCAGGGGAGCCTTTACGCAGCCCCACATGCAACTGGACCCTCCGGGTTCGCTGTTCATGAGCAAACCTAAACGTAGCCCTAGCCCTCATCGGAGACGACTGAAAAATCAGGCTCCAGGAAATGCGTTGCAAGCCCCTTTGGACCATCCAAAAGTGCCCGCAAAGGAAGGCTTTGGGTACAAGTGATCTCCCCAGGGGAGCCTTTACGCAGCCCCACATGCAACTGGACCCTCCGGGTTCGCTGTTCCTGAGCAAACCTAAACGTAGCCCTAGCCGGCATCGATGACGACTGAAAAATCAGGCCCCAGAAAACGCGTTGCAAGCCCCTTTGGACCATCCAAAAGTGCCCCCAAAGGAAGGCTTTGGGTACAAGTGAACTCCCCAGGGGAGCCTTTACGCAGCCCCACATGCAACTGGACCCTCCGAGTTCGCTGTTTCCGAGCAAACCTAAATATATCACTAGACGGCATGGGAGAAGACTGAAAAATCAGGCCCCAGGAAATGCGTTGCAAGTCCCTTTGGACCATCCAAAAGTGTCACCAAAAGAAGGCTTTGGGTACAAGTGAACTCCCCAGGGGAGCCTTTACGCAGCCCCACATGCAACTGGACCCTTCGGGTTCGCTGTTTCCGAGCATCCCTAAACATAGCCCTAGCCGGCATAGAAGACGACTGAAAAATCAGGCCCCAGGAAATGCGTTACGAGCCCTTTTCGCCCATCCAAAAGTGCCCCCAAAGGAAGGCTTTGGGTACAAGTGAACTCCCCAGGGGAGCCTTTACGCAGCCCCACATGCAACTGGACCCTCCGGGTTTGCTGTTTCCGAGCATCCCTAAACATAGCCCTAGCCGGCATAGAAGACGACTGAAAAATCAAGCCCCAGGAAATGAGTTGCGAGCCCTTTTCGCCCATCCAAAAGTGCCCCCAAAGGAAGGCTTTGGGTGCAAGTGAACTCCCCAGGGGAGCCTTTACGCAGCCCCACATGCAACTGGACCCTCCGGGTTCGCTGTTTCCGAGCATCCCTAAACATAGCCCTAGCCGTCATCGGAGACGAGTGAAAAATCAGGACCCAGGAAATGCGTTCCAAGCCCTTTTCGCCCTTCCAAAAGTGCCCCCAAAGAAAGGCTTTGGGTACAAGTGAACTCCCCAGGGGAGCCTTTACGCAGCCCCACATGCAACTGGACCCTCCGGGTTCGCTGTTTCCGAGCATCCCTAAACATAGCCCTAGCCGGCATCGATGACGACTGAAAAATCAGGCCCCAGGAAATGCGTTGCGAGCCCCTTTGGACCATCCAAAAGTGCCCCCAAAGGAAGGCTTTGGGTACATACGAAGTTCCCAGGGGAGCCTTTACGCAGCCCCACATGCAACTGGACCCTCCGGGTTCGATTTTTCCGAGCAACCCTAAATATATCACTAGCCGGCATGGGAGAAGACTGAAAACCCGGGCCCCAGAAAACGCGTTGCAAGCCCCTTTGGACCATCCAAAAGTGCCCGCAAAGGAAGGCTTTGGGTACAAGTGAACTCCCCAGGGGAGCCTTTACGCAGCCCCACATGCAACTGGACCCTCCGGGTTCGCTGTTCCTGAGCAAACCTAAACGTAGCCCTGGCCGTCATAGGAGACGACTGAAAAATCAGGCCCCAGGAAATGCGTTGCGAGCCCCTTCGGACCATCCAAAAGTGCCCCCAAAGGAAGGCTTTGGGTACATCCGAAGTTCCCAGGGGAGCCTTTACGCAGCCCCACATGCAACTGGACCCTCCGGGTTCGCTGTTTCCGAGCATCCCTAAACATAGCCCTAGCCGTCATCGGAGACGAGTGAAAAATCAGGACCCAGGAAATGCGTTCCAAGCCCTTTTCGCCCTTCCAAAAGTGCCCCCAAAGAAAGGCTTTGGGTACAAGTGAACTCCCCAGGGGAGCCTTTACGCAGCCCCACATGCAACTGGACCCTCCGGGTTCGCTGTTTCCGAGCATCCCTAAACATAGCCCTAGCCGGCATCGATGACGACTGAAAAATCAGGCCCCAGGAAATGCGTTGCGAGCCCCTTTGGACCATTCAAAAGTGCCCCCAAAGGAAGGCTTTGGATACAAGTGAACTCCCCAGGGGAGCCTTTACGCAGCCCCACATGCAACTGGACCCTCCGGGTTCGATTTTTCCGAGCAACCCTAAATATATCACTAGCCGGCATGGGAGAAGACTGAAAACCCGGGCCCCAGAAAACGCGTTGCAAGCCCCTTTGGACCATCCAAAAGTGCCCGCAAAGGAAGGCTTTGGGTACAAGTGAACTCCCCAGGGGAGCCTTTACGCAGCCCCACATGCAACTGGACCCTCCGGGTTCGATTTTTCCGAGCAACCCTAAATATATCACTAGCCGGCATGGGAGAAGACTGAAAACCCGGGCCCCAGAAAACGCGTTGCGAGCCCCTTTGGACCATCCAAAAGTGTCACCAAAGGAAGGCTTTGTGTACAAGTGAACTCCCCAGGGGAGCCTTTACGCAGCCCCACATGCAACTGGACCCTCCGGGTTCGCTGTTTCTGAGCATCCCTAAACATAGCCCATGCCGGCATCGAAGACGAGTGAAAAATCAGGCCCCAGGAAATGCGTTGCGAGCCCTTTTCGCCCATCCAAAAGTGTCACCAATGGAAGGCTTTGGGTACAAGTGAACTCCCCAGGGGAGCCTTTACGCAGCCCCACATGCAACTGGACCCTCCGGGTTCGCTGTTCCTGAGCAAATCTAAACGTAGCCCTGGCCGTCATAGGAGACGACTGAAAAATCAGGCTCCAGGAAATGCGTTGCGAGCCCCTTTGGACCATCCAAAAGTGCCCCCAAAGGAAGGCTTTGGGTACAAGTGAACTCCCCAGGGGAGCCTTTACGCAGCCCCACATGCAACTGGACCCTCCGGGTTCGATTTTTCCGAGCAACCCTAAATATATCACTAGCCGGCATGGGAGAAGACTGAAAAATCAGGCCCCAGAAAACGCGTTGCGAGCCCCTTTGGACCATCCAAAAGTGTCACCAAAGGAAGGCTTTCGGTACAAGAGAACTCCCCAGGGGAGCCTTTACGCAGCCCCACATGCAACTGGACCCTCCGGGTTCGCTGTTCATGAGCAAACCTAAACGTAGCCCTAGCCCTCATCGGAGACGACTGAAAAATCAGGCTCCAGGAAATGCGTTGCAAGCCCCTTTGGACCATCCAAAAGTGCCCGCAAAGGAAGGCTTTGGGTACAAGTGATCTCCCCAGGGGAGCCTTTACGCAGCCCCACATGCAACTGGACCCTCCGGGTTCGCTGTTCCTGAGCAAACCTAAACGTAGCCCTAGCCGGCATCGATGACGACTGAAAAATCAGGCCCCAGAAAACGCGTTGCAAGCCCCTTTGGACCATCCAAAAGTGCCCCCAAAGGAAGGCTTTGGGTACAAGTGAACTCCCCAGGGGAGCCTTTACGCAGCCCCACATGCAACTGGACCCTCCGAGTTCGCTGTTTCCGAGCAACCCTAAATATATCACTAGACGGCATGGGAGAAGACTGAAAAATCAGGCCCCAGGAAATGCGTTGCAAGTCCCTTTGGACCATCCAAAAGTGTCACCAAAAGAAGGCTTTGGGTACAAGTGATCTCCCCAGGGGAGCCTTAACGCAGCCCCACATGCAACTGGACCCTCCGGGTTCGCTGTTCATGAGCAAACCTAAACGTAGCCCTAGCCGTCATCGGAGACGAGTGAAAAATCAGGCCCCAGGAAAAGCGTTCCGAGGCCTTTTCGGCCATGCAAAAGTGCCCCCAAAGGAAGGCTTTGGGTACAAGTGATCTCCCCAGGGGAGCCTTTACGCAGCCCCACATGCAACTGGACCCTCCGGGTTCGCTGTTTCCGAGCATCCCTTAACATAGCCCTAGCCGGCATCGAAGAGAAGTGAAAAATCAGGACCCAGGAAATGCGTTGCGAGCCCCTTCGGACCATCCAAAAGTGTCACCAAAGGAAGGCTTTGGGTAGAAGTGATCTCCCCAGGGGAGCCTTTACGCAGCCCCACATGCAACTGGACCCTCCGGGTTCGCTGTTCCTGAGCAAACCTAAACATAGCCCTAGCCGTCATCGGAGACGAGTGAAAAATCAGGCCCCAGGAAATGCGTTACGAGCCCTTTTTGCCCATCCAAAAGTGCCCCCAAAGGAAGGCTTTGTGTACAAGTGAACTCCCCAGGGGAGCCTTTACGCAGCCCCACATGCAACTGTACCCTCCGGGTTCGATGTTTCCGAACATCCCTAAACATAGCCCTAGCCGGCATCGAAGTCGACTGAAAAAGCAGGCCCCAGGAAATGCGTTGCGAGCCCTTTTCGTCCATCCAAAAGTGCCCCCAAAGGAAGGCTTTGGGTACAAGTGAACTCCCCAGGGGAGCCTTTACGCAGCCCCACATGCAACTGGACCCTCCGGGTTCGATTTTTCCGAGCAACCCTAAATATATCACTAGCCGGCATGGGAGAAGACTGAAAACCCGGGCCCCAGAAAACGCGTTTCAAGCCCCTTTGGACCATCCAAAAGTGCCCGCAAAGGAAGGCTTTGGGTACAAGTGAACTCCCCAGGGGAGCCTTTACGCAGCCCCACATGCAACTGGACCCTCCGGGTTCGCTGTTCCTCAGCAAACCTAAACGTAGCCCTATCCGTCATTGGAGACGACTGAAAAATCAGGCCCCAGGAAATGCGTTCCGAGGCCTTTTCGCCCATCCAAAAGTGCCCGCAAAGGAAGACTTTGGGTACAAGAGAACTCCCCAGGGGAGCCTTTACGCAGCCCCACATGCAACTGGACCATTCGGGTTCGCTGTTCCTGAGCAAACCTAAACGTAGCCCTGGCCGTCATAGGAGACGACTGAAAAATCAGGCCCCAGGAAATGCGTTGCGAGCCCCTTCGGACCATCCAAAAGTGCCTCCAAAGGAAGTCTTTGGGTACAAATGATCTCCCCAGGTGAGCCTTTACGCAGCCCCACATGCAACTGGACCCTCCGGTTCGCTGTTCCTGAGCAAACCTAAACGTAGCCCTAGCCATCATAGGAGACGACTGAAAAATCAGGCCCCAGGAAATGCGTTGCGAGCCCTTTTCGCCCATCCAAAAATGCCCCCAAAGGAAGGCTTTGGATACAAGTGAACTCCCTAGGGGAGCCTTTACGCAGCCCAACATGCAACTGGACCCTCCGGGTTCGATTTTTCCGAGCAACCCTAAATATATCACTAGCCGGCATGGGAGAAGACTGAAAACCCGGGCCCCAGAAAACACGTTGCAAGCCCCTTTGGACCATCCAAAAGTGCCCGCAAAGGAAGGCTTTGGGTACAAGTGAACTCCCCAGGGGAGCCTTTACGCAGCCCAACATGCAACTGGACCCTCCGGGTTCGCTGTTCCTGAGCAAACCTAAACGTAGCCCTATCCGTCATTGGAGACGACTGAAAAATCAGGCCCCAGGAAATGCGTTCCGAGGCCTTTTCGCCCATCCAAAAGTGCCCGCAAAGGAAGACTTTGGGTACAAGAGAACTCCCCAGGGGAGCCTTTACGCAGCCCCACATGCAACTGGACCATTCGGGTTCGCTGTTCCTGAGCAAACCTAAACGTAGCCCTGGCCGTCATAGGAGACGACTGAAAAATCAGGCCCCAGGAAATGCGTTGCGAGCCCCTTCGGACCATCCAAAAGTGCCTCCAAAGGAAGGCTTTGGGTACATCTGAAGTTCCCAGGGGAGCCTTTACGCAGCCCCACATGCAACTGGACCCTCCGGGTTCGATTTTTCCGAGCAACCCTAAATATATCACTAGCCGGCATGGGTGAAGACTGAAAACCCGGGCCCCAGAAAACGCGTTGCAAGCCCCTTTGGACCATCCAAAAGTGTCACCAAAGGAAGGCTTTGGGTACAAGTGATCTCCCCAGGGGAGCCTTTACGCAGCCCCACATGCAACTGGACCCTCCGGGTTCGCTGTTCCTGAGCAAACCTAAACGTAGCCCTAGCCGTCATCGGAGACGACTGAAAAATCAGGCCCCAGGAAATGCGTTGCGAGCCCCTTTGGACCATCCAAAAGTGCCCGCAAAGAAAGGCTTTGGGTACAAGTGAACTCCCCAGGGGAGCCTTTACGCAGCCCCACATGCAAGTGGACCCTCCGGGTTCGCTGTTTCCGAGCATCCCTAAACATAGCCCTAGCCGGCATAGAAGACGACTGAAAAATCAGGCCCCAGGAAATGCGTTACGAGCCCTTTTCGCCCATCCAAAAGTGCCCCCAAAGGAAGGCTTTGGGTACAAGTGAACTCCCCAGGGGAGCCTTTACGCAGCCCCACATGCAACTGGACCCTCCGGGTTCGCTGTTTCCGAGCATCCCTAAACATAGCCCTAGCCGGCATAGAAGACGACTGAAAAATCAAGCCCCAGGAAATGAGTTGCGAGCCCTTTTCGCCCATCCAAAAGTGCCCCCAAAGGAAGGCTTTGGGTGCAAGTGAACTCCCCAGGGGAGCCTTTACGCAGCCCAACATGCAACTGGACCCTCCGGGTTCGCTGTTTCCGAGCATCCCTAAACATAGCCCTAGCCGTCATCGGAGACGACTGAAAAATCAGGACCCAGGAAATGCGTTCCAAGCCCTTTTCGCCCTTCCAAAAGTGCCCCCAAAGAAAGGCTTTGGGTACAAGTGAACTCCCCAGGGGAGCCTTTACGCAGCCCCACATGCAACTGGACCCTCCGGGTTCGCTGTTTCCGAGCATCCCTAAACATAGCCCTAGCCGTCATCGGAGACGACTGAAAAATCAGGCCCCAGGAAATGCGTTGCGAGCCCCTTTGGACCATCCAAAAGTGCCCCCAAAGGAAGGCTTTGGGTACATACGAAGTTCCCAGGGGAGCCTTTACGCAGCCCCACATGCAACTGGACCCTCCGGGTTCGATTTTTCCGAGCAACCCTAAATATATCACTAGCCGGCATGGGAGAAGACTGAAAACCCGGGCCCCAGAAAACGCGTTGCAAGCCCCTTTGGACCATCCAAAAGTGCCCGCAAAGGAAGGCTTTGGGTACAAGTGAACTCCCCAGGGGAGCCTTTACGCAGCCCCACATGCAACTGGACCCTCCGGGTTCGCTGTTCCTGAGCAAACCTAAACGTAGCCCTGGCCGTCATAGGAGACGACTGAAAAATCAGGCCCCAGGAAATGCGTTGCGAGCCCCTTCGGACCATCCAAAAGTGCCCCCAAAGGAAGGCTTTGGGTACATCCGAAGTTCCCAGGGGAGCCTTTACGCAGCCCCACATGCAACTGGACCCTCCGGGTTCGATTTTTCCGAGCAACCCTAAATATATCACTAGCCGGCATGGGAGAAGACTGAAAACCCGGGCCCCAGAAAACGCGTTGCGAGCCCCTTTGGACCATCCAAAAGTGTCACCAAAGGAAGGCTTTGTGTACAAGTGAACTCCCCAGGGGAGCCTTTACGCAGCCCCACATGCAACTGGACCCTCCGGGTTCGCTGTTTCTGAGCATCCCTAAACATAGCCCTGGCCGTCATAGGAGACGACTGAAAAATCAGGCCCCAGGAAATGCGTTGCGAGCCCTTTTCGCCCGTCCAAAAGTGTCACCAATGGAAGGCTTTGGGTACAAGTGAACTCCCCAGGGGAGCCTTTACGCAGCCCCACATGCAACTGGACCCTCCGGGTTCGCTGTTCCTGAGCAAACCTAAACGTAGCCCTGGCCGTCATAGGAGACGACTGAAAAATCAGGCCCCAGGAAATGCGTTGCGAGCCCCTTTGGACCATCCAAAAGTGCCCCCAAAGGAAGGCTTTGGGTACAAGTGAACTCCCCAGGGGAGCCTTTACGCAGCCCCACATGCAACTGGACCCTCCGGGTTCGATTTTTCCGAGCAACCCTAAATATATCACTAGCCGGCATGGGAGAAGACTGAAAAATCAGGCCCCAGAAAACGCGTTGCGAGCCCCTTTGGACCATCCAAAAGTGTCACCAAAGGAAGGCTTTCGGTACAAGAGAACTCCCCAGGGGAGCCTTTACGCAGCCCCACATGCAACTGGACCCTCCGGGTTCGCTGTTCATGAGCAAACCTAAACGTAGCCCTAGCCCTCATCGGAGACGACTGAAAAATCAGGCTCCAGGAAATGCGTTGCAAGCCCCTTTGGACCATCCAAAAGTGCCCGCAAAGGAAGGCTTTGGGTACAAGTGATCTCCCCAGGGGAGCCTTTACGCAGCCCCACATGCAACTGGACCCTCCGGGTTCGCTGTTCCTGAGCAAACCTAAACGTAGCCCTAGCCGGCATCGATGACGACTGAAAAATCAGGCCCCAGAAAACGCGTTGCAAGCCCCTTTGGACCATCCAAAAGTGCCCCCAAAGGAAGGCTTTGGGTACAAGTGAACTCCCCAGGGGAGCCTTTACGCAGCCCCACATGCAACTGGACCCTCCGAGTTCGCTGTTTCCGAGCAACCCTAAATATATCACTAGACGGCATGGGAGAAGACTGAAAAATCAGGCCCCAGGAAATGCGTTGCAAGTCCCTTTGGACCATCCAAAAGTGTCACCAAAAGAAGGCTTTGGGTACAAGTGATCTCCCCAGGGGAGCCTTAACGCAGCCCCACATGCAACTGGACCCTCCGGGTTCGCTGTTCATGAGCAAACCTAAACGTAGCCATAGCCGTCATCGGAGACGACTGAAAAATCAGGCCCCAGGAAATGCGTTGCAAGCCCGTTTGGACCATCCAAAAGTGCCCGCAAAGGAAGGCTTTGGGTACAAGTGATCTCCCCAGGGGAGCCTTTACACAGCCCCACATGCAACTGGACCCTCCGGGTTCGCTGTTCCTGAGCAAACCTAAACGTAGCCCTAGCCGTCATCGGAGACGAGTGAAAAATCAGGCCCCAGGAAAAGCGTTCCGAGGCCTTTTCGGCCATGCAAAAGTGCCCCCAAAGGAAGGCTTTGGGTACAAGTGATCTCCCCAGGGGAGCCTTTACGCAGCCCCACATGCAACTGGACCCTCCGGGTTCGCTGTTTCCGAGCATCCCTTAACATAGCCCTAGCCGGCATCGAAGAGAAGTGAAAAATCAGGCCCCAGGAAATGCGTTGCGAGCCCCTTCGGACCATCCAAAAGTGTCACCAAAGGAAGGCTTTGGGTAGAAGTGATCTCCCCAGGGGAGCCTTTACGCAGCCCCACATGCAACTGGACCCTCCGGGTTCGCTGTTCCTGAGCAAACCTAAACATAGCCCTAGCCGTCATCGGAGACGAGTGAAAAATCAGGCCCCAGGAAATGCGTTACGAGCCCTTTTTGCCCATCCAAAAGTGCCCCCAAAGGAAGGCTTTGTGTACAAGTGAACTCCCCAGGGGAGCCTTTACGCAGCCCCACATGCAACTGTACCCTCCGGGTTCGATGTTTCCGAACATCCCTAAACATAGCCCTAGCCGGCATCGAAGTCGACTGAAAAAGCAGGCCCCAGGAAATGCGTTGCGAGCCCTTTTCGTCCATCCAAAAGTGCCCCCAAAGGAAGGCTTTGGGTACAAGTGAACTCCCCAGGGGAGCCTTTACGCAGCCCCACATGCAACTGGACCCTCCGGGTTCGATTTTTCCGAGCAACCCTAAATATATCACTAGCCGGCATGGGAGAAGACTGAAAACCCGGGCCCCAGAAAACGCGTTTCAAGCCCCTTTGGACCATCCAAAAGTGCCCGCAAAGGAAGGCTTTGGGTACAAGTGAACTCCCCAGGGGAGCCTTTACGCAGCCCCACATGCAACTGGACCCTCCGGGTTCGCTGTTCCTGAGCAAACCTAAACGTAGCCCTATCCGTCATTGGAGACGACTGAAAAATCAGGCCCCAGGAAATGCGTTCCGAGGCCTTTTCGCCCATCCAAAAGTGCCCGCAAAGGAAGACTTTGGGTACAAGAGAACTCCCCAGGGGAGCCTTTACGCAGCCCCACATGCAACTGGACCATTCGGGTTCGCTGTTCCTGAGCAAACCTAAACGTAGCCCTAGCCGGCATCGATGACGACTGAAAAATCAGGCCCCAGGAAATGCGTTGCGAGCCCCTTCGGACCATCCAAAAGTGCCTCCAAAGGAAGGCTTTGGGTACAAGTGAACTCCCCAGGGGAGCCTTTACGCAGCCCCACATGCAACTGGACCCTTCGGGTTCGCTGTTTCTGAGCATCCCTAAACATAGCCCTAGCCGGCATCGATGACGACTGAAAAATCAGGCCCCAGGAAATGCGTTGCGAGGCCTTTTCGCCCATCCAAAAGTGCCCGCAAAGGAAGACTTTGGGTACAAGAGAACTCCCCAGGGGAGCCTTTACGCAGCCCCACATGCAACTGGACCATTCGGGTTCGCTGTTCCTGAGCAAACCTAAACGTAGCCCTAGCCGGCATCGATGACGACTGAAAAATCAGGCCCCAGGAAATGCGTTGCGAGCCCTTTTCGCCCATCCAAAAGTGCCCCCAAAGGAAGTCTTTGGGTACAAATGATCTCCCCAGGTGAGCCTTTACGCAGCCCCACATGCAACTGGACCCTCCGGTTCGCTGTTCCTGAGCAAACCTAAACGTAGCCCTAGCCATCATCGGAGACGACTGAAAAATCAGGCCCTAGGAAATGCGTTGCAAGCCCGTTTGGACCATCCAAAAGTGCCCGCAAAGGAAGGCTTTGGGTACAAGTGATCTCCCCAGGGGAGCCTTTACGCAGCCCCACATGCAACTGGACCCTCCGGGTTCGCTGTTCCTGAGCAAACCTAAACGTAGCCCTAGCCATCATCGGAGACGAGTGAAAAATCAGGCCCCAGGAAATGCGTTGCGAGCCCCTTTGGACCATCCAAAAGTGCCCCCAAAGGAAGGCTTTGGGTACAAGTGAACTCCCCAGGGGAGCCTTTACGCAGCCCCACATGCAACTGGACCCTTCGGGTTCGCTGTTTCCGAGCATCCCTAAACATAGCCCTAGCCGGCATCGATGACGACTGAAAAATCAGGCTCCAGGAAATGCGTTACGAGCCCTTTTCGCCCATCCAAACGTGCCCCCAAAGGAAGGCTTTGGGTACAAGTGAACTCCCCAGGGGAGCCTTTACGCAGCCCCACATGCAACTGGACCCTCCGGGTTCGCTGTTTCCGAGCATCCCTAAACATAGCCCTAGCCGGCATCGAAGACGACTGAAAAATCAGGCCCCAGGAAATGCGTTGCGAGCCCTTTTCGCCCATCCAAAAGTGCCCCCAAAGGAAGGCTTTGGGTACAAGTGAACTCCCCAGGGGAGCCTTTACGCAGCCCCACATGCAACTGGACCCTCCGGGTTCGCTGTTCCTGAGCAAACCTAAACGTAGCCCTGGCCGTCATAGGAGACGACTAAAAAATCAGGCCCCAGGAAATGCGTTGCGAGCCCCTTCGGACCATCCAAAAGTGCCTCCAAAGGAAGGCTTTGGGTACATCTGAAGTTCCCAGGGGAGCCTTTACGCAGCCCCACATGCAACTGGACCCTCCGGGTTCGATTTTTCCGAGCAACCCTAAATATATCACTAGCCGGCATGGGTGAAGACTGAAAACCCGGGCCCCAGAAAACGCGTTGCAAGCCCCTTTGGACCATCCAAAAGTGTCACCAAAGGAAGGCTTTGGGTACAAGTGAACTCCCCAGGGGAGCCTTTACGCAGCCCCACATGCAACTGGACCCTCCGGGTTCGCTGTTTCCGAGCATCCCTAAACATAGCCCTTGCCGGCATCGAAGACGAGTGAAAAATCAGGCCCCAGGAAATGCGTTCCGAGCCCTTTTCGCCCTTCCAAAAGTGCCCCCAAAGAAAGGCTTTGGGTACAAGTGAACTCCCCAGGGGAGCCTTTACGCAGACCACATGCAACTGGACCCTCCGGGTTCGCTGTTTCCGAGCATCCCTAAACATAGCCCTAGCCGGCATCGATGACGACTGAAAAATCAGGCCCCAGGAAATGCGTTGCGAGCCCCTTTGGACCATCCAAAAGTGCCCCCAAAGGAAGGCTTTGGATACAAGTGAACTCCCCAGGGGAGCCTTTACGCAGCCCCACATGCAACCGGACCCTCCGGGTTCGCTGTTCCTGAGCAAACCTAAACGTAGCCCTAGCCATCATCGGAGACGACTGAAAAATCAGGCCCTAGGAAATGCGTTGCAAGCCCGTTTGGACCATCCAAAAGTGCCCGCAAAGGAAGGCTTTGGGTACAAGTGATCTCCCCAGGGGAGCCTTTACGCAGCCCCACATGCAACTGGACCCTCCGGGTTCGCTGTTCCTGAGCAAACCTAAACGTAGCCCTAGCCATCATCGGAGACGAGTGAAAAATCAGGCCCCAGGAAATGCGTTGCGAGCCCCTTTGGACCATCCAAAAGTGCCCCCAAAGGAAGGCTTTGGGTACAAGTGAACTCCCCAGGGGAGCCTTTACGCAGCCCCACATGCAACTGGACCCTTCGGGTTCGCTGTTTCCGAGCATCCCTAAACATAGCCCTAGCCGGCATCGATGACGACTGAAAAATCAGGCT
This sequence comes from Anas acuta, assembly GCF_963932015.1. Lineage (NCBI taxonomy): Eukaryota > Metazoa > Chordata > Aves > Anseriformes > Anatidae > Anas > Anas acuta. The sequence goes on along the minus strand of NW_027076283.1, from coordinate 207,936 downwards.
CCAGGAAATGCGTTACGAGCCCTTTTCGCCCATCCAAACGTGCCCCCAAAGGAAGGCTTTGGGTACAAGTGAACTCCCCAGGGGAGCCTTTACGCAGCCCCACATGCAACTGGACCCTCCGGGTTCGCTGTTTCCGAGCATCCCTAAACATAGCCCTAGCCGGCATCGAAGACGACTGAAAAATCAGGCCCCAGGAAATGCGTTGCGAGCCCTTTTCGCCCATCCAAAAGTGCCCCCAAAGGAAGGCTTTGGGTACAAGTGAACTCCCCAGGGGAGCCTTTACGCAGCCCCACATGCAACTGGACCCTCCGGGTTCGCTGTTCCTGAGCAAACCTAAACGTAGCCCTGGCCGTCATAGGAGACGACTAAAAAATCAGGCCCCAGGAAATGCGTTGCGAGCCCCTTCGGACCATCCAAAAGTGCCTCCAAAGGAAGGCTTTGGGTACATCTGAAGTTCCCAGGGGAGCCTTTACGCAGCCCCACATGCAACTGGACCCTCCGGGTTCGATTTTTCCGAGCAACCCTAAATATATCACTAGCCGGCATGGGTGAAGACTGAAAACCCGGGCCCCAGAAAACGCGTTGCAAGCCCCTTTGGACCATCCAAAAGTGTCACCAAAGGAAGGCTTTGGGTACAAGTGAACTCCCCAGGGGAGCCTTTACGCAGCCCCACATGCAACTGGACCCTCCGGGTTCGCTGTTTCCGAGCATCCCTAAACATAGCCCTTGCCGGCATCGAAGACGAGTGAAAAATCAGGCCCCAGGAAATGCGTTCCGAGCCCTTTTCGCCCTTCCAAAAGTGCCCCCAAAGAAAGGCTTTGGGTACAAGTGAACTCCCCAGGGGAGCCTTTACGCAGACCACATGCAACTGGACCCTCCGGGTTCGCTGTTTCCGAGCATCCCTAAACATAGCCCTAGCCGGCATCGATGACGACTGAAAAATCAGGCCCCAGGAAATGCGTTGCGAGCCCCTTTGGACCATCCAAAAGTGCCCCCAAAGGAAGGCTTTGGATACAAGTGAACTCCCCAGGGGAGCCTTTACGCAGCCCCACATGCAACCGGACCCTCCGGGTTCGCTGTTTCCGAGCATCCCTAAACATAGCCCTAGCCGGCATCGATGACGACTGAAAAATCAGGCCCCAGGAAATGCGTTGCAAGCCCGTTTGGACCATCCAAAAGTGCCCGCAAAGGAAGGCTTTGGGTACAAGTGATCTCCCCAGGGGAGCCTTTACGCAGCCCCACATGCAACTGGACCCTCCGGGTTCGCTGTTCCTGAGCAAACCTAAACGTAGCCCTAGCCATCATCGGAGACGACTGAAAAATCAGGCCCCAGGAAATGCGTTGCGAGCCCCTTTGGACCATCCAAAAGTGCCCCCAAAGAAAGGCTTTGGGTACAAGTGAACTCCCCAGGGGAGCCTTTACGCAGCCCCACATGCAACTGGACCCTTCGGGTTCGCTGTTTCCGAGCATCCCTAAACATAGCCCTAGCCGGCATCGATGACGACTGAAAAATCAGGCCCCAGGAAATGCGTTACGAGCCCTTTTCGCCCATCCAAACGTGCCCCCAAAGGAAGGCTTTGGGTACAAGTGAACTCCCCAGGGGAGCCTTTACGCAGCCCCACATGCAACTGGACCGTCCGGGTTCGCTGTTTCCGAGCATCCCTAAACATAGCCCTAGCCGGCATCGAAGACGAGTGAAAAATCAGGCCCCAGGAAATGCGTTGCGAGCCCTTTTCGCCCATCCAAAAGTGCCCCCAAAGGAAGGCTTTGGGTACAAGTGAACTCCCCAGGGGAGCCTTTACGCAGCCCCACATGCAACTGGACCCTCCGGGTTCGCTGTTTCCGAGCATCCCTAAACATAGCCCTAGCCGTCATCGGAGACGAGTGAAAAATCAGGCCCCAGGAAATGCGTTACGAGCCCTTTTCGCCCATCCAAAAGTGCCCCCAAAGAAAGGCTTTGGGTACAAGTGAACTCCCCAGGGGAGCCTTTACGCAGCCCCACATGCAACTGGACCCTCCGGGTTCGCTGTTTCCGAGCATCCCTAAACATAGCCCTAGCCGGCATCGATGACGACTGAAAAATCAGGCCCCAGGAAATGCGTTGCGAGCCCCTTTGGACCATCCAAAAGTGCCCCCAAAGGAAGGCTTTGGATACAAGTGAACTCCCTAGGGGAGCCTTTACGCAGCCCAACCTGCAACTGGACCCTCCGGGTTCGATTTTTCCGAGCAACCCTAAATATATCACTAGCCGGCATGGGAGAAGACTGAAAACCCGGGCCCCAGAAAACGCGTTGCAAGCCCCTTTGGACCATCCAAAAGTGCCCGCAAAGGAAGGCTTTGGGTACAAGTGAACTCCCCAGGGGAGCCTTTACGCAGCCCCACATGCAACTGGACCCTCCGGGTTCGCTGTTCCTGAGCAAACCTAAACGTAGCCCTGGCCGTCATAGGAGACGACTGAAAAATCAGGCCCCAGGAAATGCGTTGCGAGCCCCTTCGGACCATCCAAAAGTGCCTCCAAAGGAAGGCTTTGGGTACATCTGAAGTTCCCAGGGGAGCCTTTACGCAGCCCCACATGCAACTGGACCCTCCGGGTTCGATTTTTCCGAGCAACCCTAAATATATCACTAGCCGGCATGGGTGAAGACTGAAAACCCGGGCCCCAGAAAACGCGTTGCAATCCCCTTTGGACCATCCAAAAGTGTCACCAAAGGAAGGCTTTGGGTACAAGAGAACTCCCCAGGGGAGCCTTTACGCAGCCCCACATGCAACTGGACCCTCCGGGTTCGCTGTTTCCGAGAATCCCCAAAACATAGCCCTTGCCGTCATCGGAGATGAGTGAAAAATCAGGCCCCAGGAAATGCGTTGCGAGCCCTTTTCGCCCATCCAAAAGTGCCCCCAAAGGAAGGCTTTGGGTACAAGTGATCTCCCCAGGGGAGCCTTTACGCAGCCCCACATGCAACTGGACCCTCCGGGTTCGCTGTTCCTGAGCAAACCTAAACGTAGCCCTAGCCGTCATCGGAGACGACTGAAAAATCAGGCCCCAGGAAATGCGTTGCGAGCCCCTTTGGACCATCCAAAAGTGCCCCCAAAGAAAGGCTTTGGGTACAAGTGAACTCCCCAGGGGAGCCTTTACTCAGCCCCACATGCAACTGGACCCTTCGGGTTCGCTGTTTCCGAGCATCCCTAAACATAGCCCTAGCCGGCATAGAAGACGACTGAAAAATCAGGCCCCAGGAAATGTGTTACGAGCCCTTTTCGCCCATCCAAAAGTGCCCCCAAAGGAAGGCTTTGGGTACAAGTGAACTCCCCAGGGGAGCCTTTACGCAGCCCAACATGCAACTGGACCCTCCGGGTTCGCTGTTTCCGAGCATCCCTAAACATAGCCCTAGCCGTCATCGGAGACGAGTGAAAAATCAGGCCCCACGAAATGCGTTCCGAGCCCTTTTCGCCCTTCCAAAAGTGCCTCCAAAGGAAGGCTTTGGGTACATCTGAAGTTCCCAGGGGAGCCTTTACGCAGCCCCACATGCAACTGGACCCTCCGGGTTCGCTGTTTCCGAGCATCCCTAAACATAGCCCTAGCCGGCATCGATGACGACTGAAAAATCAGGCCCCAGGAAATGCGTTGCGAGCCCCTTTGGACCATCCAAAAGTGCCCCCAAAGGAAGGCTTTGGATACAAGTGAACTCCCCAGGGGAGCCTTTACGCAGCCCCACATGCAACTGGACCCTCCGGGTTCGCTGTTTCCGAGCATCCCTAAACATAGCCCTAGCCGGCATCGATGACGACTGAAAAATCAGGCCCCAGGAAATGCGTTGCGAGCCCCTTTGGACCATCCAAAAGTGCCCCCAAAGGAAGGCTTTGGATACAAGTGAACTCCCCAGGGGAGCCTTTACGCAGCCCCACATGCAACTGGACCCTCCGGGTTCGATTTTTCCGAGCAACCCTAAATATATCACTAGCCGGCATGGGAGAAGACTGAAAACCCGGGCCCCAGAAAACGCTTTGCAAGCCCCTTTGGACCATCCAAAAGTGCCCGCAAAGGAAGGCTTTGGGTACAAGTGAACTCCCCAGGGGAGCCTTTACGCAGCCCCACATGCAACTGGACCCTCCGGGTTCGCTGTTCCTGAGCAAACCTAAACGTAGCCCTATCCGTCATTGGAGACGACTGAAAAATCAGGCCCCAGGAAATGCGTTCCGAGGCCTTTTCGCCCATCCAAAAGTGCCCGCAAAGGAAGACTTTGGGTACAAGAGAACTCCCCAGGGGAGCCTTTACGCAGCCCCACATGCAACTGGACCCTCCGGGTTCGCTGTTTCCGAGCATCCCTAAACATAGCCCTAGCCGGCATCGAAGACGAGTGAAAAATCAGGCCCCAGGAAATGCGTTGCGAGCCCTTTTCGCCCATCCAAAAGTGTCACCAATGGAAGGCTTTGGGTACAAGTGAACTCCCCAGGGGAGCCTTTACGCAGCCCCACATGCAACTGGACCCTCCGGGTTCGCTGTTCCTGAGCAAACCTAAACGTAGCCCTGGCCGTCATAGGAGACGACTGAAAAATCAGGCCCCAGGAAATGCGTTGCGAGCCCCTTTGGACCATCCAAAAGTGCCCCCAAAGGAAGGCTTTGGGTACAAGTGAACTCCCCAGGGGAGCCTTTACGCAGCCCCACATGCAACTGGACCCTCCGGGTTCGATTTTTCCGAGCAACCCTAAATATATCACTAGCCGGCATGGGAGAAGACTGAAAAACCGGGCCCCAGAAAACGCGTTGCGAGCCCCTTCGGACCATCCAAAAGTGTCACCAAAGGAAGGCTTTGGGTACAAGTGAACTCCCCAGGGGAGCCTTTACGCAGCCCCACATGCAACTGGACCCTCCGGGTTCGCTGTTCCTGAGCAAACCTAAACGTAGCCCTGGACGTCATAGGAGACGAGTGAAAAATCAGGCCCCAGGAAATGCGTTGCGAGCCCCTTCGGACCATCCAAAAGTGCCCCCTTAGGAAGGCTTTGGGTACATCTGAAGTTCCCAGGGGAGCCTTTACGCAGCCCCACATGCAACTGGACCCTTCGGGTTCGATTTTTCCGAGCAACCCTAATTATATCCCTAACCGGCATGGGTGAAGACTGAAAACCCGGGCCCCAGAAAACGCGTTTCAAGCGCCTTTGGACCATCCAAAAGTGTCACCAAAGGAAGGCTTTGGGTACAAGTGAACTCCCCAGAGGAGCCTTTACGCAGCCGCACATGCAACTGGACCCTCCGGGTTCGCTGTTCATGAGCAAACCTAAACGTAGCCCTATCCGTCATTGGAGACGACTGAAAAATCAGGCCCCAGGAAATGCGTTGCAAGCCCCTTTGGACCATCCAAAAGTGCCCGCAAAGGAAGGCTTTGGGTACAAGTGAACTCCCCAGGGGAGCTTTTACGCAGCCCCACATGCAACTGGACCCTCCGGGTTCGCTGTTTCCGAGCATCCCTAAACATAGCCCTAGCCGGCATCGATGACGACTGAAAAATCAGGCCCCAGGAAATGCGTTGCGAGCCACTTTGGGCCATCCAAAAGTGCCCCCAAAGGAAGGCTTTGGATACAAGTGAACTCCCCAGGGGAGCCTTTACGCAGCCCCACATGCAACTGGACCCTCCGGGTTCGATTTTTCCGAGCAACCCTAAATATATCACTAGCCGGCATGGGAGAAGACTGAAAAAGCGGGCCCCAGAAAACGCGATGCAAGCCCCTTTGGACCATCCAAAAGTGTCACCAAAGGAAGGCTTTGTGTACAAGTGAACTCCCCAGGGGAGCCTTTACGCAGCCCCACATGCAACTGGACCCTCCGGGTTCGCTGTTTCCGAGCATCCGTAAACATAGCCCTAGCCGGCATCGAAGACGAATGAAAAATCAGGCCCCAGGAAATGCGTTGCGAGCCCCTTTGGACCATCCAAAAGTGCCCCCAAAGGAAGACTTTGGGTACAAGAGAACTCCCCAGGGGAGCCTTTACGCAGCCCCATAAGCAACTGGACCCTCCGCGTTCGCTGTTTCCGAGCACCCTTAAACATAGCCCTAGCCGGCATAGAAGACGACTGAAAAATCAGGCCCCAGGAAATGCGTTGCAAGCCCCTTTGGACCATCCAAAAGTGCCCGCAAAGGAAGGCTTTGGGTACAAGTGATCTCCCCAGGGGAGCCTTTACGCAGCCCCACATGCAACTGGACCCTCCGGGTTCGATTTTTCCGAGCAACCCTAAATATATCACTAGCCGGCATGGGAGAAGACTGAAAACCCGGGCCCCAGAAAACGCGTTTCAAGCCCCTTTGGACCATCCAAAAGTATCACCAAAGGAAGGCTTTGGGTACAAGTGAACTCTCCAGGGGAGCCTTTACGCAGCCCCACATGCAACTGGACCCTCCGCGTTCGCTGTTTCCGAGCATCCCTAAACATAGCCCTAGCCGGCATAGAAGACGACTGAAAAATCAAGCCCCAGGAAATGCGTTGCGAGCCCTTTTCGCCCATCCAAAAGTGCCCCCAAAGGAAGTCTTTGGGTACAAGTGAACTCCGCAGGGGAGCATTTACGCAGCCCCACATGCAACTGGACCCTCCGGGTTCGCTGTTTCCGAGCATCCCTAAACATAGACCTAGCCGGCATAGAAGACGACTGAAAAATCAGGCCCCAGGAAATGCATTGCGAGCCCTTTTCGCCCATCCAAAAGTGTCACCAAAGGAAGGCTTTGGGTACAAGTGAACTCCCCAGGGGAGCCTTTACGCAGCCCCACATGCAACTGGACCCTCCGGGTTCGCTGTTTCCGAGCATCCCTAAACATAGCCCTAGCCGGCATAGAAGACGACTGAAAAATCAAGCCCCAGGAAATGCGTTACGAGCCCTTTTCGCCCATCCAAAAGTGCCCCCAAAGGAAGGCTTTGGGTACAAGTGAACTCCCCAGGGGAGCCTTTACGCAGCCCCACATGCAACTGGACCCTCCGGGTTCGCCGTTTCCGAGCATCCCTAAACAGTCCGAGACGGCATCGGAGACGAGTGAAAAATCAGGCCCCAGGAAATGCATTGCGAGCCCTTTTTGCCCATCCAAAAGTGCCCCCAAAGGAAGGCTTTGGGTACAAGTGAACTCCCCAGGGGAGCCTTTACGCAGCCCCACATGCAACTGGACCCTCCGGGTTCGCTGTTTCCGAGCATCCCTAAACATAGCCCTAGCCGGCATCGATGACGACTGAAAAATCAAGCCCCAGGAAATGCGTTGCGAGCCCTTTTCGTCCATCCAAAAGTGCCCCCAAAGGAAGGCTTTGGGTACAAGTGAACTCCCCAGGGGAGCCTTTACGCAGCCCCACATGCAACTGGACCCTCCGGGTTCGCTGTTTCCGAGCATCCCTAAACATAGCCCTAGCCGGCATCGATGACGACTGAAAAATCAGGCCCCAGGAAATGCGTTGCGAGCCCCTTTGGACCATCCAAAAGTGCCCCCAAAGGAAGGCTTTGGATACAAGTGAACTCCCCAGGGGAGCCTTTACGCAGCCCCACATGCAACTGGACCCTCCGGGTTCGATTTTTCCGAGCAACCCTAAATATATCACTAGCCGGCATGGGAGAAGACTGAAAACCCGGGCCCCAGAAAACGCTTTGCAAGCCCCTTTGGACCATCCAAAAGTGTCACCAAAGGAAGGCTTTGGTACATCTGAAGTTCCCAGGGAAGCCTTTACGCAGCCCCACATGCAACTGGACCCTCCGGGTTCGCTGTTCCTGAGCAAACCTAAACGTAGCCCTGGCCGTCATAGGAGACGACTGAAAAATCAGGCCCCAGGAAATGCGTTGCGAGCCCCTTCGGACCATCCAAAAGTGCCCCCAAAGGAAGGCTTTGGGTACATCCGAAGTTCCCAGGGGAGCCTTTACGCAGCCCCACATGCAACTGGACCCTCTGGGTTCGATTTTTCCGAGCAACCCTAAATATATCACTAGCCGGCATGGGAGAAGACTGAAAGCCCGGGCCCCAGAAAACGCGTTGCGAGCCCCTTTGGACCATCCAAAAGTGTCACCAAAGGAAGGCTTTGGGTACAAGTGAACTCCCCAGGGGAGCCTTTACGCAGCCCCACATGCAACTGGACCCTCCGGGTTCGCTGTTTCCGAGCATCCCTAAACATAGCCCTAGCCGGCATAGAAGACGACTGAAAAATCAAGCCCCAGGAAATGCGTTGCGAGCCCCTTCGGACCATCCAAAAGTGTCACCAAAGGAAGGCTTTGGGTACAAGTGAACTCCCCAGGGGAGCCTTTACGCAGCCCCACATGCAACTGGACCCTCCGGGTTCGCTGTTCCTGAGCAAACCTAAACGTAGCCCTGGCCGTCATAGGAGACGACTGAAAAATCAGGTCCCAGGAAATGCGTTGCGAGCCCCTTTGGACCATCCAAAAGTGCCCCCAAAGGAAGGCTTTGGGTACAAGTGAACTCCCCAGGGGAGCCTTTACGCAGCCCCACATGCAACTGGACCCTCCGGGTTCGATTTTTCCGAGCAACCCTAAATATATCACTAGCCGGCATGGGAGAAGACTGAAAAATCAGGCCCCAGAAAACGCGTTGCGAGCCCCTTCGGACCATCCAAAAGTGTCACCAAAGGAAGGCTTTGGGTACAAGTGAACTCCCCAGGGGAGCCTTTACGCAGCCCCACATGCAACTGGACCCTCCGGGTTCGTTGTTCCTGAGCAAACCTAAACGTAGCCCTGGCCGTCATAGGAGACGACTGAAAAATCAGGCCCCAGGAAATGCGTTGCGAGCCCCTTCGGACCATCCAAAAGTGCCCCCTTAGGAAGGCTTTGGGTACATCTGAAGTTCCCAGGGGAGCCTTTACGCAGCCCCACATGCAACTGGACCCTTCGGGTTCGATTTTTCCGAGCAACCCTAATTATATCCCTAACCGGCATGGGTGAAGACTGAAAACCCGGGCCCCAGAAAACGCGTTTCAAGCGCCTTTGGACCATCCAAAAGTGTCACCAAAGGAAGGCTTTGGGTACAAGTGAACTCCCCAGAGGAGCCTTTACGCAGCCGCACATGCAACTGGACCCTCCGGGTTCGCTGTTCATGAGCAAACCTAAATGTAGCCCTATCTGTCATTGGAGACGACTGAAAAATCAGGCCCCAGGAAATGCGTTGCAAGCCCCTTTGGACCATCCAAAAGTGCCCGCAAAGGAAGGCTTTGGGTACAAGTGAACTCCCCAGGGGAGCCTTTACGCAGCCCCACATGCAACTGGACCCTCCGGGTTCGCTGTTTCCGAGCATCCCTAAACATAGCCCTAGCCGGCATCGATGACGACTGAAAAATCAGGCCCCAGGAAATGCGTTGCGAGCCCCTTTGGACCATCCAAAAGTGCCCCCAAAGGAAGGCTTTGGGTACATCTGAAGTTCCCAGGGGAGCCTTTACGCAGCCCCACATGCAACTGGACCCTCCGCGTTCGCTGTTTCCGAGCACCCTTAAACATAGCCCTAGCCGGCATAGAAGACGACTGAAAAATCAGGCCCCAGGAAATGCGTTGCAAGCCCCTTTGGACCATCCAAAAGTGTCCGCAAAGGAAGGCTTTGGGTACAAGTGATCTCCCCAGGGGAGCCTTTACACAGCCCCACATGCAACTGGACCCTCCGGGTTCGATTTTTCCGAGCAACCCTAAATATATCACTAGCCGGCATGGGAGAAGACTGAAAACCCGGGCCCCAGAAAACGCGTTTCAAGCCCCTTTGGACCATCCAAAAGTATCACCAAAGGAAGGCTTTGGGTACAAGTGAACTCCCCAGGGGAGCCTTTACGCAGCCCCACATGCAACTGGACCCTCCGCGTTCGCTGTTTCCGAGCATCCCTAAACATAGCCCTAGCCGGCATAGAAGACGACTGAAAAATCAAGCCCCAGGAAATGCGTTGCGAGCCCTTTTCGCCCATCCAAAAGTGCCCCCAAAGGAAGGCTTTGGGTACAAGTGATCTCCCCAGGGGACCCTTACGCAGCCCCACATGCAACTGGACCCTCCGGTTTCGCTGTTTCCGAGCATCCCTAAACATAGACCTAGCCGGCATAGAAGACGACTGAAAAATCAGGCCCCAGGAAATGCATTGCGAGCCCTTTTCGCCCATCCAAAAGTGTCACCAAAGGAAGGCTTTGGGTACAAGTGAACTCCCCAGGGGAGCCTTTACGCAGCCCCACATGCAACTGGACCCTCCGGGTTCGCTGTTTCCGAGCATCCCTATACATAGCCCTAGCCGGCATAGAAGACGACTGAAAAATCAGGCCCCAGGAAATGCGTTACGAGCCCTTTTCGCCCATCCAAAAGTGCCCCCAAAGGAAGGCTTTGGGTACAAGTGAACTCCCCAGGGGAGCCTTTACGCAGCCCCACATGCAACTGGACCCTCCGGGTTCTCCGTTTCCGAGCATCCCTAAACAGTCATAGACGGCATCGGAGACGAGTGAAAAATCAGGCCCCAGGAAATGCATTGCGAGCCCTTTTTGCCCATCCAAAAGTGCCCCCAAAGGAAGGCTTTGGGTACAAGTGAACTCCCCAGGGGAGCCTTTACGCAGCCCCACATGCAACTGGACCCTCCGGGTTCGCTGTTTCCGAGCATCCCTAAACATAGCCCTAGCCGGCATCGATGACGAATGAAAAATCAGGCCCCAGGAAATGCGTTGCGAGCCCTTTTCGTCGATCCAAAAGTGCCCCCAAAGGAAGGCTTTGGGTACAAGTGAACTCCCCAGGGGAGCCTTTACGCAGCCCCACATGCAACTGGACCCTCCGGGTTCGCTGTTTCCGAGCATCCCTAAACATAGCCCTAGCCGGCATCGATGACGACTGAAAAATCAGGCCCCAGGAAATGCGTTGCGAGCCCCTATGGACCATCCAAAAGTGCCCCCAAAGGAAGGCTTTGGATACAAGTGAACTCCCCAGGGGAGCCTTTACGCAGCCCCACATGCAACTGGACCCTTCGGGTTCGATTTTTCCGAGCAACCCTAATTATATCCCTAACCGGCATGGGTGAAGACTGAAAACCCGGGCCCCAGAAAACGCGTTTCAAGCGCCTTTGGACCATCCAAAAGTGTCACCAAAGGAAGGCTTTGGGTACAAGTGAACTCCCCAGAGGAGCCTTTACGCAGCCGCACATGCAACTGGACCCTCCGGGTTCGCTGTTCATGAGCAAACCTAAATGTAGCCCTATCTGTCATTGGAGACGACTGAAAAATCAGGCCCCAGGAAATGCGTTGCAAGCCCCTTTGGACCATCCAAAAGTGCCCGCAAAGGAAGGCTTTGGGTACAAGTGAACTCCCCAGGGGAGCCTTTACGCAGCCCCACATGCAACTGGACCCTCCGGGTTCGCTGTTTCCGAGCATCCCTAAACATAGCCCTAGCCGGCATCGATGACGACTGAAAAATCAGGCCCCAGGAAATGCGTTGCGAGCCCCTTTGGACCATCCAAAAGTGCCCCCAAAGGAAGGCTTTGGGTACATCTGAAGTTCCCAGGGGAGCCTTTACGCAGCCCCACATGCAACTGGACCCTCCGCGTTCGCTGTTTCCGAGCACCCTTAAACATAGCCCTAGCCGGCATAGAAGACGACTGAAAAATCAGGCCCCAGGAAATGCGTTGCAAGCCCCTTTGGACCATCCAAAAGTGTCCGCAAAGGAAGGCTTTGGGTACAAGTGATCTCCCCAGGGGAGCCTTTACACAGCCCCACATGCAACTGGACCCTCCGGGTTCGATTTTTCCGAGCAACCCTAAATATATCACTAGCCGGCATGGGAGAAGACTGAAAACCCGGGCCCCAGAAAACGCGTTTCAAGCCCCTTTGGACCATCCAAAAGTATCACCAAAGGAAGGCTTTGGGTACAAGTGAACTCCCCAGGGGAGCCTTTACGCAGCCCCACATGCAACTGGACCCTCCGCGTTCGCTGTTTCCGAGCATCCCTAAACATAGCCCTAGCCGGCATAGAAGACGACTGAAAAATCAAGCCCCAGGAAATGCGTTGCGAGCCCTTTTCGCCCATCCAAAAGTGCCCCCAAAGGAAGGCTTTGGGTACAAGTGATCTCCCCAGGGGACCCTTACGCAGCCCCACATGCAACTGGACCCTCCGGTTTCGCTGTTTCCGAGCATCCCTAAACATAGACCTAGCCGGCATAGAAGACGACTGAAAAATCAGGCCCCAGGAAATGCATTGCGAGCCCTTTTCGCCCATCCAAAAGTGTCACCAAAGGAAGGCTTTGGGTACAAGTGAACTCCCCAGGGGAGCCTTTACGCAGCCCCACATGCAACTGGACCCTCCGGGTTCGCTGTTTCCGAGCATCCCTATACATAGCCCTAGCCGGCATAGAAGACGACTGAAAAATCAGGCCCCAGGAAATGCGTTACGAGCCCTTTTCGCCCATCCAAAAGTGCCCCCAAAGAAAGGCTTTGGGTACAAGTGAACTCCCCAGGGGAGCCTTTACGCAGCCCCACATGCAACTGGACCCTCCGGGTTCTCCGTTTCCGAGCATCCCTAAACAGTCATAGACGGCATCGGAGACGAGTGAAAAATCAGGCCCCAGGAAATGCATTGCGAGCCCTTTTTGCCCATCCAAAAGTGCCCCCAAAGGAAGGCTTTGGGTACAAGTGAACTCCCCAGGGGAGCCTTTACGCAGCCCCACATGCAACTGGACCCTCCGGGTTCGCTGTTTCCGAGCATCCCTAAACATAGCCCTAGCCGGCATCGATGACGAATGAAAAATCAGGCCCCAGGAAATGCGTTGCGAGCCCTTTTCGTCGATCCAAAAGTGCCCCCAAAGGAAGGCTTTGGGTACAAGTGAACTCCCCAGGGGAGCCTTTACGCAGCCCCACATGCAACTGGACCCTCCGGGTTCGCTGTTTCCGAGCATCCCTAAACATAGCCCTAGCCGGCATCGATGACGACTGAAAAATCAGGCCCCAGGAAATGCGTTGCGAGCCCCTATGGACCATCCAAAAGTGCCCCCAAAGGAAGGCTTTGGATACAAGTGAACTCCCCAGGGGAGCCTTTACGCAGCCCCACATGCAACTGGACTCTCCGGGTTCGATTTTTCCGAGCAACCCTTAATATATCACTAGCCGGCGTGGGAGAAGACTGAAAACCCGGGCCCCAGAAAACGCGTTTCAAGCCCCTTTGGACCATCCAAAAGTATCACCAAAGGAAGGCTTTGGGTACAAGTGAACTCCCCAGGGGAGCCTTTACGCAGCCCCACATGCAACTGGACCCTCCGCGTTCGCTGTTTCCGAGCATCCCTAAACATAGCCCTAGCCGGCATAGAAGACGACTGAAAAATCAAGCCCCAGGAAATGCGTTGCGAGCCCTTTTCGCCCATCCAAAAGTGCCCCCAAAGGAAGGCTTTGGGTACAAGTGATCTCCCCAGGGGACCCTTACGCAGCCCCACATGCAACTGGACCCTCCGGGTTCGCTGTTTCCGAGCATCCCTAAACATAGCCCTAGCCGGCATAGAAGACGACTGAAAAATCAGGCCCCAGGAAATGCATTGCGAGCCCTTTTCGCCCATCCAAAAGTGTCACCAAAGGAAGGCTTTGGGTACAAGTGAACTCCCCAGGGGAGCCTTTACGCAGCCCCACATGCAACTGGACCCTCCGGGTTCGCTGTTTCCGAGCATCCCTAAACCTAGCCCTAGCCGGCATCGATGACGACTGAAAAATCAGGCCCCAGGAAATGCGTTACGAGCCCTTTTCGCCCATCCAAAAGTGCCCCCAAAGGAAGGCTTTGGGTACAAGTGAACTCCCCAGGGGAGCCTTTACGCAGCCCCACATGCAACTGGACCCTCCGGGTTCGCTGTTTCCGAGCATCCCTATACACAGCCCTAGCCCGCATAGAAGACGACTGAAAAATCAAGCCCAAGGAAATGCGTTGCGAGCTCTTTTCGCCCATCCAATAGTGCCCCCAAAGGAAGGCTTTGGGTACAAGTGAACTCCCCAGGGGAGCCTTTACGCAGCCCCACATGCAACTGGACCCCCCGGGTTCGCCGTTTCCGAGCATCCCTAAACATAGCCCTAGCCGTCATCGGAGACGAGTGAAAAATCAGGCCCCAGGAAATGCGTTCCGAGGCCTTTTCGCCCATCCAAAAGTGCCCCCAAAGGAACGCTTTGGGTACAAGTGAACTCCCCAGGGGAGCCTTTACGCAGCCCCACATGCAACTGGACCCTCCGGGTTCGCTGTTTCCGAGCATCCCTAAACATAGCCCTAGCCGTCATCGGAGACGAGTGAAAAATCAGGCCCCAGGAAATGCGTTCCGAGGCCTTTTCGCCCATCCAAAAGTGCCCCCAAAGAAAGGCTTTGGGTACAAGTGAACTCACCAGGGGAGCCTTTACGCAGCCCCACATGCAACTGGACCCTCCGGGTTCGATTTTTCCGAGCAAAATTAAAAATATCACTAGCCGGCATGGGAGAAGACTGAAAACCCGGGCCCCAGAAAACGCGTAGCAAGCCCCTTTGGACCATCCAAAAGTGCCCGCAAAGGAAGGCTTTGGGTACAAGTGAACTCCCCAGGGGAGCCTTTACGCAGCCCCACATGCAACTGGACCCTCCGGGTTCGCTGTTCATGAGCAAACCTAAACGTAGCCCTAGCCGTCATCGGAGACGACTGAAAAATCAGGCCCCAGGAAATGCGTTCCGAGGCCTTTTCGCCCATCCAAAAGTGCCCGCAAAGGAAGGCTTTCTGTACAAGTGAACTCCCCAGGGGAGCCTTTACGCAGCCCCACATGCAACTGGACCCTCCGGGTTCGCCGTTTCCGAGCATCCCTAAACATAACCCTAGCCGTCATCAGAGACGAGTGAAAAATCAGGCCCCAGGAAATGCGTTGCGAGCCCTTTTTGCCCATCCAAAAGTGCCCCCAAATGAAGGCTTTGGGTACAAGTGAACTCCCCAGGGGAGCCTTTACGCAGCCCCACATGCAACTGGACCCTCCGGGTTCGATGTTTCCGAGCATCCCTAAACATAGCCCTAGCCGGCATTGAAGTCGACTGAAAAATCAGACCGCAGGAAATGCGTTGCGAGCCCTTTTCGTCCATCCAAAAGTGCCCCCAAAGGAAGGCTTTGGGTACAAGTGAACTCCCCAGGGGAGCCTTTACGCAGCCCCACATGCAACTGGACCCTTCGGGTTCGATTTTTCCGAGCAACCCTAAATATATCACTAGCCGGCTTGGAAGAAGACTGAAAAACCGGGCCCCAGAAAACGCGTTGCAAGCCCCTTTGGACCATCCAAAAGTGTCACCAAAGGAAGGCTTTGGGTACAAGTGAACTCCCCAGGGGAGCCTTTACGCAGCCCCACATGCAACTGGACCCTCCGGGTTCGCTGTTCATGAGCAAACCTAAACATAGACCTAGCCGTCATCGGAGACGACTGAAAAATCAGGCCCCAGGAAATGCGTTGCAAGCCCCATTGGACCATCCAAAAGTGCCCGCAAAGGAAGGCTTTGGGTACAAGTGATCTCCCCAGGGGAGCCTTTACACAGCCCCACATGCAACTGGACCCTCCGGGTTCGATTTTTCCGAGCAACCCTAAATATATCACTAGACGGCATGGGAGAAGACTGAAAACCCGGGCCCCAGAAAACGCGTTTCAAGCCCCTTTGGACCATCCAAAAGTGTCACCAAAGGAAGGCTTTGTGTAAAAGTGAACTCCCCAGGGGAGCCTTTACGCAGCCCCACATGCAACTGGACCCTCCGGGTTCGCTGTTTCTGAGCATCCCTAAACATAGCCCTAGCCGGCATCGAAGACGAGTGAAAAATCAGGCCCCAGGAAATGCGTTGCGAGCCCTTTTCGCCCATCCAAAAGTGCCCGCAAAGGAAGGCTTTGGGTACATCTGAAGTTCCCAGGGGAGCCTTTACGCAGCCCCATATGCAACTGGACCCTCCGCGTTCGCTGTTTCCGAGCACCCTTAAACATACCCCTAGCCGGCATAGAAGACGACTGAAAAATCAGGCCCCAGGAAATGCGTTGCAAGCCCTTTTCGCCCATCCAAAAGTGCCCCCAAAGGAAGGCTTTGGGTACAAGTGATCTCCCCAGGGGAGCCTTTACGCAGCCTCACATGCAACTGGACCCTCCGGGTTCGCTGTTCATGAGCAAACCTAAACGAAGCCCTAGCCGTCATCGGAGACGACTGAAAAATCAGGCCCCAGGAAATGCGTTGCGAGCCCCTTTGGACCATCCAAAAGTGCCCCCAAAGAAAGGCTTTGGGTACAAGTGAACTCCCCAGGGGAGCCTTTACGCAGCCCCACATGCAACTGGACCCTCCGGGTTCGCTGTTTCAGAGCAACCCTAAATATATCACTAGTCGGCATGGCAGAAGACTGAAAACCCGGGCCATAGAAAATGCGTTGCAAGCCCATTTGGACCATCCAAAAGTGCCCCCAAAGGAAGGCTTTGAGTACAAGTGATCTCCCAAGGGGAGCCTTTACACAGCCCCACATGCAACTGGACCCTCCGGGTTCGCTGTTCCTGAGCAAACCTAAACGTAGCCCTAGCCGTCATCGGAGACGAGTGAAAAATCAGGCCCCAGGAAATGCGTTCCGAGGCCTTTTCGCCCATCCAAAAGTGCCCGCAAAGGAAGGCTTTGTGTACAAGTGAACTCCCCAGGGGAGCCTTTACGCAGCCCCACATGCAACTGGACCCTCCGGGTTCTCCGTTTCCGAGCATCCCTAAACAGTCCTAGACGGCATCGGAGACGAGTGAAAAATCAGGCCCCAGGAAATGCGTTGCGAGCTCTTTTTGCCCATCCAAAAGTGCCCCCAAAGGAAGGCTTTGGGTACAAGTGAACTCCCCAGGGGAGCCTTTACGCAGCCCCACATGCAACTGGACCCACCGGGTTCGCTGTTTCCGAGCATCCCTAAACATAGCCCTAGCCGGCATCGATGACGAATGAAAAATCAGGCCCCAGGAAATGCGTTGCGAGCCCTTTTCGTCCATCCAAAAGTGCCCCCAAAGGAAGGCTTTGGGTACAAGTGAACTCCCCAGGGGAGCCTTTACGCAGCCCCACATGCAACTGGACCCTCCGGGTTCGCTGTTTCCGAGCATCCCTAAACATAGCCCTAGCCGGCATCGATGACGACTGAAAAATCAGGCCCCAGGAAATGAGTTGCGAGCCCCTTTGGACCATCCAAAAGTGCCCCCAAAGGAAGGCTTTGGATACAAGTGAACTCCCCAGGGGAGCCTTTACGCAGCCCCACATGCAACTGGACCCTCCGGGTTCGATTTTTCCGAGCAACCCTAAATATATCACTAGCCGGCATGGGAGAAGACTGAAAAACCGGGCCCCAGAAAACGCGTTGCAAGCCCCTTTAGACCATCCAAAAGTGTCACCAAAGGAAGGCTTTGGGTTCAAGTGAACTCCCCAGGGGAGCCTTTATGCAGCCCCACATGCAACTGGACCCTCCGGGTTCGCTGTTCCTGAGCAAACCTAAACGTAGCCCTAGCCGTCATCGGTGACGACTGAAAAATCAGGCCCCAGGAAATGCGTTGCAAGCCCCTTTGGACCACCCAAAAGTGCCCGCAAAGGAAGGCTTTGGGTACAAGTGAACTCCCCAGGGGAGCCTTTACGCAGCCCCACATGCAACTGGACCCTCCGGGTTCGCTGTTCATGAGCAAACCTAAACGTAGCCCTAGCCGTCATCGGAGACAACTGAAAAAACAGGCCCCAGGAAAAGCGTTGCCTGCCCCTTTGGACCATCCAAAAGTGCCCCCAAACGAAGGCTTTGAGTACAAGTGATCTCCCCAGGGGAGCCTTTACACAGCCCCACATGCAACTGGATCCTCCGGGTTCGCTGTTCCTGAGCAAACCTAAACGTAGCCATAGCCGTCATCGGAGACGAGTGAAAAATCAGGCCCCAGGAAATGCTTTGCGAGCCCCTTTTTGCCCATCCAAAAGTGCCCCCAAAGGAAGGCTTTGTGTACAAGTGAACTCCCCAGGGGAGCCTTTACGCAGCCCCACATGCAACTGGACCCTCCGGGTTCGCTGTTTCCGAGCATCCTTAAACATAGCCCTAGGCGGCATCGATGACGACTGAAAAATCAGGCCCCAGGAAATGCTTTGCGAGCCCCTTTGGACCATCCAAAAGTGCCCCCAAAGGAAGGCTTTGGATACAAGTGAACTCCCCAGGGGAACCTTTACGCAGCCCCACATGCAACTGGACCCTCCGGGTTCGATTTTTCCGAGCAACCCTAAATATATCACTAGCCGGCATGGGAGAAGACTGAAAAACCGGGCCCCAGAAAACGCGTTGCAAGCCCCTTTGGACCATCCAAAAGTGACACCAAAGGAAGGCTTTGGGTACAAGTGAACTCCCCAGGGGAGCCTTTACGCAGCCCCACATGCAACTGGACCCTCCGGGTTCGCTGTTCCTGAGCAAACCTAAACGTAGCCCTAGCCGTCATCGGAGACGACTGAAAAAACAGGCCCCAGGAAATGCGTTGCAAGCCCCATTGGACCATCCAAAAGTGCCCGCAAAGGAAGGCTTTGGGTACAAGTGATCTCCCCAGGGGAGCCTTTACACAGCCCCACATGCAACTGGACCCTCCGGGTTCGATTTTTCCGAGAAACCCTAAATATATCACTAGCCGGCATGGGAGAAGACTGAAAACCCGGGCCCCAGAAAACGCGTTTCAAGCCCCTTTGGACCATCCAAAAGTGTCACCAAAGGAAGGCTTTGGTACAAGTGAACTCCCCAGGGGAGTCTTTACGCAGCCCCACATGCAACTGGACCCTCCGGGTTCGCTGTTTCCGAGCATCCCTAAACATAGCCCTAGCCGGCATCGAAGACGAGTGAAAAATCAGGCCCCAGGAAATGCGTTGCGAGCCCTTTTCGCCCATCCAAAAGTGCCCGCAAAGGAAGGCTTTGGGTACATCTGAAGTTCCCAGGGGAGCCTTTACGCAGCCCCATATGCAACTGGACCCTCCGCGTTCGCTGTTCATGAGCAAACCTAAACGAAGCCCTAGCCGTCATCGGAGACGACTGAAAAATCAGGCCCCAGGAAATCCGTTGCGAGCCCCTTTGGACCATCCAAAAGTGCCCCCAAAGAAAGGCTTTGGATACAAGTGAACTCCCCAGGGGAGCCTTTACGCAGCCCCACATGCAACTGGACCCTCCGGGTTCGCTGTTTCAGAGCAACCCTAAATATATCACTAGCCGGCATGGCAGAAGACTGAAAACCCGGGCCACAGAAAATGCGTTGCAAGCCCATTTGGACCATCCAAAAGTGTCACCAAAGGACGGCTTTGGGTACAAGTGAACTCCCCTGGGGAGCCTTTACGCAGCCCCACATGCAACTGGACCCTCCGAGATCGCTGTTCCTGAGCAAACCTAAACGTAGCCCTAGCCGTCATCGCAGACGAGTGAAAAATCAGGCCCCAGGAAATGCGTTCCGAGTCCTTTTCGCCCATCCAAAAGTGCCCCCAAAGAAAGGCTTTGGGTACAAGTGAACTCCCCAGGGGAGCCTTTACGCAGCCCCACATGCAACTGGACCCTCCGGGTTCGCTGTTTCCGAGCATCCCTAAACATAGCCCTAGCCGGCATCGATGACGACTGAAAAATCAGGCCCCAGGAAATGCGTTGCGAGCCCCTTTGGACCATCCAAAAGTGCCCCCAAAGGAAGGCTTTGGATACAAGTGAACTCCCCAGGGGAACCTTTACGCAGCCCCACATGCAACTGGACCCTCCGGGTTCGATTTTTCCGAGAAACCCTAAATATATCACTAGCCGGCATGGGAGAAGACTGAAAACCCGGGCCCCAGAAAACGCGATGCAAGCCCCTTTGGACCATCCAAAAGTGCCCGCAAAGGAAGGCTTTGGGTACAAGTGAACTCCCCAGGGGAGCCTTTACGCAGCCCCACATGCAACTGGACCCTCCGTGTTCGCTGTTCATGAGCAAACCTAAACGTAGCCCTAACCGTCATCGGAGACGACTGAAAAATCAGGTCCCAAGAAAAGCGTTGCCTGCCCCTTTGGACCATCCAAAAGTGCCCCCAAAGGAAGGCTTTGAGTACAAGTGATCTCCCCAGGGGAGCCTTTACACAGCCCCACATGCAACTGGACCCTCCGGGTTCGCTGTTCCTGAGCAATCCTAAACGTAGCCCTAGCCGTCATCGGAGACGAGTGAAAAATCAGGCCCCAGGAAATGCGTTCCGAGGCCTTTTCGCCCATCCAAAAGTGCCCGCAAAGAAAGGCTTTGGGTACAAGTGAACTCCCCAGGGGAGCCTTTACGCAGCCCCACATGCAACTGGACCCTCCGGGTTCTCCGTTTCCGAGCATCCCTAAACAGTCCTAGACGGCATCGGAGACGAGTGAAAAATCAGGCCCCAGGAAATGCGTTGCGAGCCCTTTTTGCCCATCCAAAAGTGCCCCCAAAGGAAGGCTTTGGGTACAAGTGAACTCCCCAGGGGAGCCTTTACGCAGCCCCACATGCAACTGGACCCTCCGGGTTCGCTGTTTCCGAGCATCCCTAAACATAGCCCTAGCCGGCATCGATGACGACTGAAAAATCAGGCCCCAGGAAATGCGTTGCGAGCCCCTTTGGACCATCCAAAAGTGCCCCCAAAGGAAGGCTTTGGATACAAGTGAACTCCCCAGGGGAGCCTTTACGCAGCCCCACATGCAACTGGACCCTCCGGGTTCGATTTTTCCGAGCAACCCTAAATATATCACTAGCCGGCATGAGAGAAGACTGAAAAACCGGGCCCCAGAAATCGCGTTGCAAGCCCCTTTAGACCATCCAAAAGTGTCACCAAAGGAAGGCTTTGGGTACAAGTGAACTCCCCAGGGGAGCCTTTATGCAGCCCCACATGCAACTGGACCCTCCGGTTTCGCTGTTCCTGAGCAAACCTAAACGTAGCCCTAGCCGTCATCGGAGACGACTGAAAAATCAGGCCCCAGGAAATGCGTTGCAAGCCCCTTTGGACCATCCAAAAGTGCCCGCAAAGGAAGGCTTTGGATACAAGTGAACTCCCCAGGGGAGCCTTTACGCAGCCCCACATGCAACTGGACCCTCCGGGTTCGCTGTTCATGAGCAAACCTAAACGTAGCCCTAGCCGTCATCGGAGACGACTGAAAAATCAGGCCCCAGGAAATGCGTTGCGAGCCCCTTCGGACCATCCAAAAGTTCTCCCAAAGGAAGGCTTTGGGTAGAAGTGAACTCCCCAGGGGAGCCTTTACGCAGCCCCACATGCAACTGGACCCTCCGGGTTCGCTGTTCCTGAGCAAACCTAAATGTAGCCCTAGCCGTCATCGGAGATGAGTGAAAAATTAGGCCCCAGGAAATGCGTTCCGAGGCCTTTTCGCCCATCCAAATGTGCCTCCAAAGGAAGGCTTTGGGTACAAGTGAACTCCCCAGGGGAGCCTTTACGCAGCCCCACATGCAACTGGACCCTCTGGGTTCGCTGTTTCCGAGCATCCCTAAACATAGCCCTAGCCGGCATAGAAGACGACTGAAAAATCAAGCCCCAGGAAATGCGTTGCGAGCCCTTTTCGCCCATCCAAAAGTGCCCCCAAAAGAAGGCTTTGGGTACAAGTGAACTCCCCAGGGGAGCCTTTACGCAGCCCCACATGCAACTGGACTCTCAGGGTTCGCTGTTCCTGAGCAAACCTAAACGTAGCCCTAGCCGTCATCGGAGATGAGTGAAAAATCAGGCCCCAGGAAATGCGTTGCGAGCCCTTTTCGTCCATCCAAAAGTGCCCCCAAAGGAAGGCTTTGGGTACAAGAGAACTCCCCAGGGGAGCCTTTACGCAGCCCCACATGCAACTGGACCCTCCGGGTTCGCTGTTTCCGAGCATCCCTAAACATAGCCCTAGCCGGCATCGAAATCGACTGAAAAATCAGGCCCCAGGAAATGCGTTACGAGCCCTTTTCGTCCATCCAAAAGTGCCCCCAAAGAAAGACTTTGGGTACAAGTGAACTCCCCAGGGGAGCCTTTACGCAGCCCAACCTGCAACTGGACCCTCCGGGTTCGATTTTTCCGAGCAACCCTAAATATATCACTAGCCGGCATGGGAGAAGACTGAAAACCCGGGCCCCAGAAAACGCGTTGCAAGCCCCTTTGGACCATCCAAAAGTGCCCGCAAAGGAAGGCTTTGGGTACAAGTGAACTCCCCAGGGGAGCCTTTACGCAGCCCCACATGCAACTGGACCCTCCGGGTTCGCTGTTCCTGAGCAAACCTAAACGTAGCCCTGGCCGTCATAGGAGACGACTGAAAAATCAGGCCCCAGGAAATGCGTTGCGAGCCCCTTTGGACCATCCAAAAGTGCCCCCAAAGGAAGGCTTTGGGTACAAGTGAACTCCCCAGGGGAGCCTTTACGCAGCCCCACATGCAACTGGACCCTTCGGGTTCGCTGTTTCCGAGCATCCCTAAACATAGCCCTAGCCGTCATCGGAGACGACTGAAAAATCAGACCCCAGGAAATGCGTTGTGAGCCCTTTTCGCCCATCCAAAAGTGCCCCCAAAGGAAGGCTTTGGGTACAAGTGAACTCCCCAGGGGAGCCTTTACGCAGCCCCACATGCAACTGGACCCTCCGGGTTCGCTGTTTCCGAGCATCCCTAAACATAGCCCTAGCCGGAATCGAAGACGAGTGAAAAATCAGGCCCCAGGAAATGCGTTGCGAGCCCTTTTCGCCCATCCAAAAGTGCCCCCAAAGGAAGGCTTTGGGTACAAGTGAACTCCCCAGGGGAGCCTTTACGCAGCCCGACATGCAACTGGACCCTCCGGGTTCGATTTTTCCGAGCAACCCTAAATATATCACTAGCAGGCATGGGAGAAGACTGAAAACACGGGCCCCAGAAAACGCGTTTCAAGCCCCTTTGGACCATCCAAAAGTGTCACCAAAGGAAGGCTTTGGGTACAAGTGAACTCCCCAGGGGAGCCTTTACGCAGCCCCACATGCAACTGGACCCTCCGGGTTCGCTGTTCATGAGCAAACCTAAACGTAGCCCTAGCCGTCATCGGAGACGACTGAAAAATCAGACGCCAGGAAATGCGTTGCGAGCCCTTTTCGCCCATCCAAAAGTGCCCGCAAAGGAAGGCTTTGGGTACAAGTGAACTCCCCAGGGGAGCCTTTACACAGCCCCACATGCAACTGGACCCTTCGGGTTCGCTGTTTCCGAGCATCCCTAAACATAGCCCTAGCCGTCATCGGAGACGACTGAAAAATCAGACCCAAGGAAATGCGTTGCGAGCCCTTTTCGCCCATCCAAAAGTGCCCCCAAAGGAAGGCTTTGGGTACAAGTGAACTCCCCAGGGGAGCCTTTACGCAGCCCCACATGCAACTGGACCCTCCGGGTTCGCTGTTTCCGAGCATCCCTAAACATAGCCCTAGCCGGCATCGAAGACGACTGAAAAATCAGGCCCCAGGAAATGCGTTGCGAGCCCTTTTCGCCCATCCAAAAGTGCCCCCAAAGGAAGGCTTTGGGTACAAGTGAACTCCCCAGGGGAGCCTTTACGCAGCCCGACATGCAACTGGACCCTCCGGGTTCGATTTTTCCGAGCAACCCTAAATATATCACTAGCAGGCATGGGAGAAGACTGAAAACACGGGCCCCAGAAAACGCGTTTCAAGCCCCTTTGGACCATCCAAAAGTGTCACCAAAGGAAGGCTTTGGGTACAAGTGAACTCCCCAGGGGAGCCTTTACGCAGCCCCACATGCAACTGGACCCTCCGGGTTCGCTGTTCCTGAGCAAACCTAAACGTAGCCCTAGCCATCATCGGAGACGAGTGAATAATCAGGCCCCAGGAAATGCGTTGCGAGCCCTTTTCGTCCATCCAAAAGTGCCCCCAAAGGAAGGCTTTGGGTACAAGTGAACTCCCCAGGGGAGCCTTTACACAGCCCCACATGCAACTGGACCCTCCGGGTTCGCTGTTTCCGAGCATCCCTAAACATAGCCCTAGACGGCATCGGAGACGAGTGCAAAATCAGGCCCCAGGAAATGCGTTGCGAGCCCTTTTCGCCCATCCAAAAGTGCCCCCAAAGGAAGGCTTTGGGTACAAGTGAACTCCCCAGGGGAGCCTTTACGCAGCCCCACATGCAACTGGACCCTCCGGGTTCGATTTTTCCGAGCAAACTTAAATATATCACTAGCCGGCATGGGAGACGACTGAAAAGCCGGGCCCCAGAAAACGCGTTGCAAGCCCCTTTGGACCATCCAAAAGTATCACCAAAGGAAGGTTTTTGGTACAAGTGAACTCCCCAGGGGAGCATTTACGCAGCCCCACATGCAACTGGACCCTCCGGGTTCGCTGTTCATGAGCAAACCTAAACATAGCCCTAGCCGTCATCGGAGACGAGTGAAAAATCAGGCCCCAGGAAATGCGTTGCAAGCCCCTTTGGACCATCCAAAAGTGCCCGCAAAGGAAGGCTTTGGGTACAAGTGATCTCCCCAGGGGAGCCTTTACGCAGCCCCACATGCAACTGGACCCTCCGGGTTCGCTGTTTCCGAGCATCCCTAAACATTGCCCTAGCCGGAATCGAATACGAATGAAAATTCAGGCCCCAGGAAATGCGTTGCGAGCCCTTTTCGTCCATCCAAAATTGCCCCCAAAGGAAGGCTTTGGGTACAAGTGAACACCCAAGGGAGCCTTTACGCAGCCCCACATGCAACTGGACCCTCCGGGTTCGCTGTTTCCGAGCATCCCTAAACATAGCCGTAGCCGGCATCAATGGCGACCTGAAAATCAGGCCCCAGGAAATGCGTTGCGAGCCCCTTTGGACCATCCAAAAGTTCCCCCAAAGGAAGGCGTTGGGTACAAATGAACTCCCCAGGGGAGCCTTTACGCAGCCCCACATGCAACTGGACCCTCTGGGTTCGCTGTTCCTGAGCAAACCTAAACGTAGCCCTAGCGGGCATCGCAGACGACTGAAAAATCAGGCCCCAGGAAATGCGTTCCGAGGCCTTTTCGCCCATCCAAATGTGCCCCCAAAGGAAGGCTTTGTGTACAAGTGAACTCCCCAGGGGAGCCTTTACGCAGCCCCACATGGAACTGGACCCTCCGGGTTCGCTGTTTCCGAGCATCCCTAAACATAGCCCTAGACGGCATCGGAGACGAGTGAAAAATCAGGCCCCAGGAAATGCGTTCCGAGCCCTTTTCGCCCATCCAAAAGTGCCCCCAAAGGAAGGCTTTGGGTACAAGTGAACTCCCCAGGGGAGCCTTTACGCAGCCCCACATGCAACTGGACCCTCCGGGTTCGCTGTTCCTGAGCAAACCTAAACGTAGCCCTAGCCGTCATCGGAGATGAGTGAAAAATCAGGCCCCAGGAAATGCGTTCCGAGGCCTTTTCGCCCATCCAAAAGTGCCCCCAAAGGAAGGCTTTGGGTACAAGTGAACTCCCCAGGGGAGCCTTTACACAGCCCCACATGCATCTGGACCCTCCGGGTTCGCTGTTTCCGAGCATCCCTAAACATAGCCCTAGACGGCATCGGAGACGAGTGAAAAATCAGGCCCCAGGAAATGCGTTGCGAGCCCTTTTCGCCCATCCAAAAGTGCCCCCAAAGAAAGGCTTTGGGTACAAGTGAACTCCCCAGGGGAGCCTTTACGCAGCCCCACATGCAACTGGACCCTCCGAGATCGCTGTTCCTGAGCAAACCTAAACATAACCCTAGCACATCGAAGACGACTGAAAAATCACTCCCCAGGAAATGCGTTGCGAGCCCTTTTCACCCATCCAAAAGTGCCCCCAAAGGAAGGCTTTGGGTACAAGTGAACTCCCCAGGGGAGCCTTTACGCAGCCCCACATGCATCTGGCCCCTACGGGTTCGCTGTTTCCGAGCATCCCTAAACATAGCCCTAGCCGGCATCGATGACGACTGAAAAATCAGGCCCCAGGAAATGCGTTGCAAGCCCCTTTGGACCATCCAAAAGTGCCCCCAAAGGAAGGCTTTGGATACAAGTGAACTCCCCAGGGGAGCCTTTACGCAGCCCCACAGTCAACTGGACCCTCCGGGTTCGATTTTTCCGAGCAATCCTAAATATATCCCTAGCCGGCTTGGGAGAAGACTGAAAACCCGGGCCCCAGAAAACGCGTTGCAAGCCCCTTTGGACCATCCAAAAGTGTCACCAAAGGAAGGCTTTGGGTACAAGAGAACTCCCCAGGGGAGCCTTTACGCAGCCCCTCATGCAACTGGACCCTCCGGGTTCGCTGTTCCTGAGCAAACCTAAACGTAGCCCTAGCCGTCATCGGAGACGACTGAAAAATCAGGCCCCAGGAAATGCGTTGCGAGCCCCTTTGGACCATCCAAAAGTGCCCGCAAAGGAAGGCTTTGGGTACAAGTGATCTCCCTAGGGGAGCCTTAACGCAGCCCCACATGCAACTGGACCCTCCGGGTTCGCTGTTCCTAAGCAAACCTAAACATAGCCCTAGCCGTCATCGGAGACAAGTGAAAAATCAGGCCCCAGGAAATGCGTTGCGAGCCCCTTCGGACCATCCAAAAGTGCCCCCAAAGGAAGGCTTTGGGTACAAGTGAACTCCCCAGGCGAGCCTTTACGCAGCCCCACATGCAACTGGACCCTCCGGGTTCGCTGTTCCTGAGCAAACCTAAACGTAGCCCTAGCCCTCATCGGAGATGAGTGAAAAATCAGGCCCCAGGAAATGTGTTCCGAGGCCTTTTCGCCCATCCAAAAGTGCCCGCAAAGGAAGGCTTTGGGTACAAGTGAACTCCCCAGGGGAGCCTTTACGCAGCCCCACATGCAACTGGACCCTTCGGTATCGCTGTTTCCGAGCATCCCTAAACATAGCCCTAGCCGGCATCGAAGATGACTGAAAAATCACGCCCCAGGAAATGCGTTCCGAGGCCTTTTTGCCCATCCAAAAGTGCCCCCAAAGGAAGGCTTTGGGTACAAGTGAACTCCCCAGGGGAGCCTTTACGCAGCCCCACATGCAACTGGACCCTTCCGGTTCGCTGTTCCTGAGCAAACCTAAACATAGCCCTAGCCGTCATCGGAGACGACTGAAAAATCAGGCCCCAGGAAATGCGTTGCGAGTCCCTTTGGACCATCCAAAAGTGCCCCCAAAGGAAGGCTTTGGGTACAAGTGATCTCCCCAGGGGAGCCTTTACGCAGCCCCACATGCAACTGGACCCTGCGGGTTCGCTGTTCCTAAGCAAACCTAAACATAGCCCTAGCCGTCATCGGAGACAAGTGAAAAATCAGGCCCCAGGAAATGCGTTGCGAGCCACTAAGGACCATCCAAAAGTTCCCCCAAAGGAAGGCTTTGGATACAAGTGAACTCCCCAGGGGAGCCTTTACGCAGCCCCACATGCAACTGGACCCTCCGGGTTCGCTGTTCCTGAGCAAACCTAAACGTAGCCCTAGCCGGCATCGCAGACGACTGAAAAATCAGGCCCCAGGAAATGTGTTCCGAGGCCTTTTCGCCCATCCAAATGTGCCCCCAAAGGAAGGCTTTGTGTACAAGTGAACTCCCCAGGGGAGCCTTTACGCAGCCCCACATGCAACTGGACCCTCCGGGTTCGCTGTTTCTGAGCATCCCTAAACATAGCCCTAGACGGCATCGGAGACGAGTGAAAAATCAGGCCCCAGGAAATGCGTTACGAGCCCTTTTCGGACCATCCAAAAGTGCCCCCAAAGGAAGGCTTTGTGTACAAGTGAACTCCCCAGGGGAGCCTTTACGCAGCCCCACATGCAACTGGACCCTCCGGGTTCGCTGTTCCTGAGCAAACCTAAACGTAGCCCTAGCCGTCATCGGAGATGAGTGAAAAATCAGGCCCCAGGAAATGCGTTCCGAGGCCTTTTCGCCCATCCAAAAGTGCCCCCAAAGGAAGGCTTTGTGTACAAGTGAACTCCCCAGGGGAGCCTTTACACAGCCCCACATGCAACTGGACCCTCCGGGTTCTCTGTTTCCGAGCATCCCTAAACATAGCCCTAGCCGGCATCGATGACGACTGAAAAATCAAGCCCCAGGAAATGCGTTACGAGCCCTTTTCGGACCATCCAAAAGTGCCCCCAAAGGAAGGCTTTGGGTACAAGTGAACTCCCCAGGGGAGCCTTTACGCAGCCCCACATGCAACTGGACCCTCCGGGTTCGCTGTTCCTGAGCAAACCTAAACGTAGATCTAGCCGTCATCGGAGACGACTGAAAAATCAGGCCCCAGGAAATGCGTTGCGAGCCCCTTTGGACCATCCAAAAGTGCCCCCAAAGGAAGGCTTTGGGTACAAGTAAACTCCCCAGGGGAGCCTTTACGCAGCCCCACATGCAACTGGACCCTCCGGGTTCGATTTTTCCGAGCAACCCTAAATATATCACTAGCCGGCATGGGAGAAGACTGAAAACCCGGGCCACAGAAAACGCGTTGCAAGCCCCTTTGGACCATCCAAAAGTGTCACCAAAGGAAGGCTTTTGGTACAAGTGAACTCCCCAGGGGAGCCTTTACGCAGCCCCACATGCAACTGGACCCTCCGGGTTCGCTGTTTCCGAGCATCCCTAAACATAGACCTAACCGGCATCGAAGACGAGTGAAAAATCAGGCCCCAGGAAATGCGTTGCGAGCCCTTTTTGCCCATCCAAAAGTGTCACCAAAGGAAGGCTTTGGGTACATCTGAAGTTCCCAGGGGAGCCTTTACGCAGCCCCACATGCAACTGGACCCATCGGGTTCGATTTTTCCGAGCATCCCTATTTATATCCCTAACCGGCATGGGAGAAGACTGAAAAGCCGGGCCCCAGAAAACGCGTTGCAAGCCCCTTTGGACCATCCAAAAGTGTCACCAAAGGAAGGCTTTGGGTACAAGAGAACTCCCCAGGGGAGCCTTTACGCAGCCCCACATGCAACTGGACCCTCCGGGTTCGCTGTTTCCGAGCATCCCTAAACATAGTCCTAGACGGCATCGAAGACGACTGAAAAATCAGGCCCCAGGAAGTGCGTTGCAAGCCCTTTTCGCCCATCCAGAAGTGCCCCCAAAGGAAGGCTTTGGGTACAAGAGAACTCCCCAGGGGAGCCTTTACGCAGCCCTACATGCAACTGGACCCTCCGGGTTCGCTGTTCATGAGCAAACCTAAACGTATCCCTAGCCGTCATCGGAGACGACTGAAAAATCAGGCCCCAGGAAATGCGTTGCGAGCCCCTTTGGACCATCCAAAAGTGCCCGCAGCGGAAGGCTTTGGGTACAAGTGATCTCCCCAGGGGAGCCTTTACGCAGGCCCACATACAACTGGACCCTCCGGGTTCGCTGTTTCCGAGCATCCCTAAACATAGCCCTAGCCGGCATCGGAGACGAGTGAAAAATCAGGCCCCAGGAAATGCGTTGCGAGCCCTTTTCGCCCATCCAAAAGTGCCCCCAAAGAAAGGCTTTGGGTACAAGTGAACTCCCCAGGGGAGCCTTTACGCAGCCCCACATGCAACTGGACCCTTCGGGATCGCTGTTTCCGAGCATCCCTAAACATAGCCCTAGCCGTCATCGGAGACGAGTGAAAAATCAGGCCCCAGGAAATGCGTTGCGAGCCCTTTTCGCCCATCCTAAAGTGCCCCCAAAGGGAGGCTTTGGGTACAAGTGAACTCCCCAGGGGAGCCTTTACGCAGCCCCACATGCATCTGGACCCTACGGGTTCGCTGTTTCCGAGCATCACTAAACATAGCCCTAGCCGGCATCGAAGACGACTGAAAAATCAGGCCCCAGGAAATGCGTTGCGAGCCCCTTTGGACCATCCAAAAGTGCCCCCAAAGGAAGGCTTTGGGTACAAGTGAACTCCCCAGGGGAGCCTTTACGCAGCCCCACATGCAACTGGACCCTCCGGGTTCGATTTTTCCGAGCAATCCTAAATATATCCCTAGCCGGCTTGGGAGAAGACTGAAAACCCGGGCCCCAGAAAACGCGTTGCAAGCCCCTTTGGACCATCCAAAAGTGTCACCAAAGGAAGGCTTTGGGTACAAGAGAACTCCCCAGGGGAGCCTTTACGCAGCCCCACATGCAACTGGACCCTCCGGGTTCGCTGTTCCTGAGCAAACCTAAACATAGCCCTAGCCGTCATCGGAGACGACTGAAAAATCAGGCCCCAGGAAATGCGTTGCGAGTCCCTTTGGACCATCCAAAAGTGCCCCCAAAGGAAGGCTTTGGGTACAAGTGATCTCCCCAGGGGAGCCTTTACGCAGCCCCACATGCAACTGGACCCTCCGGGTTCGCTGTTCCTAAGCAATCCGAAACATAGCCCTAGCCGTCTTCGGAGACAAGTGAAAAATCAGGCCCCAGGAAATGCGTTGCGAGCCACTAAGGACCATCCAAAAGATCCCCCAAAGGAAGGCTTTGGGTACAAGTGAACTCCCCAGGGGAGCCTTTACGCAGCCCCACATGCAACTGGACCCTCCGGGTTCGCTGTTCCTGAGCAAACCTAAACGTAGCCCTAGCCGTCATCGGAGATGAGTGAAAAATCAGGCCCCAGGAAATGTGTTCCGAGGCCTTTTCGCCCATCCAAATGTGCCCCCAAAGGAAGGCTTTGTGTACAAGTGAACTCCCCAGGGGAGCCTTTACGCAGCCCCACATGCAACTGGACCCTCCGGGTTCGCTGTTCCTAAGCAAACCTAAACATAGCCCTAGCCGTCATCGGAGACAAGTGAAAAATCAGGCCCCAGGAAATGCGTTGCGAGCCCCTTTGGAACATCCAAAAGTGCCCCCAAAGGAAGGCTTTGGGTACAAGTGAACTCCCCAGGGGAGCCTTTACGCAGCCCCACATGCAACTGGACCCTCCGGGTTCGCTGTTCCTGAGCAAACCTAAACGTAGCCCTAGCCGTCATCGGAGATGAGTGAAAAATCAGGCCCCAGGAAATGCGTTCCGAGGCCTTTTCGCCCATCCAAAAGTGCCCGCAAAGGAAGGCTTTGGGTACAAGTGAACTCCCCAGGGGAGCCTTTACGCAGCCCCACATGCAACTGGACCCTTCGGGATCGCTGTTTCCGAGCATCCCTAAACATAGCCCTAGCCGGCATCGAAGATGACTGAAAAATCACGCCCCAGGAAATGCGTTCCGAGGCCTTTTAGCCCATCCAAAAGTGCCCCCAAAGGAAGGCTTTGGGTACAAGTGAACTCCCCAGGGGAGCCTTTACGCAGCCCCACATGCAACTGGACCCTCCGGGTTCGCTGTTCCTGAGCAAACCTAAACATAGCCCTAGCCGTCATCGGAGACGACTGAAAAATCAGGCCCCAGGAAATGCGTTGCGAGTCCCTTTGGACCATCCAAAAGTGCCCCCAAAGGAAGGCTTTGGGTACAAGTGATCTCCCCAGGGGAGCCTTTACGCAGCCCCACATGCAACTGGACCCTCCGGGTTCGCTGTTCCTAAGCAAACCTAAACATAGCCCTAGCCGTCATCGGAGACAAGTGAAAAATCAGGCCCCAGGAAATGCGTTGCGAGCCACTAAGGACCATCCAAAAGTTCCCCCAAAGGAAGGCTTTGGGTACAAGTGATCTCCCCAGGGGAGCCTTTACGCAGCCCCACATGCAACTGGACCCTCCGGGTTCGCTGTTCCTGAGCAAACCTAAACGTAGCCCTAGCCGGCATCGCAGACGACTGAAAAATCAGGCCCCAGGAAATGTGTTCCGAGGCCTTTTCGCCCATCCAAATGTGCCCCCAAAGGAAGGCTTTGTGTACAAGTGAACTCCCCAGGGGAGCCTTTACGCAGCCCCACATGCAACTGGACCCTCCGGGTTCGCTGTTTCCGAGCAACCCTAAACATAGCCCTAGACGGCATCGGAGACGAGTGAAAAATCAGGCCCCAGGAAATGCGTTACGAGCCCTTTTCGGACCATCCAAAAGTGCCCCCAAAGGAAGGCTTTGTGTACAAGTGAACTCCCCAGGGGAGCCTTTACGCAGCCCCACATGCAACTGGACCCTCCGGGTTCGCTCTTCCTGAGCAAACCTAAACGTAGCCCTAGCCGTCATCGGAGATGAGTGAAAAATCAGGCCCCAGGAAATGCGTTCCGAGGCCTTTTCGCCCATCCAAAAGTGCCCCCAAAGGAAGGCTTTGGGTACAAGTAAACTCCCCAGGGGAGCCTTTACGCAGCCCCACATGCAACTGGACCCTCCGGGTTCGATTTTTCCGAGCAACCCTAAATATATCACTAGCCGGCATGGGAGAAGACTGAAAACCCGGGCCCCAGAAAACGCGTTGCAAGCCCCTTTGGACCATCCAAAAGTGTCACCAAAGGAAGGCTTTTGGTACAAGTGAACTCCCCAGGGGAGCCTTTACGCAGCCCCACATGCAACTGGACCCTCCGCGTTCGCTGTTTCCGAGCATCCCTAAACATAGACCTAACCGGCATCGAAGACGAGTGAAAAATCAGGCCCCAGGAAATGCGTTGCGAGCCCTTTTTGCCCATCCAAAAGTGTCACCAAAGGAAGGCTTTGGGTACATCTGAAGTTCCCAGGGGAGCCTTTACGCAGCCCCACATGCAACTGGGCCCATCGGGTTCGATTTTTCCGAGCATCCCTATTTATATCCCTAGCCGTCATCGGAGACGACTGAAAATCAGGCCCCAGGAAATGCGTTGCGAGCCCCTTTGGACCATCCAAAATTGCCCGCAGCGGAAGGCTTTGGGTACAAGTGATCTCCCCAGGGGAGCCTTTACGCAGGCCCACATGCAACTGGACCCTCCGGGTTCGCTGTTTCCGAGCATCCCTAAACGTAGCCCTAGCCGTCATCGGAGACGAGTGAAAAATCAGGCCCCAGGAAATGCGTTCCGAGGCCTTTTCGCCCATCCAAAAGTGCCCCAAAGGAAGGCTTTGGGTACAAGTGAACTCCCCAGGGGAGCCTTTACGCAGCCCCACATGCAACTGGACCCTTCGGGATCGCTGCTTCCGAGCATCCCTAAACATAGCCCTAGCCGGCATCGAAGATGACTGAAAAATCACGCCCCAGGAAATGCGTTCCGAGGCCTTTTAGCCCATCCAAAAGTGCCCCCAAAGGAAGGCTTTGGGTACAAGTGAACTCCCCAGGGGAGCCTTTACGCAGCCCCACATGCAACTGGACCCTCCGGGTTCGCTGTTCCTGAGCAAACCTAAACATAGCCCTAGCCGTCATCGGAGACGACTGAAAAATCAGGCCCCAGGAAATGCGTTGCGAGTCCCTTTGGACCATCCAAAAGTGCCCCCAAAGGAAGGCTTTGGGTACAAGTGATCTCCCCAGGGGAGCCTTTACGCAGCCCCACATGCAACTGGACCCTCCGGGTTCGCTGTTCCTAAGCAAACCTAAACATAGCCCTAGCCGTCATCGGAGACAAGTGAAAAATCAGGCCCCAGGAAATGCGTTGCGAGCCACTAAGGACCATCCAAAAGTTCCCCCAAAGGAAGGCTTTGGGTACAAGTGATCTCCCCAGGGGAGCCTTTACGCAGCCCCACATGCAACTGGACCCTCCGGGTTCGCTGTTCCTGAGCAAACCTAAACGTAGCCCTAGCCGGCATCGCAGACGACTGAAAAATCAGGCCCCAGGAAATGTGTTCCGAGGCCTTTTCGCCCATCCAAATGTGCCCCCAAAGGAAGGCTTTGTGTACAAGTGAACTCCCCAGGGGAGCCTTTACGCAGCCCCACATGCAACTGGACCCTCCGGGTTCGCTGTTTCCGAGCATCCCTAAACATAGCCCTAGACGGCATCGGAGACGAGTGAAAAATCAGGCCCCAGGAAATGCGTTACGAGCCCTTTTCGGACCATCCAAAAGTGCCCCCAAAGGAAGGCTTTGTGTACAAGTGAACTCCCCAGAGGAGCCTTTATGCAGCCCCACATGCAACTGGACCCTCCGGGTTCGCTGTTCCTGAGCAAACCTAAACGTAGCCCTAGCCGTCATCGGAGATGAGTGAAAAATCAGGCCCCAGGAAATGCGTTCCGAGGCCTTTTCGCCCATCCAAAAGTGCCCCCAAAGGAAGGCTTTGGGTACAAGTAAACTCCCCAGGGGAGCCTTTACGCAGCCCCACATGCAACTGGACCCTCCGGGTTCGATTT
Organism: Anas acuta; assembly: GCF_963932015.1. NCBI lineage: Eukaryota > Metazoa > Chordata > Aves > Anseriformes > Anatidae > Anas > Anas acuta. The sequence continues at coordinate 174,000 of NW_027076283.1, read as the reverse complement.
TTCCGAGCAACCCTAAATATATCACTAGCCGGCATGGGAGAAGACTGAAAACCCGGGCCCCACAAAACGCGTTGCAAGCCCCTTTGGACCATCCAAAAGTGTCACCAAAGGAAGGCTTTTGGTACAAGTGAACTCCCCAGGGGAGCCTTTACGCAGCCCCACATGCATCTGGACCCTACGGGTTCGCTGTTTCCGAGCATCACTAAACATAGCCCTAGCCGGCATCGAAGACGACTGAAAAATCAGGCCCCAGGAAATGCGTTGCGAGCCCCTTTGGACCATCCAAAAGTGCCCCCAAAGGAAGGCTTTGGGTACAAGTGAACTCCCCAGGGGAGCCTTTACGCAGCCCCACATGCAACTGGACCCTCCGGGTTCGATTTTTCCGAGCAATCCTAAATATATCCCTAGCCGGCTTGGGAGAAGACTGAAAACCCGGGCCCCAGAAAACGCGTTGCAAGCCCCTTTGGACCATCCAAAAGTGTCACCAAAGGAAGGCTTTGGGTACAAGAGAACTCCCCAGGGGAGCCTTTACGCAGCCCCACATGCAACTGGACCCTCCGGGTTCGCTGTTCCTGAGCAAACCTAAACATAGCCCTAGCCGTCATCGGAGACGACTGAAAAATCAGGCCCCAGGAAATGCGTTGCGAGTCCCTTTGGACCATCCAAAAGTGCCCCCAAAGGAAGGCTTTGGGTACAAGTGATCTCCCCAGGGGAGCCTTTACGCAGCCCCACATGCAACTGGACCCTCCGGGTTCGCTGTTCCTAAGCAATCCGAAACATAGCCCTAGCCGTCTTCGGAGACAAGTGAAAAATCAGGCCCCAGGAAATGCGTTGCGAGCCACTAAGGACCATCCAAAAGATCCCCCAAAGGAAGGCTTTGGGTACAAGTGAACTCCCCAGGGGAGCCTTTACGCAGCCCCACATGCAACTGGACCCTCCGGGTTCGCTGTTCCTGAGCAAACCTAAACGTAGCCCTAGCCGTCATCGGAGATGAGTGAAAAATCAGGCCCCAGGAAATGTGTTCCGAGGCCTTTTCGCCCATCCAAATGTGCCCCCAAAGGAAGGCTTTGTGTACAAGTGAACTCCCCAGGGGAGCCTTTACGCAGCCCCACATGCAACTGGACCCTCCGGGTTCGCTGTTCCTAAGCAAACCTAAACATAGCCCTAGCCGTCATCGGAGACAAGTGAAAAATCAGGCCCCAGGAAATGCGTTGCGAGCCCCTTTGGAACATCCAAAAGTGCCCCCAAAGGAAGGCTTTGGGTACAAGTGAACTCCCCAGGGGAGCCTTTACGCAGCCCCACATGCAACTGGACCCTCCGGGTTCGCTGTTCCTGAGCAAACCTAAACGTAGCCCTAGCCGTCATCGGAGATGAGTGAAAAATCAGGCCCCAGGAAATGCGTTCCGAGGCCTTTTCGCCCATCCAAAAGTGCCCGCAAAGGAAGGCTTTGGGTACAAGTGAACTCCCCAGGGGAGCCTTTACGCAGCCCCACATGCAACTGGACCCTTCGGGATCGCTGTTTCCGAGCATCCCTAAACATAGCCCTAGCCGGCATCGAAGATGACTGAAAAATCACGCCCCAGGAAATGCGTTCCGAGGCCTTTTAGCCCATCCAAAAGTGCCCCCAAAGGAAGGCTTTGGGTACAAGTGAACTCCCCAGGGGAGCCTTTACGCAGCCCCACATGCAACTGGACCCTCCGGGTTCGCTGTTCCTGAGCAAACCTAAACATAGCCCTAGCCGTCATCGGAGACGACTGAAAAATCAGGCCCCAGGAAATGCGTTGCGAGTCCCTTTGGACCATCCAAAAGTGCCCCCAAAGGAAGGCTTTGGGTACAAGTGATCTCCCCAGGGGAGCCTTTACGCAGCCCCACATGCAACTGGACCCTCCGGGTTCGCTGTTCCTAAGCAAACCTAAACATAGCCCTAGCCGTCATCGGAGACAAGTGAAAAATCAGGCCCCAGGAAATGCGTTGCGAGCCACTAAGGACCATCCAAAAGTTCCCCCAAAGGAAGGCTTTGGGTACAAGTGATCTCCCCAGGGGAGCCTTTACGCAGCCCCACATGCAACTGGACCCTCCGGGTTCGCTGTTCCTGAGCAAACCTAAACGTAGCCCTAGCCGGCATCGCAGACGACTGAAAAATCAGGCCCCAGGAAATGTGTTCCGAGGCCTTTTCGCCCATCCAAATGTGCCCCCAAAGGAAGGCTTTGTGTACAAGTGAACTCCCCAGGGGAGCCTTTACGCAGCCCCACATGCAACTGGACCCTCCGGGTTCGCTGTTTCCGAGCAACCCTAAACATAGCCCTAGACGGCATCGGAGACGAGTGAAAAATCAGGCCCCAGGAAATGCGTTACGAGCCCTTTTCGGACCATCCAAAAGTGCCCCCAAAGGAAGGCTTTGTGTACAAGTGAACTCCCCAGGGGAGCCTTTACGCAGCCCCACATGCAACTGGACCCTCCGGGTTCGCTCTTCCTGAGCAAACCTAAACGTAGCCCTAGCCGTCATCGGAGATGAGTGAAAAATCAGGCCCCAGGAAATGCGTTCCGAGGCCTTTTCGCCCATCCAAAAGTGCCCCCAAAGGAAGGCTTTGGGTACAAGTAAACTCCCCAGGGGAGCCTTTACGCAGCCCCACATGCAACTGGACCCTCCGGGTTCGATTTTTCCGAGCAACCCTAAATATATCACTAGCCGGCATGGGAGAAGACTGAAAACCCGGGCCCCAGAAAACGCGTTGCAAGCCCCTTTGGACCATCCAAAAGTGTCACCAAAGGAAGGCTTTTGGTACAAGTGAACTCCCCAGGGGAGCCTTTACGCAGCCCCACATGCAACTGGACCCTCCGCGTTCGCTGTTTCCGAGCATCCCTAAACATAGACCTAACCGGCATCGAAGACGAGTGAAAAATCAGGCCCCAGGAAATGCGTTGCGAGCCCTTTTTGCCCATCCAAAAGTGTCACCAAAGGAAGGCTTTGGGTACATCTGAAGTTCCCAGGGGAGCCTTTACGCAGCCCCACATGCAACTGGGCCCATCGGGTTCGATTTTTCCGAGCATCCCTATTTATATCCCTAGCCGTCATCGGAGACGACTGAAAATCAGGCCCCAGGAAATGCGTTGCGAGCCCCTTTGGACCATCCAAAATTGCCCGCAGCGGAAGGCTTTGGGTACAAGTGATCTCCCCAGGGGAGCCTTTACGCAGGCCCACATGCAACTGGACCCTCCGGGTTCGCTGTTTCCGAGCATCCCTAAACGTAGCCCTAGCCGTCATCGGAGACGAGTGAAAAATCAGGCCCCAGGAAATGCGTTCCGAGGCCTTTTCGCCCATCCAAAAGTGCCCCCAAAGGAAGGCTTTGGGTACAAGTGAACTCCCCAGGGGAGCCTTTACGCAGCCCCACATGCAACTGGACCCTTCGGGATCGCTGCTTCCGAGCATCCCTAAACATAGCCCTAGCCGGCATCGAAGATGACTGAAAAATCACGCCCCAGGAAATGCGTTCCGAGGCCTTTTAGCCCATCCAAAAGTGCCCCCAAAGGAAGGCTTTGGGTACAAGTGAACTCCCCAGGGGAGCCTTTACGCAGCCCCACATGCAACTGGACCCTCCGGGTTCGCTGTTCCTGAGCAAACCTAAACATAGCCCTAGCCGTCATCGGAGACGACTGAAAAATCAGGCCCCAGGAAATGCGTTGCGAGTCCCTTTGGACCATCCAAAAGTGCCCCCAAAGGAAGGCTTTGGGTACAAGTGATCTCCCCAGGGGAGCCTTTACGCAGCCCCACATGCAACTGGACCCTCCGGGTTCGCTGTTCCTAAGCAAACCTAAACATAGCCCTAGCCGTCATCGGAGACAAGTGAAAAATCAGGCCCCAGGAAATGCGTTGCGAGCCACTAAGGACCATCCAAAAGTTCCCCCAAAGGAAGGCTTTGGGTACAAGTGATCTCCCCAGGGGAGCCTTTACGCAGCCCCACATGCAACTGGACCCTCCGGGTTCGCTGTTCCTGAGCAAACCTAAACGTAGCCCTAGCCGGCATCGCAGACGACTGAAAAATCAGGCCCCAGGAAATGTGTTCCGAGGCCTTTTCGCCCATCCAAATGTGCCCCCAAAGGAAGGCTTTGTGTACAAGTGAACTCCCCAGGGGAGCCTTTACGCAGCCCCACATGCAACTGGACCCTCCGGGTTCGCTGTTTCCGAGCATCCCTAAACATAGCCCTAGACGGCATCGGAGACGAGTGAAAAATCAGGCCCCAGGAAATGCGTTACGAGCCCTTTTCGGACCATCCAAAAGTGCCCCCAAAGGAAGGCTTTGTGTACAAGTGAACTCCCCAGAGGAGCCTTTATGCAGCCCCACATGCAACTGGACCCTCCGGGTTCGCTGTTCCTGAGCAAACCTAAACGTAGCCCTAGCCGTCATCGGAGATGAGTGAAAAATCAGGCCCCAGGAAATGCGTTCCGAGGCCTTTTCGCCCATCCAAAAGTGCCCCCAAAGGAAGGCTTTGGGTACAAGTAAACTCCCCAGGGGAGCCTTTACGCAGCCCCACATGCAACTGGACCCTCCGGGTTCGATTTTTCCGAGCAACCCTAAATATATCACTAGCCGGCATGGGAGAAGACTGAAAACCCGGGCCCCACAAAACGCGTTGCAAGCCCCTTTGGACCATCCAAAAGTGTCACCAAAGGAAGGCTTTTGGTACAAGTGAACTCCCCAGGGGAGCCTTTACGCAGCCCCACATGCAACTGGACCCTCCGGGTTCGCTGTTTCCGAGCATCCCTAAACATAGACCTAACCGGCATCGAAGACGAGTGAAAAATCAGGCCCCAGGAAATGCGTTGCGAGCCCTTTTTGCCCATCCAAAAGTGTCACCAAAGGAAGGCTTTGGGTACATCTGAAGTTCCCAGGGGAGCCTTTACGCAGCCCCACATGCAACTGGGCCCATCGGGTTCGATTTTTCCGAGCATCCCTATTTATATCCCTAGCCGTCATCGGAGACGACTGAAAATCAGGCCCCAGGAAATGCGTTGCGAGCCCCTTTGGACCATCCAAAATTGCCCGCAGCGGAAGGCTTTGGGTACAAGTGATCTCCCCAGGGGAGCCTTTACGCAGGCCCACATGCAACTGGACCCTCCGGGTTCGCTGTTTCCGAGCATCCCTAAACATAGCCCTAGACGGCATCGGAGACGAGTGAAAAATCAGGCCCCAGGAAATGCGTTGCGAGCCCTTTTCGCCCATCCAAAAGTGCCCCCAAAGAAAGGCTTTGGGTACAAGTGAACTCCCCAGGGGAGCCTTTACGCAGCCCCACATGCAACTGGACCCTTCGGGATCGCTGTTTCCGAGCATCCCTAAACATAGCCCTAGCCGGCATCGATGACGACTGAAAAATCAGGCCCCAGGAAATGCGTTGCGAGCCCTTTTCGCCCATCCAAAAGTTCCCCCAAAGGAAGGCTTTGGGTACAAGTGAACTCCCCAGGGGAGCCTTTACGCAGCCCCACATGCATCTGGACCCTACGGGTTCGCTGTTTCCGAGCATCCCTAAACATAGCCCTAGCCGGCATCGATGACGACTGAAAAATCAGGCCCCAGGAAATGCGTTGCGAGCCCCTTTGGACCATCCAAAAGTGCCCCCAAAGGAAGGCTTTGGATACAAGTGAACTCCCCAGGGGAGCCTTTACGCAGCCCCACATGCAACTGGACCCTCCGGGTTCAATTTTTCTGAGCAATCCTAAATATATCCCTAGCCGGCTTGGGAGAAGACTGAAAACCCGGGCCCCAGAAAACGCGTTGCAAGCCCCTTTGGACCATCCAAAAGTGTCACCAAAGGAAGGCTTTGGGTACAAGTGAACTCCCCAGGGGAGCCTTTACGCAGCCCCACATGCAACTGGACCCTCCGGGTTCGCTGTTCCTAAGCAAACCTAAACATAGCCCTAGCCGTCATCGGAGACAAGTGAAAAATCAGGCCCCAGGAAATGCGTTGCGAGCCACTAAGGACCATCCAAAAGTGCCCCCAAAGGAAGGCTTTGTGTACAAGTGAACTCCCCAGGGGAGCCTTTACGCAGCCCCACATGCAACTGGACCCTCCGGGTTCGCTGTTCCTGAGCAAACCTAAACGTAGATCTAGCCGTCATCGGAGACGACTGAAAAATCAGGCCCCAGGAAATGCGTTGCGAGCCCCTTTGGACCATCCAAAAGTGCCCCCAAAGGAAGGCTTTGGGTACAAGTAAACTCCCCAGGGGAGCCTTTACGCAGCCCCACATGCAACTGGACCCTCCGGGTTCGATTTTTCCGAGCATCCCTAAACATAGACCTAACCGGCATCGAAGACGAGTGAAAAATCAGGCCCCAGGAAATGCGTTGCGAGCCCTTTTTGCCCATCCAAAAGTGTCACCAAAGGAAGGCTTTGGGTACATCTGAAGTTCCCAGGGGAGCCTTTACGCAGCCCCACATGCAACTGGACCCATCGGGTTCGATTTTTCCGAGCATCCCTATTTATATCCCTAACCGGCATGGGAGAAGACTGAAAAGCCGGGCCCCAGAAAACGCGTTGCAAGCCCCTTTGGACCATCCAAAAGTGTCACCAAAGGAAGGCTTTGGGTACAAGAGAACTCCCCAGGGGAGCCTTTACGCAGCCCCACATGCAACTGGACCCTCCGGGTTCGCTGTTTCCGAGCATCCCTAAACATAGTCCTAGACGGCATCGAAGACGACTGAAAAATCAGGCCCCAGGAAGTGCGTTGCAAGCCCTTTTCGCCCATCCAGAAGTGCCCCCAAAGGAAGGCTTTGGGTACAAGTGAACTCCCCAGGCGAGCCTTTACGCAGCCCCACATGCAACTGGACCCTCCGGTTTCGCTGTTCCTGAGCAAACCTAAACGTAGCCCTAGCTGTCATCGGAGATGAGTGAAAAATCAGGCCCCAGGAAATGCGTTCCGAGGCCTTTTCGCCCATCCAAAAGAGCCCGCAAAGGAAGGCTTTGGGTACAAGTGAACTCCCCAGGGGAGCCTTTACGCAGAACCACATGCAACTGGACCCTTCGGGATCGCTGTTTCCGAGCATCCCTAAACATAGCCCTAGCCGGCATCGAAGACGACTGAAAAATCACGCCCCAGGAAATGCGTTGCGAGCCCTTTTCGCCCATCCAAAAGTGCCCCCAAAGGAAGGCTTTGGGTACAAGTGAACTCCCCAGGGGAGCCTTTACGCAGCCCCACATGCAACTGGACCCTCCGGGTTCGCTGTTCCTGAGCAAACCTAAACGTAGCCCTAGCCGTCATCGGAGATGAGTGAAAAATCAGGCCCCAGGAAATGCGTTCCGAGGCCTTTTCGCCCATCCAAAAGTGCCCCCAAAGGAAGGCTTTGGGTACAAGTGAACTCCCCAGGGGAGCCTTTACGCAGCCCCACATGCAACTCGACCCTTCGGGTTCGCTGTTTCCGAGCATCCCTAAACATAGCCCTAGCCGGCATCGGAGACGAGTGAAAAATCAGGCCCCAGGAAATGCGTTGCGAGCCCTTTTTGCCCATCCAAAAGTGTCCCCAAAGAAAGGCTTTGGGTACAAGTGAACTCCCCAGGGGAGCCTTTACGCAGCCCCACATGCAACTGGACCCTCCGCGTTCGCTGTTTCCGAACATCCCTAAACATAGCCCTAGCCGGCATCGAAGACGACTGAAAAATCACTCCCCAGGAAATGCGTTGCGAGCCCTTTTCGTCCATCCAAAAGTGCCCCCAAAGAAAGGCTTTGGGTACAAGTGAACTCCCCAGGGGAGCCTTTACGCAGCCCCACATGCAACTGGACCCTCCGGGTTCGCTGTTCCTGAGCAAACCTAAACGTAGCCCTAGCCGTCATTGGAGACGAGTGAAAAATCAGGCCCCAGGAAACGCGTTCCGAGGCCTTTTCGCCCATCCAAAAGTGCCCGCAAAGGAAGGCTTTGGGTACAAGTGAACTCCCCAGGGGAGCCTTTACGCAGCCCCACATGCAACTGGACCCTTCGGGATCGCTGTTTCCGAGCATCCCTAAACATAGCCCTAGCCGGCATCGAAGATGACTGAAAAATCACGCCCCAGGAAATGCGTTCCGAGGCCTTTTCGCCCATCCAAAAGTGCCCCCAAAGGAAGGCTTTGGGTACAAGTGAACTCCCCAGGGGAGCCTTTACGCAGCCCCACATGCAACTGGACCCTCCGGGTTCTCTGTTTCCGAGCATCCCTAAACATAGCCCTAGCCGGCATCGATGACGACTGAAAAATCAGGCCCCAGGAAATGCGTTACGAGCCCTTTTCGCCCATCCAAAAGTGTCCCCAAAGGAAGGATTTGGGTACAAGTGAACTCCCCAGGGGAGCCTTTACGCAGCCCCACATGCAACTGGACCCTCCGGGTTCGATTTTTCCGGGTAAACCTAAATATATCACTAGCCGGCATGGGAGAAGACTGAAAACCCGGGCCCCAGAAAACGCGTTGCAAGCCCCTTTGGACCATCCAAAAGTATCACCAAAGGAAGGCTTTGGGTACAAGTGAACTCCCCAGGGGAGCCTTTACGCAGCCCCACATGCAACTGGACCCTCCGGGTTCTCTGTTTCCGAGCATCCCTAAACATAGCCCTAGCCGGCATAGAAGAGGACTGAAAAATCAGGCCCAAGGAAATGCGTTACGAGCCCTTTTCGCCCATCCAAAAGTGCCCCCAAAGGAATGCTTTGGGTACAAGAGAACTTCCCAGGGGAGCCTTTACGAAGCCCCACATACAACTGGACCTTCCGGGTTCGCTGTTCCTGAGCAAACCTAAACGTAGCCCTAGCCGTCATCGGAGACGACTGAAAAATCAGGCCCCAGGAAATGCGTTGCGAGCCCCTTTGGACCATCCAAAAGTGTCACCATAGGAAGGCTTTGGGTACAAGAGAACTCCCCAGGGGAGCCTTTACGCAGCCCCACATGCAACTGGACCCTCCGGGTTCGCTTTTCCTAAGCAAACCTAAACATAGCCCTAGCCGTCATCGGAGACATGTGAAAATTCAGGCCCCAGGAAATGCGTTGCGAGCCACTAAGGACCATCCAAAAGTGCCCCCAAAGAAAGGCTTTGGGTACAAGTGAACTCCCCAGGGGAGCCTTTACGCAGCCCCACATGCAACTGGACCCTCCGGGTTCGCTGTTCCTGAGCAAACCTAAACGTAGCCCTAGCTGTCATCGGAGATGAGTGAAAAATCAGGCCCCGGGAAATGCGTTCCGAGGCCTTTTCGCCCATCCAAATGTGCCCCCAAAGGAAGACTTTGAGTACAATGAACTCCCCAGGGGAGCCTTTACGCAGCCCCACATGCAACTGGACTCTCCGGGTTCGCTGTTTCCGAGCATCCCTAAACATAGCCCTAGCCGGCATCGGAGACGAGTGAAAAATCAGGCCCCAGGAAATGTGTTGCGAGCCCCTTTGGACCATCCAAAAGCTCCCCCAAAGGAAGGCTTTGGGTACAAGTGAACTCCCCAGGGGAGCCTTTACACAGCCCCACATGCAACTGGACCCTCCGGGTTCTCTGTTCCTGAGCAAACCTAAACGTAACCCTAGCCGTCATCGGAGATGAGTGAAAAATCAGGCCCCAGGAAATGCGTTCCGAGCCCTTTTCGCCCATCCAAAAGTGCCCCCAAAGGAAGGCTTTGGATACAAGTGAACTCCCCAGGGGAGCCTTTACGCAGCCCCACATGAAACTGGACCCTCCGGGTTCGATTTTTCCGAGCAATCCTAAATATATCCCTAGCCGGCTTGGGAGAAGACTGAAAACCCGGGCCCCAGAAAACGCCTTGCAAGCCCCTTTGGACCATCCAAAAGTGTCACCAAAGGAAGGCTTTGGGTACAAGAGAACTCCCCAGGGGAGCCTTTACGAAGCCCCACATGCAACTGGACCCTCCGGGTTCGCTGTTCCTGAGCAAACCTAAACGTAGCCCTAGCCGTCATCGGAGACGACTGAAAAATCAGGCCCCAGGAAATGCGTTCCGAGGCCTTTTCGCCCATCCAAATGTGCCCCCAAAGGAAGACTTTGGGTACAAGAGAACTCCCCAGGGGAGCCTTTACGCAGCCCCACATGCAACTGGACCCTCCGGGTTCGCTGTTTCCGAGCATCCCTAAACATAGCCCTAGACGGCATCGAAGACGAATGAAAAATCAGGCCCCAGGAAATGCGTTGCGAGCCCTTTTCGCCCATCCAAAAGTGCCCCCAAAGGAAGGCTTTGGGTACAAGTGAACTCCCCAGGGGAGCCTTTACGCAGCCCCACATGCAACTGGACCCTTCGGGTTCGATTTTTCCGAGCATCCCTATTTATATCCCTAACCGGCATGGGAGAAGACTGAAAAGCCGGGCCCCAGAAAACGCGTTGCAAGCCCCTTTGGACCATCCAAAAGTGTCACCAAAGGAAGGCTTTGCGTACAAGAGAACTCCCCAGGGGAGCCTTTACGCAGCCCCACATGCAACTGGACCCTCCGGGTTCGCTGTTTCCGAGCATCCCTAAACATAGTCCTAGACGGCATCGAAGACGAATGAAAAATCAGGCCCCAGGAAGTGCGTTGCAAGCCCTTTTCGCCCATCCAGAAGTGCACCCAAAGGAAGGCTTTGTGTACAAGAGAACTCCCCAGGGGAGCCTTTACGCATCCCTACATGCAACTGGACCCTCCGGGTTCGCTGTTCATGAGCAAACCTAAACGTATCCCTAGCCGTCATCGGAGACGACTGAAAAATCAGGCCCCAGGAAATGCGTTGCGAGCCCCTTTGGACCATCCAAAAGTGCCCGCAGCGGAAGGCTTTGGGTACAAGTGATCTCCCCAGGGGAGCCTTTACGCAGGCCCACATGCAACTGGACCCTCCGGGTTCGCTGTTTCCGAGCATCCCTAAACATATCCCTAGACGGCATCGGAGACGAGTGAAAAATCAGGCCCCAGGAAATGCGTTGCGAGCCCTTTTCGCCCATCCAAAAGTGCCCCCAAAGAAAGGCTTTGGGTACAAGTGAACTCCCCAGGGGAGCCTTTACGCAGCCCCACATGCAACTGGACCCTTTGGGATCGCTGTTTCCGAGCATCCCTAAACATAGCCCTAGCCGGCATCGGAGACGACTGAAAAATGAGGCCCCAGGAAATGCGTTGCGAGCCCCTTTGGACCATCCAAAAGTGCCCCCAAAGGAAGGCTTTGGATACAAGTGAACTCCCCAGGGGAGCCTTTACGCAGCCCCACATGCAACTGGACCCTCCGGGTTCGCTTTTTCCGAGCAATCCTAAATATATCCCTAGCCGGCTTGGGAGAAGACTGAAAACCCGGGCCCCAGAAAACGCGTTGCAAGCCCCTTTGGACCATCCAAAAGTGTCACCAAAGGAAGGCTTTGGGTACAAGAGAACTCCCCAGGGGAGCCTTTACGCAGCCCCACATGCAACTGGACCCTCCGGGTTCGCTGTTCCTGAGCAAACCTAAACGTAGCCCTAGCCGTCATCGGAGACGAGTGAAAAATCAGGCCCCAGGAAATGCGTTCCGAGGCCTTTTCGCCCATCCAAATGTGCCCCCAAAGGAAGACTTTGTGTACAAGAGAACTCCCCAGGGGAGCCTTTACGCAGCCCCACATGCAACTGGACCCTCCGGGTTCGCTGTTTCCGAGCATCCCTAAACATACCCCTAGCCGGCATCGATGACGACTGAAAAATCAGGCCCCAGGAAATGCGTTACGAGCCCTTTTCGCCCACCCAAATGTGCCCGCAAAGGAAGGCTTTGGGTACAAGTGAACTCCCCAGGGGAGCCTTTACGCAGCCCCACATGCAACTGGACCCTCCGGGTTCGCTGTTCCTGAGCAAACCTAAACGTAGATCTAGCCGTCATCGGAGACGACTGAAAAATCAGGCCCCAGGAAATGCGTTGCGAGCCCCTTTGGACCATCCAAAAGTGCCCCCAAAGGAAGGCTTTGGGTACAAGTAAACCCCCCTGGGGAGCCTTTACGCAGCCCCACATGCAACTGGACCCTCCGGGTTAAATTTTTCCGAGCAACCCTAAATATATCACTAGCCGGCATGGGAGAAGACTGAAAACCCGAGCCCCAGAAAACGCGTTGCAAGCCCCTTTGGACCATCCAAAAGTGTCACCAAAGGAAGGCTTTTGGTACAAGTGAACTCCCCAGGGGAGCCTTTACGCAGCCCCACATGCAACTGGACCCTCCGGGTTCGCTGTTTCCGAGCATCCCTAAACATAGACCTAACCAGCATCGAAGACGAGTGAAAAATCAGGCCCCAGGAAATGCGTTGCGAGCCCTTTTTGCCCATCCAAAAGTGTCACCAAAGGAAGGCTTTGGGTACAAGTGAACTCCCCAGGGGAGCCTTTACGCAGCCCCACATGCAACTGGACCCTTCGGGTTCGATTTTTCCGAGCATCCCTAATTATATCCCTAACCGGCATGGGAGAAGACTGAAAACCCGGGCCCCAGAAAACGCGTTGCAAGCCCCTTTGGACCATCCAAAAGTGTCACCATAGGAAGGCGTTGGGTACAAGAGAACTCCCCAGGGGAGCCTTTACGCAGCCCCACATGCATCTGGACCCTCCGGGTTCGCTGTTTCCGAGCATCCCTAAACATAGTCCTAGACGGCATCGAAGACGAATGAAAAATCAGGCCCCAGGAAGTGTGTTGCAAGCCCTTTTCGCCCATCCAGAAGTGCCCCCAAAGGAAGGCTTTGGGTACAAGAGAACTCCCCAGGGGAGCCTTTACGCAGCCCCACATGCAACTGGACCCTCCGGGTTCGCTGTTCCTGAGCAAACCTAAACGTAGCCCTAGCCGTCATCGGAGACGACTGAAAAATCAGGCCCCAGAAAATGCGTTGCGAGCCCCTTTGGACCATCCAAAAGTGCCCGCAAAGGAAGGCTTTGGGTACAAGTGATCTCCCTAGGGGAGCCTTAACGCAGCCCCACATGCAACTGGACCCTCCGGGTTCGCTGTTCCTAAGCAAACCTAAACATAGCCCTAGCCGTCATCGGAGACAAGTGAAAAATCAGGCCCCAGGAAATGCGTTACGAGCCCTTTTCGCCCATCCAAAAGTTCCCCCAAAGGAAGGCTTTGGGTACAAGTGAACTCCCCAGGGGAGCCTTTACGCAGCCCCACATGCAACTGGACCCTCCGGGTTCGCTGTTCCTGAGCAAACCTAAACGTAACCCTAGCTGTCATCGGAGATGAGTGAAAAATCAGGCCCCAGGAAATGCGTTGCGAGCCCCTTTGGACTATCCAAAAGTGCCCCCAAAGGAAGGCTTTGGGTACAAGTGAACTCCCCAGGGGAGCCTTTACGCAGCCCCACATGCAACTGGACCCTCCGGGTTCGATTTTTCCGAGCAATCCTAAATATATCCCTAGCCGGCTTGGGAGAAGACTGAAAACCCGGGCCCCAGAAAACGCGTTGCAAGCCCCTTTGGACCATCCAAAAGTGTCACCAAAGGAAGGCTTTGGGTTCAAGAGAACTCCCCAGGGGAGCCTTTACGCAGCCCCACATGCATCTGGACCCTCCGGGTTCGCTGTTTCCGAGCATCCCTAAACATAGCCCTCGCCGGCATCGGAGTCGAGTGAAAAATCAGGCCCCAGGAAATGCGTTGCGAGCCCTTTTCGTCCATCCAAAAGTGCCAGCAAAGGAAGGCTTTGGGTACAAGTGAACTCCCCAGGGGAGCCTTTACGCAGCCCCACATGCAACTGGACCCTCCGGGTTCGCTGTTTCCGAGCATCCCTAAACATAGCCCTAGACGGCATCGAAGACGACTGAAAAATCAGGCCCCAGGAAATGCGTTGCGAGCCATTTTCGCCCATGCAAAATTGCCCCCAAAGGAAGGCTTTGGGTACAAGTGAACTCCCCAGGGGAGCCTTTACGCAGCCCCACAGGCAACTGGACCCTTCGGGATCGCTGTTTCTGAGCATCCCTAAACATATCCCTAGCCGGCATCGAAGATGACTGAAATATCACGCCCCAGGAAATGCGTTACGAGCCCTTTTCACCCATCCAAAAGTGCCCCCAAAGGAAGGCTTTGGATACAAGTGAACTCCCCAGGGGAGCCTTTACGCAGCCCCACATGAAACTGGACCCTCCGGGTTCGCTGTTTCCGAGCATCCCTAAACATAGCCCTAACCGGCATTGATGACGACTAAAAAATCACTCCCCAGGAAATGCGTTGTGAGCCCTTTTCGGACCATCCAAAAGTGCCCCCAAAGGAAGGCTTTGGGTACAAGTGAACTCCCCAGGGGAGCCTTTACGCAGCCCCACATGCAACTGGACCCTCCGGGTTCGCTGTTCCTGAGCAAACCTAAACGTAGCCCTAGCCGTCATCGGAGACGACTGAAAAATCAGGCCCCAGGAAATGCGTTGCGAGCCCCTTTGGACTATCCAAAAGTGCCCCCAAAGGAAGGCTTTGGGTACAAGAGAACTCCCCAGGGGAGCCTTTACGCAGCCCCACATGCAACTGGACCCTTCGGGTTCGATTTTTCCGAGCAATCCTAAATATATACCTAGCCGGCTTGGGAGAAGACTGAAAACCCGGGCCCCAGAAAACGTGTTGCAAGCCCCTTTGGACCATCCAAAAGTGTCACCAAAGGAAGGCTTTGGGTTCAAGAGAACTCCCCAGGGGAGCCTTTACGCAGCCCCACATGCATCTGGACCCTCCGGGTTCGCTGTTTCCGAGCATCCCTAAACATAGCCCTATCCGGCATCGGAGTCGAGTGAAAAATCAGGCCCCAGGAAATGCGTTGCGAGCCCCTTTGGACCATCCAAAAGTGCCCGCAAAGGAAGGCTTTGGGTACAAGTGAACTCCCCAGGGGAGCCTTTACGCAGCCCCACATGCAACTGGACCCTCCGGGTTCGCTGTTTCCGAGCATCCCTAAACATAGCCCTAGACGGCATCGAAGACGACTGAAAAATCAGGCCCCAGGAAATGCGTTGCGAGCCATTTTCGCCCATCCAAAAGTGCCCCCAAAGGAAGGCTTTGGGTACAAGTGAACTCCCCAGGGGAGCCTTTACGCAGCCCCACATGCAACTGGACCCTTCGGGATCGCTGTTTCTGAGCATCCCTAAACATAGCCCTAGCCGGCATCGAAGATGACTGAAATATCACGCCCCAGGATATGCGTTACGAGCCCTTTTCGCCCATCCAAAAGTGCCCCCAAAGGAAGGCTTTGGGTACAAGTGAACTCCCCAGGGGAGCCTTTACGCAGCCCCACATGAAACTGGACCCTCCGGGTTCGCTGTTTCCGAGCATCCCTAAACATAGCCCTAGCCGGCATTGATGACGACTAAAAAATCACTCCCCAGGAAATTCGTTCCGAGCCCTTTTCGGACCATCCAAAAGTGCCCCCAAAGGAAGGCTTTGGGTACAAGTGAACTCCCCAGGGGAGCCTTTACGCAGCCCCACATGCAACTGGACCCTCCGGGTTCGCTGTTCCTGAGCAAACCTAAACGTAGCCCTAGCCGTCATCGGAGACGACTGAAAAATCAGGCCCCAGGAAATGCGTTGCGAGCCCCTTTGGACCATCCAAAAGTGCCCCCAAAGGAAGGCTTTGGGTACAAGTAAACTCCCCAGGGGAGCCTTTACGCAGCCCCACATGCAACTGGACCCTCCGGGTTAAATTTTTCCGAGCAACCCTAAATATATCACTAGCCGGCATGGGAGAAGACTGAAAACCCGGGCCCCAGAAAACGCGTTGCAAGCCCCTTTGGACCATCCAAAAGTGTCACCAAAGGAAGGCTTTTGGTACAAGTGAACTCCCCAGGGGAGCCTTTACGCAGCCCCACATGCAACTGGACCCTCCGGGTTCGCTGTTTCCGAGCATCCCTAAACATAGACCTAACCGGCATCGAAGACGAGTGAAAAATGAGGCCCCAGGAAATGCGTTGCGAGCCCTTTTTGCCCATCCAAAAGTGCCCCCAAAGGAAGGCTTTGGGTACATCTTAAGTTCCCAGGGGAGCCTTTACGCAGCCCCACATGCAACTGGACTCTCCGGGTTCGATTTTTCCGAGCATCCCTATTTGTATCCCTAACCGGCATGGGAGAAGACTGAAAAGCCGGGCCCCAGAAAACGCGTTGCAAGCCCCTTTGGACCATCCAAAAGTGTCACCAAAGGAAGGCTTTGGGTACAAGAGAACTCCCCAGGGGAGCCTTTACGCAGCCCCACATGCAACTGGACCCTCCGGGTTCGCTGTTTCCGAGCATCCCTAAACATAGTCCTAGACGGCATCGAAGACGAATGAAAAATCAGGCCCCAGGAAGTGCGTTGCAAGCCCTTTTCGCCCATCCAGAAGTGCCCCCAAAGGAAGGCTTTGGGTACAAGAGAACTCCCCAGGGGAGCCTTTACGCATCCCTACATGCAACTGGACCCTCCGGGTTCGCTGTTCATGAGCAAACCTAAACATAGCCCTAGCCGTCATCGGAGACGACTGAAAAATCAGGCCCCAGGAAATGCGTTGCGAGCCCCTTTGGACCATCCAAAAGTGCCCGCAGCGGAAGGCTTTGGGTACAAGTGATCTCCCCAGGGGAGCCTTTACGCAGGCCCACATGCAACTGGACCCTCCGGGTTCGCTGTTTCCGAGCATCCCTAAACATAGCCCTAGCGGGCATCGATGACGAGTGAAAAATGAGGCCCCAGGAAATGCGTTGCGAGCCCCTTTTCGCCCATCCAAAAGTGCCCCCAAAGAAAGGCTTTGGGTACAAGTGAACTCCCCAGGGGAGCCTTTACGCAGCCCCACATGCAACTGGACCCTTCGGGATCGCTGTTTCCGAGCATCCCTAAACATAGCCCTAGCCGGCATCGATGACGACTGAAAAATGAGGCCCCAGGAAATGCGTTGCGAGCCCTTTTCGCCCATCCAAAAGTGCCCCCAAAGGAAGGCTTTGGGTACAAGAGAACTCCCCAGGGGAGCCTTTACGCAGCCCCACATGCAACTGGACCCTCCGGGTTCGCTGTTTCCGAGCATCCCTAAACATAGCCCTAGCCGGCATCGATGACGACTGAAAAATCAGGCCCCAGGAAATGCGTTGCGAGCCCCTTTGGACCATCCAAAAGTGCCCCCAAAGGAAGGCTTTGGATACAAGTGAACTCCCCAGGGGAGCCTTTACGCAGCCCCACATGCAACTGGACCCTCCGGGTTCGGTGTTTCCGAGCATCCCTAAACATAGTCCTAGACGGCATCGAAGACGAATGAAAAATCAGGCCCCAGGAAGTGCGTTGCAAGCCCTTTTCGCCCATCCAGAAGTGCCCCCAAAGGAAGGCTTTGGGTACAAGAGAACTCCCCAGGGGAGCCTTTACGCAGCCCTACATGCAACTGGACCCTCCGGGTTCGCTGTTCATGAGCAAACCTAAACGTAGCCCTAGCCGTCATCGGAGACGACTGAAAAATCAGGCCCCAGGAAATGCGTTGCGAGCCCCTTTGGACCATCCAAAAGTGCCCGCAGCGGAAGGCTTTGGGTACAAGTGATCTCCCCAGGGGAGCCTTTACGCAGGCCCACATGCAACTGGACCCTCCGGGTTCGCTGTTTCCGAGCATCCCTAAACATATCCCTAGCGGGCATCGATGACGAGTGAAAAATGAGGCCCCAGGAAATGGGTTGCGAGCCCCTTTTCGCCCATCCAAAAGTGCCCCCAAAGAAAGGCTTTGGGTACAAGTGAACTCCCCAGGGGAGCCTTTACGCAGCCCCACATGCAACTGGACCCTTTGGGATCGCTGTTTCCGAGCATCCCTAAACATAGCCCTAGCCGGCATCGATGACGAGTGAAAAATGAGGCCCCAGGAAATGCGTTGCGAGCCCTTTTCGCCCATCCAAAAGTGCCCCCAAAGGAAGGCTTTGGGTACAAGAGAACTCCCCAGGGGAGCCTTTACGCAGCCCCACATGCAACTGGACCCTCCGGGTTCGCTGTTTCCGAGCATCCCTAAACATAGCCCTAGCCGGCATCGATGACGACTGAAAAATCAGGCCCCAGGAAATGCGTTGCGAGCCCCTTTGGACCATCCAAAAGTGCCCCCAAAGGAAGGCTTTGGATACAAGTGAACTCCCCAGGGGAGCCTTTACGCAGCCCCACATGCAACTGGACCCTCCGGGTTCGATTTTTCCGAGCAATCTAAAAAATATATCCCTAGCCGGCTTGGGAGAAGACTGAAAACCCGGGCCCCAGAAAACGCGTTGCAAGCCCCTTTGGACCATCCAAAAGTGTCACCAAAGGAAGGCTTTGGGTTCAAGAGAACTCCCCAGGGGAGCCTTTACGCAGCCCCACATGCATCTGGACCCTCCGGGTTCGCTGTTTCCGAGCATCCCTAAACATAGCCCTCGCCGGCATCGGAGTCGAGTGAAAAATCAGGCCCCAGGAAATGCGTTGCGAGCCCCTTTGGACCATCCAAAAGTGCCCGCAAAGGAAGGCTTTGGGTACAAGTGAACTCCCCAGGGGAGCCTTTACGCAGCCCCACATGGAACTGGACCCTCCGGGTTCTCTGTTTCCGAGCATCCCTAAACATAGCCCTAGACGGCATCAAAGACGACTGAAAAATCAGGCCCCAGGAAATGCGTTGCGAGCCATTTTCGCCCATCCAAAAGTGCCCCCAAAGGAAGGTTTTGGGTACAAGTGAACTCCCCAGGGGAGCCTTTACGCAGCCCC
Source organism: Anas acuta (assembly GCF_963932015.1). Taxonomy (NCBI): domain Eukaryota; kingdom Metazoa; phylum Chordata; class Aves; order Anseriformes; family Anatidae; genus Anas; species Anas acuta. The sequence goes on along the minus strand of NW_027076283.1, from coordinate 155,405 downwards.
ACATGCAACTGGACCCTTCGGGATCGCTGTTTCTGAGCATCCCTAAACATAGCCCTAGCCGGCATCGAAGATGACTGAAATATCACGCCCCAGGAAATGCGTTACGAGCCCTTTTCGCCCATCCAAAAGTGCCCCCAAAGGAAGGCTTTGGGTACAAGAGAACTCCCCAGGGGAGCCTTTACGCAGCCCCACATGAAACTGGACACTCCGGGTTCGCTGTTTCCGAGCTTCCCTAAACATAGCCCTAGCCGGCATTGATGACGACTAAAAAATCACTCCCCAGGAAATGCGTTGTGAGCCCTTTTCGGACCATCCAAAAGTGCCCCCAAAGGAAGGCTTTGGGTACAAGTGAACTCCCCAGGGGAGCCTTTACGCAGCCCCACATGCAACTGGACCCTTTGGGATCGCTGTTTCCGAGCATCCCTAAACATAGCCCTAGCCGGCATCGATGACGAGTGAAAAATGAGGCCCCAGGAAATGCGTTGCGAGCCCTTTTCGCCCATCCAAAAGTGCCCCCAAAGGAAGGCTTTGGGTACAAGAGAACTCCCCAGGGGAGCCTTTACGCAGCCCCACATGCAACTGGACCCTCCGGGTTCGCTGTTTCCGAGCATCCCTAAACATAGCCCTAGCCGGCATCGATGACGACTGAAAAATCAGGCCCCAGGAAATGCGTTGCGAGCCCCTTTGGACCATCCAAAAGTGCCCCCAAAGGAAGGCTTTGGATACAAGTGAACTCCCCAGGGGAGCCTTTACGCAGCCCCACATGCAACTGGACCCTCCGGGTTCGATTTTTCCGAGCAATCTAAAAAATATATCCCTAGCCGGCTTGGGAGAAGACTGAAAACCCGGGCCCCAGAAAACGCGTTGCAAGCCCCTTTGGACCATCCAAAAGTGTCACCAAAGGAAGGCTTTGGGTTCAAGAGAACTCCCCAGGGGAGCCTTTACGCAGCCCCACATGCATCTGGACCCTCCGGGTTCGCTGTTTCCGAGCATCCCTAAACATAGCCCTCGCCGGCATCGGAGTCGAGTGAAAAATCAGGCCCCAGGAAATGCGTTGCGAGCCCCTTTGGACCATCCAAAAGTGCCCGCAAAGGAAGGCTTTGGGTACAAGTGAACTCCCCAGGGGAGCCTTTACGCAGCCCCACATGGAACTGGACCCTCCGGGTTCTCTGTTTCCGAGCATCCCTAAACATAGCCCTAGACGGCATCAAAGACGACTGAAAAATCAGGCCCCAGGAAATGCGTTGCGAGCCATTTTCGCCCATCCAAAAGTGCCCCCAAAGGAAGGTTTTGGGTACAAGTGAACTCCCCAGGGGAGCCTTTACGCAGCCCCACATGCAACTGGACCCTTCGGGATCGCTGTTTCTGAGCATCCCTAAACATAGCCCTAGCCGGCATCGAAGATGACTGAAATATCACGCCCCAGGAAATGCGTTACGAGCCCTTTTCGCCCATCCAAAAGTGCCCCCAAAGGAAGGCTTTGGGTACAAGAGAACTCCCCAGGGGAGCCTTTACGCAGCCCCACATGAAACTGGACACTCCGGGTTCGCTGTTTCCGAGCTTCCCTAAACATAGCCCTAGCCGGCATTGATGACGACTAAAAAATCACTCCCCAGGAAATGCGTTGTGAGCCCTTTTCGGACCATCCAAAAGTGCCCCCAAAGGAAGGCTTTGGGTACAAGTGAACTCCCCAGGGGAGCCTTTACGCAGCCCCACATGCAACTGTACCCTCCGGGTTCGCTGTTCCTGAGCAAACCTAAACGAAGCCCTAGCCGTCATCGGAGACGACTGAAAAATCAGGCCCCAGGAAATGCGTTGCGAGCCCCTTTGGACCATCCAAAAGTGCCCCCAAAGGAAGGCTTTGGGTACAAGTAAACTCCCCAGGGGAGCCTTTACGCAGCCCCACATGCAACTGGACCCTCCGGGTTAAATTTTTCCGAGCAACCCTAAATATATCACTAGCCGGCATGGGAGAAGACTGAAAACCCGGGCCCCAGAAAACGCGTTGCAAGCCCCTTTGGACCATCCAAAAGTGTCACCAAAGGAAGGCTTTTGGTACAAGTGAACTCCCCAGGGGAGCCTTTACGCAGCCCCACATGCAACTGGACCCTCCGGGTTCGCTGTTTCCGAGCATCCCTATACATAGACCTAACCGGCATCGAAGACGAGTGAAAAATCAGGCCCCAGGAAATGCGTTGCGAGCCCTTTTCGCCCATCCAAAAGTGCCCCCAAAGGAAGGCTTTGGGTACATCTGAAGTTCCCAGGGGAGCCTTTACGCAGCCCCACATGCAACTGGACTCTCCGGGTTCGATTTTTCCGAGCATCCTTATTTGTATCCCTAACCGGCATGGGAGAAGACTGAAAAGCCGGGCCCCAGAAAACGCGTTGCAAGCCCCTTTGGACCATCCAAAAGTGTCACCAAAGGAAGGCTTTGGGTTCAAGAGAACTCCCCAGGGGAGCCTTTACGCAGCCCCACATGCAACTGGACCCTCCGGGTTCGCTGTTTCCGAGCATCCCTAAACATAGTCCTAGACGGCATCGAAGACGAATGAAAAATCAGGCCCCAGGAAGTGCGTTGCAAGCCCTTTTCGCCCATCCAGAAGTGCCCCCAAAGGAAGGCTTTGGGTACAAGAGAACTCCCCAGGGGAGCCTTTACGCATCCCTACATGCAACTGGACCCTCCGGGTTCGCTGTTCATGAGCAAACCTAAACGTAGCCCTAGCCGTCATCGGAGACGACTGAAAAATCAGGCCCCAGGAAATGCGTTGCGAGCCCCTTTGGACCATCCAAAAGTGCCCGCAGCGGAAGGCTTTGGGTACAAGTGATCTCCCCAGGGGAGCCTTTACGCAGGCCCACATGCAACTGGACCCTCCGGGTTCGCTGTTTCCGAGCATCCCTAAACATAGCCCTAGCCGGCATCGATGACGAGTGAAAAATGAGGCCCCAGGAAATGCGTTGCGAGCCCCTTTTCGCCCATCCAAAAGTGCCCCCAAAGAAAGGCTTTGGGTACAAGTGAACTCCCCAGGGGAGCCTTTACGCAGCCCCACATGCAACTGGACCCTTCGGGATCGCTGTTTCCGAGCATCCCTAAACATAGCCCTAGCCGGCATCGATGACGAGTGAAAAATGAGGCCCCAGGAAATGCGTTGCGAGCCCTTTTCGCCCATCCAAAAGTGCCCCCAAAGGAAGGCTTTGGGTACAAGAGAACTCCCCAGGGGAGCCTTTACGCAGCCCCACATGCAACTGGACCCTCCGGGTTCGCTGTTTCCGAGCATCCCTAAACATAGCCCTAGCCGGCATCGATGACGACTGAAAAATCAGGCCCCAGGAAATGCGTTGCGAGCCCCTTTGGACCATCCAAAAGTGCCCCCAAAGGAAGGCTTTGGATACAAGTGAACTCCCCAGGGGAGCCTTTACGCAGCCCCACATGCAACTGGACCCTCCGGGTTCGATTTTTCCGAGCAATCCTAAATATATCCCTAGCCGGCTTGGGAGAAGACTGAAAACCCGGGCCCCAGAAAACGCGTTGCAAGCCCCTTTGGACCATCCAAAAGTGTCACCAAAGGAAGGCTTTGGGTACAAGAGAACTCCCCAGGGGAGCCTTTACGCAGCCCCTCATGCAACTGGACCCTCCGGGTTCGCTCTTCCTGAGCAAACCTAAACGTAGCCCTAGCCGTCATCGGAGACGAATGAAAAATCAGGCCCCAGGAAATGCGTTCCAAGGCCTTTTCGCCCATCCAAATGTGCCCCCAAAGGAAGACTTTGGGTACAAGAGAACTCCCCAGGGGAGCCTTTACGCAGCCCCACATGCAACTGGACCCTCCGGGTTCGCTGTTTCCGAGCATCCCTAAACATACCCCTAGCCGGCATCGATGACGACTGAAAAATCAGGCCCCAGGAAATGCGTTACGAGCCCTTTTCGCCCACCCAAAAGTGCCCGCAAAGGAAGGCTTTGGGTACAAGTGAACTCCCCAGGGGAGCCTTTACGCAGCCCCACATGCAACTGGACCCTCCGGGTTCGCTGTTCCTGAGCAAACCTAAACGTAGATCTAGCCGTCATCGAAGACGACTGAAAAATCAGGCCCCAGGAAATGCGTTGCGAGCCCCTTTGGACCATCCAAAAGTGCCCCCAAAGGAAGGCTTTGGGTACAAGTAAACCCCCCTGGGGAGCCTTTACGCAGCCCCACATGCAACTGGACCCTCCGGGTTAAATTTTTCCGAGCAACCCTAAATATATCACTAGCCGGCATGGGAGAAGACTGAAAACCCGGACCCCAGAAAACGCGTTGCAAGCCCCTTTGGACCATCCAAAAGTGTCACCAAAGGAAGGCTTTTGGTACAAGTGAACTCCCCAGGGGAGCCTTTACGCAGCCCCACATGCAACTGGACCCTCCGGGTTCGCTGTTTCCGAGCATCCCTAAACATAAACCTAACCAGCATCGAAGACGAGTGAAAAATCAGGCCCCAGGAAATGCGTTGCGAGCCCTTTTTGCCCATCCAAAAGTGTCACCAAAGGAAGGCTTTGGGTAAAAGTGAACTCCCCAGGGGAGCCTTTACGCAGCCCCACATGCAACTGGACCCTTCGGGTTCGATTTTTCCGAGCATCCCTAATTATATCCCTAACCGGCATGGGAGAAGACTGAAAACCCGGGCCCCAGAAAACACGTTGCAAGCCCCTTTGGACCATCCAAAAGTGTCACCATAGGAAGGCTTTGGGTACAAGAGAACTCCCCAGGGGAGCCTTTACGCAGCCCCACATGCAACTGGACCCTCCGGGTTCGCTGTTTCCGAGCATCCCTAAACATAGTCCTAGACGGCATCGAAGACGAATGAAAAATCAGGCCCCAGGAAGTGTGTTGCAAGCCCTTTTCGCCCATCCAGAAGTGCCCCCAAAGGAAGGCTTTGGATACAAGAGAACTCCCCAGGGGAGCCTTTACGCAGCCCCACATGCAACTGGACCCTCCGGGTTCGCTGTTCCTGAGCAAACCTAAACGTAGCCCTAGCCGTCATCGGAGACGACTGAAAAATCAGGCCCCAGAAAATGCGTTGCGAGTCCCTTTGGACCATCCAAAAGTGCCCGCAACGGAAGGCTTTGGGTACAAGTGATCTCCCTAGGGGAGCCTTAACGCAGCCCCACATGCAACTGGACCCTCCGGGTTCGCTGTTCCTAAGCAAACCTAAACATAGCCCTAGCCGTCATCGGAGACAAGTGAAAAATCAGGCCCCAGGAAATGCGTTGCGAGCCCTTTTCGCCCATCCAAAAGTTCCCCCAAAGGAAGGCTTTGGGTACAAGTGAACTCCCCAGGGGAGCCTTTACGCAGCCCCACATGCAACTGGACCCTCCGGGTTTGCTGTTCCTGAGCAAACCTAAACGTAGCCCTAGCCGTCATCAGAGATGAGTGAAAAATCAGGCCCCAGGAAATGCGTTCCGAGGCCTTTTCGCCCATCCAAAAGTGCCCGCAAAGGAAGGCTTTGGGTACAAGTGAACTCCCCAGGGGAGCCTTTACGCAGCCCCACATGCAACTGGATCCTCCGGGTTCACTGTTTCCGAGCATCCCTAAACATAGCCCTACCCGGCATCGAAGATGACTGAAAAATCACGCCCCAGGAAATGCGTTCCGAGGCCTTTTCGCCCATCCAAAAGTGCCCCCAAAGGAAGGCTTTGGGTACAAGTGATCTCCCCAGGAGAGCCTTAACGCAGCCCCACATGCAACTGGATCCTCCGGGTTCGCTGTTTCCGAGCATCCCTAAACATAGCCCTAGCCGTCATCGGAGACAAGTGAAAAATCAGGCCCCAGGAAATGTGTTGCGAGCCCCTTTGGACCATCCAAAAGCACCCCCAAAGGAAGGCTTTGGGTACAAGTGAACTCCCCAGGGGAGCCTTTACACAGCCCCACATGCAACTGGACCCTCCGGGTTCTCTGTTCCTGAGCAAACCTAAACGTAACCCTAGCCGTCATCGGAGATGAGTGAAAAATCAGGCCCCAGGAAATGCGTTCCGAGGCCTTTTCGCCCATCCAAAAGTGCCCCCAAAGGAAGGCTTTGGGTACAAGTGAACTCCCCAGGGGAGCCTTTACGCAGCCCCACATGCAACTGGACCCTCCGGGTTCGATTTTTCCGAGCAATCCTAAATATATTCCTAGCCGGCTTGGGAGAAGACTGAAAACCCGGGCCCCAGAAAACGCGTTGCAAGCCCCTTTGGACCATCCAAAAGTGTCACCAAAGGAAGGCTTTGGGTTCAAGAGAACTCCCCAGGGGAGCCTTTACGCAGCCCCACATGCAACTGGACCCTCCGGGTTCGCTGTTCCTGAGCAAACATAAACATATCCCTAGCCGTCATCACAGACAAGTGAAAAATCAGGCCCCAGGAAATGCGTTGCGAGCCCCTTCAGACCATCCAAATGTTCCCCCAAAGGAAGGCTTTGGGTACAAGTGAACTCCCAAGGGGAGCCTTTACGCAGCCCCACATGCAACTGGACCTTCCGGGTTCGCTGTTCCTGAGCAAACCTAAACGTAGCCCTAGCCGTCATCAGAGATGAGTGAAAAATCAGGCCCCAGGAAATGCGTTCCGAGGCCTTTTCGCCCATCCAAATGTGCCCCCAAAGGAAGGCTTTGGGTACAAGTGAACTCCCCAGGGGAGCCTTTACGCAGCCCCACATGCAACTGGACCCTCCGGGTTCGCTGTTTCCGAGCATCCCTAAACATAGCCCTAGCCGGCATCGATGACGACTGAAAAATCAGGCCTCAGGAAATGCGTTGCGAGCCCCTTTGGACCATCCAAAAGTGCCCCCAAAGAAAGGCTTTGGGTACAAGTGAACTCCCCAGGGGAGCCTTTATGCAGCCCCACATGCAATTGGACCCTCCGGGTTCGCTGTTTCCGAGCATCCCTAAACATATCCCTAGCCGTCATCGGAGACGACTGAAAAATGAGGCCCCAGGAAATGCGTTACGAGGCCTTTTCGCCCATCCAAAAGTGCCCCCAAAGGAAGGCTTTGGATACAAGTGAACTCCCCAGGGGAGCCTTTACGCAGCCCCACATGCAACTGGACCCTCCGGGTTCGATTTTTCCGAGCAATCCTAAATATATCCCTAGCCGGCTTGGGAGAAGACTGAAAATCCGGGCCCCAGAAAACGCGTTGCAAGCCCCTTTGGACCATCCAAAAGTGTCACCAAAGGAAGGATTTGGGTACAAGAGAACTCCCCAGGGGAGCCTTTACGCAGCCCCACATGCAAATGGACCCTCCGGGTTCGCTGTTCCTAAGCAAACCTAAACATAGCCCTAGCCGTCATCGGAGACAAGTGAAAAATCAGGCCCCAGGAAATGCGTTGCGAGCCCTTTTTGCCCATCCAAAAGTGCCCGCAAAGGAAGGCTTTGGGTACAAGTGATCTCCCTAGGGGAGCCTTAACGCAGCCCCACATGCAACTGGACCCTCCGGGTTCGCTGTTCCTAAGCAAACCTAAACATAGCCCTAGCCGTCATCGGAGACAAGTGAAAAATCAGGCCCCAGGAAATGCGTTCCAAGGCCTTTTCGCCCATCCAAAATATCCCCCAAAGGAAGGCTTTGGGTACAAGTGAACTCCCCAGGGGAGCCTTTACGCAGCCCCACATGCAACTGGACCCTCCGGGTTCGCTGTTTCCGAGCATCCCTAAACATAGCCCTAGCCGGCATCGATGACGACTGAAAAATCAGGCCCCAGGAAATGCGTTACGAGCCCTTTTTGCCCATCCAAAAGTGCCCCCAAAGGAAGGCTTTGGGTACAAGAGAACTCCCCAGGGGAGCCTTTACGCAGCCCCACATGCAACTGGACCCTCCGGGTTCGATTTTTCCGAGCAATCCTAAATATATCCCTAGCCGGCTTGGGAGAAGACTGAAAACCCGGGCCCCAGAAAACGCGTTGCAAGCCCCTTTGGACCATCCAAAAGTGTCACCAAAGGAAGGCTTTGGGTACAAGAGAACTCCCCAGGGGAGCCTTTACGCAGCCCCTCATGCAACTGGACCCTCCGGGTTCGCTCTTCCTGAGCAAACCTAAACGTAGCCCTAGCCGTCATCGGAGACGAGTGAAAAATCAGGCCCCAGGAAATGCGTTCCGAGGCCTTTTTGCCCATCCAAAAGTGTCACCAAAGGAAGACTTTGGGTACAAGAGAACTCCCCAGGGGAGCCTTTACGCAGCCCCACATGCAACTGGACCCTCCGGGTTCGCTGTTTCCGAGCATCCCTAAACATACCCCTAGCCGGCATCGATGACGACTGAAAAATCAGGCCCCAGGAAATGCGTTACGAGCCCTTTTCGCCCACCCAAAAGTGCCCGCAAAGGAAGGCTTTGGGTACAAGTGAACTCCCCAGGGGAGCCTTTACGCAGCCCCACATGCAACTGGACCCTCCGGGTTCGCTGTTCCTGAGCAAACCTAAACGTAGATCTAGCCGTCATCGATGACGACTGAATAATCAGGCCCCAGGAAATGCGTTGCGAGCCCCTTTGGACCATCCAAAAGTGCCCCCAAAGGAAGGCTTTGGGTACAAGTAAACCCCCCTGGGGAGCCTTTACGCAGCCCCACATGCAACTGGACCCTCCGGGTTAAATTTTTCCGAGCAACCCTAAATATATCACTAGCCGGCATGGGAGAAGACTGAAAACCCGGGCCCCAGAAAACGCGTTGCAAGCCCCTTTGGACCATCCAAAAGTGTCACCAAAGGAAGGCTTTTGGTACAAGTGAACTCCCCAGGGGAGCCTTTACGCAGCCCCACATGCAACTGGACCCTCCGGGTTCGCTGTTTCCGAGCATCCCTAAACATAGACCTAACCAGCATCGAAGACGAGTGAAAAATCAGGCCCCAGGAAATGCGTTGCGAGCCCTTTTTGCCCATCCAAAAGTGTCACCAAAGGAAGGCTTTGGGTACAAGTGAACTCCCCAGGGGAGCCTTTACGCAGCCCCACATGCAACTGGACCCTTCGGGTTCGATTTTTCCGAGCATCCCTAATTATATCCCTAACCGGCATGGGAGAAGACTGAAAACCCGGGCCCCAGAAAACGCATTGCAAGCCCCTTTGGACCATCCAAAAGTGTCACCATAGGAAGGCTTTGGGTACAAGAGAACTCCCCAGGGGAGCCTTTACGCAGCCCCACATGCAACTGGACCCTCCGGGTTCGCTGTTTCCGAGCATCCCTAAACATAGTCCTAGACGGCATCGAAGACGAATGAAAAATCAGGCCCCAGGAAGTGTGTTGCAAGCCCTTTTCGCCCATCCAGAAGTGCCCCCAAAGGAAGGCTTTGGGTACAAGAGAACTCCCCAGGGGAGCCTTTACGCAGCCCCACATGCAACTGGACCCTCCGGGTTCGCTGTTCCTGAGCAAACCTAAACGTAGCCCTAGCCGTCATCGGAGACGACTGAAAAATCAGGCCCCAGAAAATGCGTTGCGAGCCCCTTTGGACCATCCAAAAGTGCCCGCAAAGGAAGGCTTTGGGTACAAGTGATCTCCCTAGGGGAGCCTTAACGCAGCCCCACATGCAACTGGACCCTCCGGGTTCGCTGTTCCTAAGCAAACCTAAACATAGCCCTAGCCGTCATCGGAGACAAGTGAAAAATCAGGCCCCAGGAAATGCGTTCCAAGGCCTTTTCGCCCATCCAAATGTGCCCCAAAAGGAAGGCTTTGGGTACAAGTGAACTCCCCAGGGGAGCCTTTACGCAGCCCCACATGCAACTGGACCCTTCGGGTTCGCTGTTTCCGAGCATCCCTAAACATAGCCCTAGCCGGCATCGAAGACGAATGAAAAATCAGGCCCCAGGAAATGCGTTGCGAGCCGTTTTCGTCCATCCAAAAGTGCCCCCAAAGGAAGGCTTTGGGTACAAGTGAACTCCCCAGGGGAGCCTTTACGCAGCCCCACATGTAACTGGACCCTTCGGGTTCGCTGTTTCCGAGCATCCCTAAACATAGCCCTAGCCGGCATCGAAGACGACTGAAAAATCAGGCCCCAGGAAATGCGTTGCGAGCCCTTTTCGTCCATCCAAAATTGCCCCCAAAGGAAGGCTTTGGGTACAAGTGAACTCCCCAGGGGAGCCTTTACGCAGCCCCACATGCAACTGGACCCTCCGGGTTCGCTGTTTCCGAGCATCCCTAAACATACCCCTAGCCGGCATCGATGACGACTGAAAAATCAGGCCCCAGGAAATGCGTTGCGAGCCCCTTTGGACCATCCAAAAGTGCCCCCAAAGGAAGGCTTTGGATACAAGTGAACTCCCCAGGGGAGCCTTTACGCAGCCCCACATGCAACTGGACCCTCCGGGTTCGATTTTTCCGAGCAATCCTAAATATATCCCTAGCCGGCTTGGGAGAAGACTGAAAACCCGGGCCCCAGAAAACGCGTTGCAAGCCCCTTTGGACCATCCAAAAGTGTCACCAAAGGAAGGCTTTGGGTACAAGAGAACTCCCCAGGGGAGCCTTTACGCAGCCCCTCATGCAACTGGACCCTCCGGGTTCGCTGTTCCTAAGCAAACCTAAACATAGCCCTAGCCGGCATCGGAGTCGAGTGAAAAATCAGGCCCCAGGAAATGCGTTGCGAGCCCTTTTTGCCCATCCAAAAGTGCCCCAAAAGGAAGGCTTTGGGTACAAGTGAACTCCCCAGGGGAGCCTTTACACAGCCCCACATGCAACTGGACCCTTCGGGTTCGCTGTTTCCGAGCATCCCTAAACATAGCCCTAGCCGGCATCGAAGACGAATGAAAAATCAGGCCCCAGGAAATGCATTGCGAGCCGTTTTCGTCCATCCAAAAGTGCCCCCAAAGGAAGGCTTTGGGTACAAGTGAACTCCCCAGGGGAGCCTTTACGCAGCCCCACATGTAACTGGACCCTTCGGGTTCGCTGTTTCCGAGCATCCCTAAACATAGCCCTAGCCGGCATCGAAGACGACTGAAAAATCAGGCCCCAGGAAATGCGTTGCGAGCCCTTTTCGTCCATCCAAAAGTGCCCCCAAAGGAAGGCTTTGGGTACAAGTGAACTCCCCAGGGGAGCCTTTACGCAGCCCCACATGCAACTGGACCCTCCGGGTTCGCTGTTTCCGAGCATCCCTCAACATACCCCTAGCCGGCATCGATGACGACTGAAAAATCAGGCCCCAGGAAATGCGTTGCGAGCCCCTTTGGACCATCCAAAAGTGCCCCCAAAGGAAGGCTTTGGATACAAGTGAACTCCCCAGGGGAGCCTTTACGCAGCCCCACATGCAACTGGACCCTCCGGGTTCGATTTTTCCGAGCAATCCTAAATATATCCCTAGCCGGCTTGGGAGAAGACTGAAAACCCGGGGCCCCAGAAAACGCGTTGCAAGCCCCTTTGGACCATCCAAAAGTGTCACCAAAGGAAGGCTTTGGGTACAAGAGAACTCCCCAGGGGAGCCTTTACGCAGCCCCTCATGCAACTGGACCCTCCGGGTTCGCTCTTCCTGAGCAAACCTAAACGTAGCCCTAGCCGTCATCGGAGACGAGTGAAAAATCAGGCCCCAGGAAATGCGTTCCGAGGCCTTTTTGCCCATCCATAAGTGTCACCAAAGGAAGACTTTGGGTACAAGAGAACTCCCCAGGGGAGCCTTTACGCAGCCCCACATGCAACTGGACCCTCCGGGTTCGCTGTTTCCGAGCATCCCTAAACATACCCCTAGCCGGCATCGATGACGACTGAAAAATCAGGCCCCAGGAAATGCGTTGCGAGCCCTTTTTGCCCATCCAAAAGTGCCCGCAAAGGAAGGCTTTGGGTACAAGTGAACTCCCCAGGGGAGCCTTTACGCAGCCCCACATGCAACTGGACCCTTCGGGTTCGATTTTTCCGAGCATCCCTAATTATATCCCTAACCGGCATGGGAGAAGACTGAAAAACCGGGCCCCAGAAAACGCGTTGCAAGCCCCTTTGGACCATCCAAAAGTGTCACCATAGGAAGGCTTTGGGTACAAGAGAACTCCCCAGGGGAGCCTTTACGCAGCCCCACATGCAACTGGACCCTCCGGGTTCGCTGTTTCCGAGCATCCCTAAACATAGTCCTAGACGGCATCGAAGACGAATGAAAAATCAGGCCCCAGGAAGTGTGTTGCAAGCCCCTTTGGACCATCCAGAAGTGCCCCCAAAGGAAGGCTTTGGGTACAAGAGAACTCCCCAGGGGAGCCTTTACGCAGCCCCACATGCAACTGGACCCTCCGGGTTCGCTGTTCCTGAGCAAACCTAAACGTAGCCCTAGCCGTCATCGGAGACGACTGAAAAATCAGGCCCCAGAAAATGCGTTGCGAGCCCCTTTGGACCATCCAAAAGTGCCCGCAAAGGAAGGCTTTGGGTACAAGTGATCTCCCTAGGGGAGCCTTAACGCAGCCCCACATGCAACTGGACCCTCCGGGTTCGCTGTTCCTGAGCAAACCTAAACGTAGCCCCAGCCGTCATCGGAGATGAGTGAAAAATCAGGCCCCAGGAAATGCGTTCCGAGGCCTTTTCGCCCATCCAAAATTGCCCCCAAAGGAAGGCTTTGGGTACAAGTGAACTCCCCAGGGGAGCCTTTACGCAGCCCCACATGCAACTGGACCCTCCGGGTTCGCTGTTTCCGAGCATCCCTAAACATACCCCTAGCCGGCATCGATGACGACTGAAAAATCAGGCCCCAGGAAATGCGTTACGAGCCCTTTTTGCCCATCCAAAAGTGCCCCCAAAGGAAGGCTTTGGGTACAAGTGAACTCCCCAGGGGAGCCTTTACGCAGCCCCACATGCAACTGTACCCTCCGGGTTCGATGTTTCCGAGCATCCCTAAACATAGCCCTAGCTGGCATCGAAGTCGACTGAAAAATCAGACCCAAGGAAATGCGTTGCGAGCCCTTTTCGCCCATCCAGAAGTGCCCCCAAAGGAAGGCTTTGGGTACAAGAGAACTCCCCAGGGGAGCCTTTACGCAGCCCCACATGCAACTGGATCCTCCGGGTTCGCTGTTCATGAGCAAACCTAAACGTAGCCCTAGCCGTCATCGGAGACGACTAAAAAATCAGGCCCCAGGAAATGCGTTGCGAGCCCCTTTGGACCATCCAAAAGTGCCCCCAAAGGAAGGCTTTGGATACAAGTGAACTCCCCAGGGGAGCCTTTACGCAGCCCCACATGCAACTGGACCCTCCGGGTTCGATTTTTCCGAGCAATCCTAAATATATCCCTAGCCGGCTTGGGAGAAGACTGAAAACCCGGGCCCCAGAAAACGCGTTGCAAGCCCCTTTGGACCATCCAAAAGTGTCACCAAAGGAAGGCTTTGGGTACAAGAGAACTCCCCAGGGGAGCCTTTACGCAGCCCCTCATGCAACTGGACCCTCCGGGTTCGCTCTTCCTGAGCAAACCTAAACGTAGCCCTAGCCGTCATCGGAGACGAGTGAAAAATCAGGCCCCAGGAAATGCGTTCCGAGGCCTTTTTGCCCCATCCAAAAGTGTCACCAAAGGAAGACTTTGGGTACAAGAGAACTCCCCAGGGGAGCCTTTACGCAGCCCCACATGCAACTGGGACCCTCCGGGTTCGCTGTTTCCGAGCATCCCTAAACATACCCCTAGCCGGCATCGATGACGACTGAAAAATCAGGCCCCAGGAAATGCGTTACGAGCCCCTTTTCGCCCACCCAAAAGTGCCCGCAAAGGAAGGCTTTGGGTACAAGTGAACTCCCCAGGGGAGCCTTTACGCAGCCCCACATGCAACTGGACCCTCCGGGTTCGCTGTTCCTGAGCAAACCTAAACGTAGATCTAGCCGTCATCGATGACGACTGAAAAATCAGGCCCCAGGAAATGCGTTGCGAGCCCCTTTGGACCATCCAAAAGTGCCCCAAAGGAAGGCTTTTGGGTACAAGTAAACCCCCCTGGGGAGCCTTTACGCAGCCCCACATGCAACTGGACCCTCCGGGGTTAAATTTTTCCGAGCAACCCTAAATATATCACTAGCCGGCATGGGAGAAGACTGAAACCCGGGCCCCAGAAAACGCGTTGCAAGCCCCTTTGGACCATCCAAAAGTGTCACCAAAGGAAGGCTTTTGGTACAAGTGAACTCCCCAGGGGAGCCTTTATGCAGCCCCACATGCAACTGGACCCTCCGGGTTCCGCTGTTTCCGAGCATCCCTAAACATAGACCTAACCAGCATCGAAGACGAGTGAAAAATCAGGCCCCAGGAAATGCGTTGCGAGCCCTTTTTGCCCATCCAAAAGTGTCACCAAAGGAAGGTTTTGGGTACAAGTGAACTCCCCAGGGGAGCCTTTACGCAGCCCCACATGCAAACTGGACCCTTCGGGTTCGATTTTTCCGAGCATCCCTAATTATATCCCTAACCGGCATGGGAGAAGACTGAAACCCGGGCCCCAGAAAACGCGTTGCAAGCCCCTTTGGACCATCCAAAAGTGTCACCATAGGAAGGCTTTGGTACAAGAGAACTCCCCAGGGGAGCCTTTACGCAGCCCCACATGCAACTGGACCCTCCGGGTTCGCTGTTTCCGAGCATCCCTAAACATAGTCCTAGACGGCATCGAAGACGAATGAAAAATCAGGCCCCAGGAAGTGTGTTGCAAGCCCTTTTCGCCCATCCAGAAGTGCCCCCAAAGGAAGGCTTTGGGTACAAGAGAACTCCCCAGGGGAGCCTTTACGCAGCCCCACATGCAACTGGACCCTCCGGGTTCGCTGTTCCTGAGCAAACCTAAACGTAGCCCTAGCCGTCATCGGAGATGACTGAAAAATCAGGCCCCAGAAAATGCGTTGCGAGCCCCTTTGGACCATCCAAAAGTGCCCGCAAAGGAAGGCTTTGGGTACAAGTGATCTCCCCAGGGGAGCCTTAACGCAGCCCCACATGCAACTGGACCCTCCGGGTTCGCTGTTCCTAAGCAAACCTAAACATAGCCCTAGCCGTCATCGGAGATGACTGAAAAATCAGGCCCCAGAAAATGCGTTCCGAGGCCTTTTCGCCCATCCAAATGTGCCCCCAAAGGAAGGCTTTGGGTACAAGTGAACTCCCCAGGGGAGCCTTTACGCAGCCCCACATGCAACTGGACCCTCCGGGTTCGCTGTTCCTGAGCAAACCTAAACGTAGCCCTAGCCGTCATCGGAGATGACTGAAAAATCAGTCCCCAGAAAATGCGTTGCGAGCCCCTTTGGACCATCCAAAAGTGCCCGCAAAGGAAGGCTTTGGGTACAAGAGAACTCCCTAGGGGAGCCTTAACGCAGCCCCACATGCAACTGGACCCTCCGGGTTCGCTGTTCCTAAGCAAACCTAAACATAGCCCTAGCCGTCATCGGAGACAAGTGAAAAATCAGGCCCCAGGAAATGCGTTCCGAGGCCTTTTCGCCCATCCAAATGTGCCCCCAAAGGAAGGCTTTGGGTACAAGTGAACTCCCCAGGGGAGCCTTTACGCAGCCCCACATGCAACTGGACCCTCCGGGTTCGCTGTTCCTGAGCAAACCTAAACGTATCCCCAGCCGTCATCGGAGATGAGTGAAAAATCAGGCCCCAGGAAATGCGTTCCGAGGCCTTTTCCCCCATCCAAAATATCCCCCAAAGGAAGGCTTTGGGTACAAGTGAACTCCCCAGGGGAGCCTTTACGCAGCCCCACATGCAACTGGACCCTCCGGGTTCGCTGTTTCCGAGCATCCCTAAACATAGCCCTAGCCGGCATCGATGACGACTGAAAAATCAGGCCCCAGGAAATGCGTTACGAGCCCTTTTTGCCCATCCAAAAGTGCCCCCAAAGGAAGGCTTTGGGTACAAGAGAACTCCCCAGGGGAGCCTTTACGCAGCCCCACATGCAACTGTACCCTCCGGGTTCGATGTTTCCGAGCATCCCTAAACATAGCCCTAGCTGGTATCGAAGTCGACTGAAAAATCAGACCCCAGGAAATGCGTTGCGAGCCCTTTTCGGCCATCCAGAAGTGCCGCCAAAGGAAGGCTTTGGGTACAAGAGAACTCCCCAGGGGAGCCTTTACGCAGCCCCACATGCAACTGGACCCTCCGGGTTCGCTGTTCATGAGCAAACCTAAACGTAGCCCTAGCCGTCATCGGAGACGACTAAAAAATCAGGCCCCAGGAAATGCGTTGCGAGCCCCTTTGGACCATCCAAAAGTGCCCGCAAAGGAAGGCTTTGAGTACAAGTGATCTCCCCAGGGGAGCCTTTACGCAGCCCCACATGCAACTGGACCCTCCGGGTTCGCTGTTCCTGAGCAAACCTAAACATATCCCTAGCCGTCATCACAGACAAGTGAAAAATCAGGCCCCAGGAAATGCGTTGCGAGCCCCTTCAGACCATCCAAATGTTCCCCCAAAGGAAGGCTTTGGGTACAAGTGAACTCCCCAGGGGAGCCTTTACGCAGCCCCACATGCAACTGGACCCTCCGGGTTCGCTGTTCCTGAGCAAACCTAAATGTAGCCCTAGCCGTCATCAGAGATGAGTGAAAAATCAGGCCCCAGGAAATGCGTTCCGAGGCCTTTTTGCCCATCCAAATGTGCCCCCAAAGGAAGGCTTTGGGTACAAGTGAACTCCCCAGGGGAGCCTTTACGCAGCCCCACATGCAACTGGACCCTCCGGGTTCGCTGTTTCCGAGCATCCCTAAACATAGCCCTAGCCGGCATCGATGACGACTGAAAAATCAGGCCCCAGGAAATGCGTTGCGAGCCCCTTTGGACCATCCAAAAGTGCCCTCAAAGAAAGGCTTTGGGTACAAGTGAACTCCCCAGGGGAGCCTTTACGCAGCCCCACATGCAATTGGACCCTCCGGGTTCGCTGTTTCCGAGCATCCCTAAACATAGCCCTAGCCGTCATCGGAGACGACTGAAAAATGAGGCCCCAGGAAATGCGTTACGAGCCCTTTTCGCCCATCCAAAAGTGCCCCCAAAGGAAGGCTTTGTGTACAAGTGAACTCCCCAGGGGAGCCTTTACGCAGCCCCACATGCAACTGGACCCTTCGGGTTCGCTGTTTCCGAGCATCCCTAAACATAGCCCTAGCCGGCATCGAAGACGAATGAAAATTCAGGCCCCAGGAAAAGCGTTGCGAGCCCTTTTCGCCCATCCAAAAGTGCCCCCAAAGGAAGGCTTTGGGTACAAGTGAACTCCCCAGGGGAGCCTTTACGCAGCCCCACATGCAACTGGACCCTCCGGGTTCGCTGTTCCTGAGCAAACCTAAACGTAGCCCTGGACGTCATAGGAGACGACTGAAAAATCAGGCCCCAGGAAATGCGTTGCGAGCCCCTTTGGACCATCCAAAAGTGCCCCCAAAGGAAGGCTTTGGGTACAAGTAAACTCCCCAGGGGAGCCTTTACGCAGCCCCACATGCAACTGGACCCTCCGGGTTTGATTTTTCCGAGCAACCCTAAATATATCACTAGCCGGCATGGGAGAAGACTGAAAACCCGGGCCACAGAAAACGCGTTGCAAGCCCCTTTGGACCATCCAAAAGTGTCACCAAAGGAAGGCTTTGGGTACAAGTGAACTCCCCAGGGGAGCCTTTACGCAGCCCCACATGCAACTGGACCCTCCGGGTTCGCTGTTTCCGAGCATCCCTAAACATAGACCTAACCGGCATCGAAGACGAGTGAAAAATCAGGCCCCAGGAAATGCGTTGCGAGCCCTTTTTGCCCATCCAAAAGTGTCACCAAAGGAAGGCTTTGGGTACATCTGAAGTTCCCAGGGGAGCCTTTACGCAGCCCCACATGCAACTGGACCCATTGGGTTCGATTTTTCCGAGCATCCCTATTTATATCCCTAACCGGCATGGGAGAAGACTGAAAAGCCGGGCCCCAGAAAACGCGTTGCAAGCCCCTTTGGACCATCCAAAAGTGTCACCAAAGGAAGGCTTTGGGTACAAGAGAACTCCCCAGGGGAGCCTTTACGCAGCCCCACATGCAACTGGACCCTCCGGGTTCGCTGTTTCCGAGCATCCCTAAACATAGTCCTAGATGGCATCGAAGACGACTGAAAAATCAGGCCCCAGGAAGTGCGTTGCAAGCCCTTTTCGCCCATCCAGAAGTGCCCCCAAAGGAAGGCTTTGGGTACAAGAGAACTCCCCAGGGGAGCCTTTACGCAGCCCTACATGCAACTGGACCCTCCGGGTTCGCTGTTCATGAGCAAACCTAAACGTATCCCTAGCCGTCATCGGAGACGACTGAAAAATCAGGCCCCAGGAAATGCGTTGCGAGCCCCTTTGGACCATCCAAAAGTGCCCGCAGCGGAAGGCTTTGGGTACAAGTGATCTCCCCAGGGGAGCCTTTACGCAGGCCCACATACAACTGGACCCTCCGGGTTCGCTGTTTCCGAGCATCCCTAAACATAGCCCTAGCCGGCATCGGAGACGAGTGAAAAATCAGGCCCCAGGAAATGCGTTGCGAGCCCTTTTCGCCCATCCAAAAGTGCCCCCAAAGAAAGGCTTTGGGTACAAGTGAACTCCCCAGGGGAGCCTTTACGCAGCCCCACATGCAACTGGACACTTCGGGATCGCTGTTTCCGAGCATCCCTAAACATAGCCCTAGCCGTCATCGGAGACGAGTGAAAAATCAGGCCCCAGGAAATGCGTTGCGAGCCCTTTTCGCCCATCCTAAAGTGCCCCCAAAGGAAGGCTTTGGGTACAAGTGAACTCCCCAGGGGAGCCTTTACGCAGCCCCACATGCATCTGGACCCTACGGGTTCGCTGTTTCCGAGCATCACTAAACATAGCCCTAGCCGGCATCGAAGACGAGTGAAAAATCAGGCCCCAGGAAATGCGTTGCGAGCCCCTTTGGACCATCCAAAAGTGCCCCCAAAGGAAGGCTTTGGATACAAGTGAACTCCCCAGGGGAGCCTTTACGCAGCCCCACATGCAACTGGACCCTCCGGGTTCGATTTTTCCGAGCAATCCTAAATATATCCCTAGCCGGCTTGGGAGAAGACTGAAAACCCGGGCCCCAGAAAACGCGTTGCAAGCCCCTTTGGACCATCCAAAAGTGTCACCAAAGGAAGGCTTTGGGTACAAGAGAACTCCCCAGGGGAGCCTTTACGCAGCCCCACATGCAACTGGACCCTCCGGGTTCGCTGTTCCTGAGCAAACCTAAACATAGCCCTAGCCGTCATCGGAGACGACTGAAAAATCAGGCCCCAGGAAATGCGTTGCGATTCCCTTTGGACCATCCAAAAGTGCCCCCAAAGGAAGGCTTTGTGTACAAGTGAACTCCCCAGGGGAGCCTTTACGCAGCCCCACATGCAACTGGACCCTCCGGGTTCGCTGTTCCTGAGCAAACCTAAACGTAGCCCTAGCCGTCATCGGAGATGAGTGAAAAATCAGGCCCCAGGAAATGTGTTCCGAGGCCTTTTCGCCCATCCAAATGTGCCCCCAAAGGAAGGCTTTGTGTACAAGTGAACTCCCCAGGGGAGCCTTTACGCAGCCCCACATGCAACTGGACCCTCCGGGTTCGCTGTTCCTGAGCAAACCTAAACATAGCCCTAGCCGTCATCGGAGACGACTGAAAAATCAGGCCCCAGGAAATGCGTTGCGAGTCCCTTTGGACCATCCAAAAGTGCCCCCAAAGGAAGGCTTTGGGTACAAGTGATCTCCCCAGGGGAGCCTTTACGCAGCCCCACATGCAACTGGACCCTCCGGGTTCGCTGTTCCTAAGCAAACCTAAACATAGCCCTAGCCGTCATCGGAGACAAGTGAAAAATCAGGCCCCAGGAAATGCGTTGCGAGCCACTAAGGACCATCCAAAAGTTCCCCCAAAGGAAGGCTTTGGGTACAAGTGATCTCCCCAGGGGAGCCTTTACGCAGCCCCACATGCAACTGGACCCTCCGGGTTCGCTGTTCCTGAGCAAACCTAAACGTAGCCCTAGCCGGCATCGCAGACGACTGAAAAATCAGGCCCCAGGAAATGTGTTCCGAGGCCTTTTCGCCCATCCAAATGTGCCCCCAAAGGAAGGCTTTGTGTACAAGTGAACTCCCCAGGGGAGCCTTTACGCAGCCCCACATGCAACTGGACCCTCCGGGTTCGCTGTTTCCGAGCATCCCTAAACATAGCCCTAGACGGCATCGGAGACGAGTGAAAAATCAGGCCCCAGGAAATGCGTTACGAGCCCTTTTCGGACCATCCAAAAGTGCCCCCAAAGGAAGGCTTTGTGTACAAGTGAACTCCCCAGGGGAGCCTTTACGCAGCCCCACATGCAACTGGACCCTCCGGGTTCGCTGTTCCTGAGCAAACCTAAACGTAGCCCTAGCCGTCATCGGAGATGAGTGAAAAATCAGGCCCCAGGAAATGCGTTCCGAGGCCTTTTCGCCCATCCAAAAGTGCCCCCAAAGGAAGGCTTTGGGTACAAGTAAACTCCCCAGGGGAGCCTTTACGCAGCCCCACATGCAACTGGACCCTCCGGGTTCGATTTTTCCGAGCAACCCTAAATATATCACTAGCCGGCATGGGAGAAGACTGAAAACCCGGGCCCCAGAAAACGCGTTGCAAGCCCCTTTGGACCATCCAAAAGTGTCACCAAAGGAAGGCTTTTGGTACAAGTGAACTCCCCAGGGGAGCCTTTACGCAGCCCCACATGCAACTGGACCCTCCGGGTTCTCTGTTTCCGAGCATCCCTAAACATAGACCTAACCGGCATCGAAGACGAGTGAAAAATCAGGCCCCAGGAAATGCGTTGCGAGCCCTTTTTGCCCATCCAAAAGTGTCACCAAAGGAAGGCTTTGGGTACATCTGAAGTTCCCAGGGGAGCCTTTACGCAGCCCCACATGCAACTGGACCCATCGGGTTCGATTTTTCCGAGCATCCCTATTTATATCCCTAGCCGTCATCGGAGACGACTGAAAATCAGGCCCCAGGAAATGCGTTGCGAGCCCCTTTGGACCATCCAAAAGTGCCCGCAGCGGAAGGCTTTGGGTACAAGTGATCTCCCCAGGGGAGCCTTTACGCAGGCCCACATGCAACTGGACCCTCCGGGTTCGCTGTTTCCGAGCATCCCTAAACATAGCCCTAGACGGCATCGGAGACGAGTGAAAAATCAGGCCCCAGGAAATGCGTTGCGAGCCCTTTTCGCCCATCCAAAAGTGCCCCCAAAGAAAGGCTTTGGGTACAAGTGAACTCCCCAGGGGAGCCTTTACGCAGCCCCACATGCAACTGGACCCTTCGGGATCGCTGTTTCCGAGCATCCCTAAACATAGCCCTAGCCGGCATCGATGACGACTGAAAAATCAGGCCCCAGGAAATGCGTTGCGAGCCCTTTTCGCCCATCCAAAAGTGCCCCCAAAGGAAGGCTTTGGGTACAAGTGAACTCCCCAGGGGAGCCTTTACGCAGCCCCACATGCATCTGGACCCTACGGGTTCGCCGTTTCCGAGCATCCCTAAACATAGCCCTAGCCGGCATCGATGACGACTGAAAAATCAGGCCCCAGGAAATGCGTTGCGAGCCCCTTTGGACCATCCAAAAGTGCCCCCAAAGGAAGGCTTTGGATACAAGTGAACTCCCCAGGGGAGCCTTTACGCAGCCCCACATGCAACTGGACCCTCCGGGTTCAATTTTTCTGAGCAATCCTAAATATATCCCTAGCCGGCTTGGGAGAAGACTGAAAACCCGGGCCCCAGAAAACGCGTTGCAAGCCCCTTTGGACCATCCAAAAGTGTCACCAAAGGAAGGCTTTGGGTACAAGTGAACTCCCCAGGGGAGCCTTTACGCAGCCCCACATGCAACTGGACCCTCCGGGTTCGCTGTTCCTAAGCAAACCTAAACATAGCCCTAGCCGTCATCGGAGACAAGTGAAAAATCAGGCCCCAGGAAATGCGTAGCGAGCCACTAAGGACCATCCAAAAGTGCCCCCAAAGGAAGGCTTTGTGTACAAGTGAACTCCCCAGGGGAGCCTTTACGCAGCCCCACATGCAACTGGACCCTCCGGGTTCGCTGTTCCTGAGCAAACCTAAACGTAGCCCTAGCCGTCATCGGAGATGAGTGAAAAATCAGGCCCCAGGAAATGCGTTCCGAGGCCTTTTCGCCCATCCAAAAGTGCCCGCAAAGGAAGGCTTTGGGTACAAGTGAACTCCCCAGGGGAGCCTTTACGCAGCCCCACATGAAACTGGACCCTCCGGGTTCGCTGTTTCCGAGCATCCCTAAACATAGCCCTAGCCTGCATCGATGACGACTGAAAAATCAAGCCCCAGGAAATGCGTTACGAGCCCTTTTCGGACCATCCAAAAGTGCCCCCAAAGGAAGGGTTTGGGTACAAGTGAACTCCCCAGGGGAGCCTTTACGCAGCCCCACATGCAACTGGACCCTCCGGGTTCGCTGTTCCTGAGCAAACCTAAACGTAGATCTAGCCGTCATCGGAGACGACTGAAAAATCAGGCCCCAGGAAATGCGTTGCGAGCCCCTTTGGACCATCCAAAAGTGCCCCCAAAGGAAGGCTTTGGGTACAAGTAAACTCCCCAGGGGAGCCTTTACGCAGCCCCACATGCAACTGGACCCTCCGGGTTCGATTTTTCCGAGCATCCCTAAACATAGACCTAACCGGCATCGAAGACGAGTGAAAAATCAGGCCCCAGGAAATGCGTTGCGAGCCCTTTTTGCCCATCCAAAAGTGTCACCAAAGGAAGGCTTTGGGTACATCTGAAGTTCCCAGGGGAGCCTTTACGCAGCCCCACATGCAACTGGACCCATCGGGTTCGATTTTTCCGAGCATCCCTATTTATATCCCTAACCGGCATGGGAGAAGACTGAAAAGCCGGGCCCCAGAAAACGCGTTGCAAGCCCCTTTGGACCATCCAAAAGTGTCACCAAAGGAAGGCTTTGGGTACAAGAGAACTCCCCAGGGGAGCCTTTACGCAGCCCCACATGCAACTGGACCCTCCGGGTTCGCTGTTTCCGAGCATCCCTAAACATAGTCCTAGACGGCATCGAAGACGAATGAAAAATCAGGCCCCAGGAAGTGCGTTGCAAGCCCTTTTCGCCCATCCAGAAGTGCCCCCAAAGGAAGGCTTTGGGTACAAGAGAACTCCCCAGGGGAGCCTTTACGCAGCCCTACATGCAACTGGACCCTCCGGGTTCGCTGTTCATGAGCAAACCTAAACGTATCCCTAGCCGTCATTGGAGACGACTGAAAAATCAGGCCCCAGGAAATGCGTTGCGAGCCCCTTTGGACCATCCAAAAGTGCCCGCAGCGGAAGGCTTTGGGTACAAGTGATCTCCCCAGGGGAGCCTTTACGCAGGCCCACATGCAACTGGACCCTCCGGGTTCGCTGTTTCCGAGCATCCCTAAACATAGCCCTAGACGGCATCGGAGACGAGTGAAAAATCAGGCCCCAGGAAATGCGTTGCGAGCACTTTTCGCCCATCCAAAAGTGCCCCCAAAGGAAGGCTTTGGGTACAAGTGAACTCCCCAGGGGAGCCTTTACGCAGCCCCACATGCAACTGGACCCTTTGGGATCGCTGTTTCCGAGCATCCCTAAACATAGCCCTAGCCGGCATCGATGACGAGTGAAAAATCAGGCCCAAGGAAATGCGTTGCGAGCCCCTTTGGACCATCCAAAAGTGCCCCCAAAGGAAGGCTTTGGATACAAGTGAACTCCCCAGGGGAGCCTTTACGCAGCCCCACATGCAACTGGACCCTCCGGGTTCGCTGTTCCTGAGCAAACCTAAACGTAGCCCTAGCCGGCTTGGGAGAAGACTGAAAACCCGGCCCCCAGAAAACGCGTTGCAAGCCCCTTTGGACCATCCAAAAGTGTCACCAAAGGAAGGCTTTGGGTACAAGTGAACTCCCCAGGGGAGCCTTTACGCAGCCCCACATGCAACTGGACCCTCCGGGTTCGCTGTTTCCGAGCATCCCTAAACATAACCCTAGACGGCATCGGAGACGAGTGAAAAATCAGGCCCCAGGAAATGCGTTACGAGCCCTTTTCGGACCATCCAGAAGTGCCTCCAAAGGAAGGCTTTGTGTACAAGTGAACTCCCCAGGGGAGCCTTTACGCAGCCCCACATGCAACTGGACCCTCCGGGTTCGCTGTTCCTGAGCAAACCTAAACGTAGCCCTAGCCGTCATCGGAGATGAGTGAAAAATCAGGCCCCAGGAAATGCGTTCCGAGGCCTTTTCGCCCACATCAAAAGTGCCCCCAAAGGAAGGCTTTGGGTACAAGTGAACTCCCCAGGGGAGCCTTTACGCAGCCCCACATGAAACTGGACCCTCCGGGTTCTCTGTTTCTGAGCATCCCTAAACATAGCCCTAGCCGGCATCGATGACGACTGAAAAATCAAGCCCCAGGAAATGCGTTACGAGCCCTTTTCGGACCATCCAAAAGTGCCCCCAAAGGAAGGCTTTGTGTACAAGTGAACTCCCCAGGGGAGCCTTTACGCAGCCCCACATGCAACTGGACCCTCCGGGTTCGCTGTTCCTGAGCAAACCTAAACGTAGATCTAGCCCTCATCGGAGACCTCTGAAAAATCAGGCCCAGGAAATGCGTTGCGAGCCCCTTTGGACCATCCAAATGCTCCCCCAAAGGAAGGCTTTGGGTACAAGTGAACTCCCCAGGGGAGCCTTTACGCAGCCCCACATGCAACTGGACCCTCCGGGTTCGATTTTTCCGAGCAACCCTAAATATATCATTAGCCGGCATGGGAGAAGACTGAAAACCCAGGCCCCAGAAAACGCGTTGCAAGCCCCTTTGGACCATCCAAAAGTGTCACCAAAGGAAGGCTTTGGGTACAAGAGAACTCCCCAGG
This sequence comes from Anas acuta, assembly GCF_963932015.1. Classification (NCBI taxonomy): domain Eukaryota; kingdom Metazoa; phylum Chordata; class Aves; order Anseriformes; family Anatidae; genus Anas; species Anas acuta. Next base: position 130,712 of record NW_027076283.1, on the reverse strand, counting down.
GGAGCCTTTACGCAGCCCCTCATGCAACTGGACCCTCCGGGTTCGCTGTTCCTGAGCAAACCTAAACGTAGCCCTAGCCGTCATCGGAGACGACTGAAAAATCAGGCCCCAGGAAATGCGTTGCGAGCCCCTTTGGACGCATCCAAAAGTGCCCCCAAAGGAAGGCTTTGGGTACAAGTAAACCCCCCTGGGGAGCCTTTACGCAGCCCCACATGCAACTGGACCCTCCGGGTTCGATTTTCCGAGCAACCCTAAATATATCACTAGCCGGCATGGGAGAAGACTGAAAACCCGGGCCCCAGAAAACGCGTTGCAAGCCCCTTTGGACCATCCAAAAGTGTCACCAAAGGAAGGCTTTTGGTACAAGTGAACTCCCCAGGGGAGCCTTTACGCAGCCCCACATGCAACTGGACCCTCCGGGTTCTCTGTTTCCGAGCATCCCTAAACATAGACCTAACCGGCATCGAAGACGAGTGAAAAAATCAGGCCCCAGGAAATGCGTTGCGAGCCCTTTTTGCCCATCCAAAAGTGTCACCAAAGGAAGGCTTTTGGGTACATCTGAAGTTCCCAGGGAGCCTTTACGCAGCCCCACATGCAACTGGACCCATCGGGTTCGATTTTTCCGAGCATCCCTATTTATATCCCTAGCCGTCATCGGAGACGACTGAAAATCAGGCCCCAGGAAATGCGTTGCGAGCCCCTTTGGACCATCCAAAAGTGCCCGCAGCGGAAGGCTTTGGGTACAAGTGATCTCCCCAGGGGAGCCTTTACGCAGGCCCACATGCAACTGGACCCTCCGGGTTCGCTGTTTCCGAGCATCCCTAAACATAGCCCTAGACGGCATCGGAGACGAGTGAAAAATCAGGCCCCAGGAAATGCGTTGCGAGCCCTTTTCGCCCATCCAAAAGTGCCCCCAAAGAAAGGCTTTGGGTACAAGTGAACTCCCCAGGGGAGCCTTTACGCAGCCCCACATGCAACTGGACCCTTCGGGATCGCTGTTTCCGAGCATCCCTAAACATAGCCCTAGCCGGCATCGATGACGACTGAAAAATCAGGCCCCAGGAAATGCGTTGCGAGCCCTTTTCGCCCATCCAAAAGTGCCCCCAAAGGAAGGCTTTGGGTACAAGTGAACTCCCCAGGGGAGCCTTTACGCAGCCCCACATGCATCTGGACCCTACGGGTTCGCCGTTTCCGAGCATCCCTAAACATAGCCCTAGCCGGCATCGATGACGACTGAAAAATCAGGCCCCAGGAAATGCGTTGCGAGCCCCTTTGGACCATCCAAAAGTGCCCCCAAAGGAAGGCTTTGGATACAAGTGAACTCCCCAGGGGAGCCTTTACGCAGCCCCCACATGCAACTGGACCCTCCGGGTTCAATTTTTCTGAGCAATCCTAAATATATCCCTAGCCGGCTTGGGAGAAGACTGAAAACCCGGGCCCCAGAAAACGCGTTGCAAGCCCCTTTGGACCATCCAAAAGTGTCACCAAAGGAAGGCTTTGGGTACAAGTGAACTCCCCAGGGGAGCCTTTACGCAGCCCCACATGCAACTGGACCCTCCGGGTTCGCTGTTCCTAAGCAAACCTAAACATAGCCCTAGCCGTCATCGGAGACAAGTGAAAAATCAGGCCCCAGGAAATGCGTAGCGAGCACTAAGGACCATCCAAAAGTGCCCCCAAAGGAAGGCTTTGTGTACAAGTGAACTCCCCAGGGAGCCTTTACGCAGCCCCACATGCAACTGGACCCTCCGGGTTCGCTGTTCCTGAGCAAACCTAAACGTAGCCCTAGCCGTCATCGGAGATGAGTGAAAAATCAGGCCCCAGGAAATGCGTTCCGAGGCCTTTTCGCCCATCCAAAAGTGCCCGCAAAGGAAGGCTTTGGGTACAAGTGAACTCCCCAGGGGAGCCTTTACGCAGCCCCCACATGAAACTGGACCCTCCGGGTTCGCTGTTTCCGAGCATCCCTAAACATAGCCCTAGCCTGCATCGATGACGACTGAAAAATCAAGCCCCAGGAAATGCGTTACGAGCCCTTTTCGGACCATCCAAAAGTGCCCCCAAAGGAAGGGTTTGGGTACAAGTGAACTCCCCAGGGGAGCCTTTACGCAGCCCCACATGCAACTGGACCCTCCGGGTTCGCTGTTCCTGAGCAAACCTAAACGTAGATCTAGCCGTCATCGGAGACGACTGAAAAATCAGGCCCCAGGAAATGCGTTGCGAGCCCCTTTGGACCATCCAAAAGTGCCCCCAAAGGAAGGCTTTGGGTACAAGTAAAACTCCCCAGGGGAGCCTTTACGCAGCCCCACATGCAACTGGACCCTCCGGGTTCGATTTTTCCGAGCATCCCTAAACATAGACCTAACCGGCATCGAAGACGAGTGAAAAATCAGGCCCCAGGAAATGCGTTGCGAGCCCTTTTTGCCCATCCAAAAGTGTCACCAAAGGAAGGCTTTGGGGTACATCTGAAGTTCCCAGGGGAGCCTTTACGCAGCCCCACATGCAACTGGACCCATCGGGTTCGATTTTTCCGAGCATCCCTATTTATATCCCTAACCGGCATGGGAGAAGACTGAAAAGCCGGGCCCCAGAAAACGCGTTGCAAGCCCCTTTGGACCATCCAAAAGTGTCACCAAAGAAGGCTTTGGGTACAAGAGAACTCCCCAGGGGAGCCTTTACGCAGCCCCACATGCAACTGGACCCTCCGGGTTCGCTGTTTCCGAGCATCCCTAAACATAGTCCTAGACGGCATCGAAGACGAATGAAAAATCAGGCCCCAGGAAGTGCGTTGCAAGCCCTTTTCGCCCATCCAGAAGTGCCCCCAAAGGAAGGCTTTGGGTACAAGAGAACTCCCCAGGGGAGCCTTTACGCAGCCCTACATGCAACTGGACCCTCCGGGTTCGCTGTTCATGAGCAAACCTAAACGTATCCCTAGCCGTCATTGGAGACGACTGAAAAATCAGGCCCCAGGAAATGCGTTGCGAGCCCCTTTGGACCATCCAAAAGTGCCCGCAGCGGAAGGCTTTGGGTACAAGTGATCTCCCCAGGGGAGCCTTTACGCAGGCCCACATGCAACTGGACCCTCCGGGTTCGCTGTTTCCGAGCATCCCTAAACATAGCCCTAGACAGCATCGGAGACGAGTGAAAAATCAGGCCCCAGGAAATGCGTTGCGAGCACTTTTCGCCCATCCAAAAGTGCCCCCAAAGGAAGGCTTGGGTACAAGTGAACTCCCCAGGGGAGCCTTTACGCAGCCCCACATGCAACTGGACCCTTTGGGATCGCTGTTTCCGAGCATCCCTAAACATAGCCCTAGCCGGCATCGATGACGAGTGAAAAATCAGGCCCAAGGAAATGCGTTGCGAGCCCCTTTGGACCATCCAAAAGTGCCCCCAAAGGAAGGCTTTGGATACAAGTGAACTCCCCAGGGGAGCCTTTACGCAGCCCCACATGCAACTGGACCCTCCGGGTTCGCTGTTCCTGAGCAAACCTAAACGTAGCCCTAGCCGGCTTGGGAGAAGACTGAAAACCCGGCCCCCAGAAAACGCGTTTGCAAGCCCCTTTGGACCATCCAAAAGTGTCACCAAAGGAAGGCTTTGGGTACAAGTGAACTCCCCAGGGGAGCCTTTACGCAGCCCCACATGCAACTGGACCCTCCGGGTTCGCTGTTTCCGAGCATCCCTAAACATAACCCTAGACGGCATCGGAGACGAGTGAAAAATCAGGCCCCAGGAAATGCGTTACGAGCCCTTTTCGGACCATCCAGAAGTGCCTCCAAAGGAAGGCTTTGTGTACAAGTGAACTCCCCAGGGGAGCCTTTACGCAGCCCCACATGCAACTGGACCCTCCGGGTTCGCTGTTCCTGAGCAAACCTAAACGTAGCCCTAGCCGTCATCGGAGATGAGTGAAAAATCAGGCCCCAGGAAATGCGTTCCGAGGCCTTTTCGCCCACATCAAAAGTGCCCCAAAGGAAGGCTTTGGGTACAAGTGAACTCCCCAGGGGAGCCTTTACGCAGCCCCACATGAAACTGGACCCTCCGGGTTCTCTGTTTCTGAGCATCCCTAAACATAGCCCTAGCCGGCATCGATGACGACTGAAAAATCAAGCCCCAGGAAATGCGTTACGAGCCCTTTTCGGACCATCCAAAAGTGCCCCAAAGGAAGGCTTTGTGTACAAGTGAACTCCCCAGGGGAGCCTTTACGCAGCCCCACATGCAACTTGGACCCTCCGGGTTCGCTGTTCCTGAGCAAACCTAAACGTAGATCTAGCCCTCATCGGAGACCTCTGAAAAATCAGGCCCCAGGAAATGCGTTGCGAGCCCCTTTGGACCATCCAAATGCTCCCCCAAAGGAAGGCTTTGGGTACAAGTGAACTCCCCAGGGGAGCCTTTACGCAGCCCCACATGCAACTGGACCCTCCGGGTTCGATTTTTCCGAGCAACCCTAAATATATCATTAGCCGGCATGGGAGAAGACTGAAAACCCAGGCCCCAGAAAACGCGTTGCAAGCCCCTTTGGACCATCCAAAAGTGTCACCAAAGGAAGGCTTTGGGTACAAGAGAACTCCCCAGGGGAGCCTTTACGCAGCCCCTCATGCAACTGGACCCTCCGGGTTCGCTGTTCCTGAGCAAACCTAAACGTAGCCCTAGCCGTCATCGGAGACGACTGAAAAATCAGGCCCCAGGAAATGCGTTGCGAGCCCCTTTGGACCATCCAAAAGTGCCCCCAAAGGAAGGCTTTGGGTACAAGTAAACCCCCCTGGGGAGCCTTTACGCAGCCCACATGCAACTGGACCCTCCGGTTAAATTTTTCCGAGCAACCCTAAATATATCACTAGCCGGCATGGTAGAAGACTGAAAACCCGGGCCCCAGGAAATGCGTTGCGAGCCCCTTTGGACCATCCAAAAGTGCCCCCAAAGGAAGGCTTTGGGTACAAGTGAACTCCCCAGGCGAGCCTTTACGCAGCCCCACATGCAACTGGACCCTCCGGGTTCGCTGTTCCTGAGCAAACCTAAACGTAGCCCTAGCTGTCATCGGAGATGAGTGAAAAATCAGGCCCCAGGAAATGCGTTCCGAGGCCTTTTCGCCCATCCAAAAGAGCCCGCAAAGGAAGGCTTTGGGTACAAGTGAACTCCCCAGGGGAGCCTTTACGCAGAACCACATGCAACTGGACCCTTCGGGATCGCTGTTTCCGAGCATCCCTAAACATAGCCCTAGCCGGCATCGAAGACGACTGAAAAATCACGCCCCAGGAAATGCGTTGCGAGCCCTTTTCGCCCATCCAAAAGTGCCCCCAAAGGAAGGCTTTGGGTACAAGTGAACTCCCCAGGGAGCCTTTACGCAGCCCCACATGCAACTGGACCCTCCGGGTTCGCTGTTCCTGAGCAAACCTAAACGTAGCCCTAGCCGTCATCGGAGATGAGTGAAAAATCAGGCCCCAGGAAATGCGTTCCGAGGCCTTTTCGCCCATCCAAAAGTGCCCCCAAAGGAAGGCTTTGGGTACAAGTGAACTCCCCAGGGGAGCCTTTACGCAGCCCCACATGCAACTCGACCCTTCGGGTTCGCTGTTTCCGAGCATCCCTAAACATAACCCTAGACGGCATCGGAGACGAGTGAAAAATCAGGCCCCAGGAAATGCGTTACGAGCCCTTTTCGGACCATCCAGAAGTGCCTCCAAAGGAAGGCTTTGTGTACAAGTGAACTCCCCAGGGGAGCCTTTACGCAGCCCCACATGCAACTGGACCCTCCGGGTTCGCTGTTCCTGAGCAAACCTAAACGTAGCCCTAGCCGTCATCGGAGATGAGTGAAAAATCAGGCCCCAGGAAATGCGTTCCGAGGCCTTTTCGCCCACCCAAAAGTGCCCCCAAAGGAAGGCTTTGGGTACAAGTGAACTCCCCAGGGGAGCCTTTACGCAGCCCCACATGCAACTGGACCCTCCGGGTTCGCTGTTTCTGAGCATCCCTAAACATAGCCCTAGCCGGCATCGATGACGACTGAAAAATCAAGCCCCAGGAAATGCGTTACGAGCCCTTTTCGGACCATCCAAAGTGGCCCCCAAAGGAAGGCTTTGTGTACAAGTGAACTCCCCAGGGGAGCCTTTACGCAGCCCCACATGCAACTGGACCCTCCGGGTTCGCTGTTCCTGAGCAAACCTAAACGTAGATCTAGCCGTCATCGGAGACGACTGAAAAATCAGGCCCCAGGAAATGCGTTGCGAGCCCCTTTGGACCATCCAAAAGCTCCCCCAAAGGAAGGCTTTGGGTACAAGTGAACTCCCCAGGGGAGCCTTTACGCAGCCCCACATGCAACTGGACCCTCCGGGTTCGATTTTTCCGAGCAACCCTAAATATATCACTAGCCGGCATGGGAGAAGACTGAAAACCCGGGCCCCAGAAAACGCGTTGCAAGCCCCTTTGGACCATCCAAAAGTGTCACCAAAGGAAGGCTTTGGGTACAAGAGAACTCCCCAGGGGAGCCTTTACGCAGCCCCTCATGCAACTGGACCCTCCGGGTTCGCTGTTCCTGAGCAAACCTAAACGTAGCCCTAGCCGTCATCGGAGACGACTGAAAAATCAGGCCCCAGGAAATGCGTTGCGAGTCCCTTTGGACCATCCAAAAGTGCCCCCAAAGGAAGGCTTTGGGTACAAGTAAACCCCCCTGGGGAGCCTTTACGCAGCCCCACATGCAACTGGACCCTCCGGTTAAATTTTTTCCGAGCAACCCTAAATATATCACTAGCCGGCATGGGAGAAGACTGAAAACCCGGGCCCCAGAAAACGCGATGCAAGCCCCTTTGGACCATCCAAAAGTGCCCCCAAAGGAAGGCTTTGGGTACAAGTGAACTCCCCAGGCGAGCCTTTACGCAGCCCCACATGCAACTGGACCCTCCGGGTTCGCTGTTCCTGAGCAAACCTAAACGTAGCCCTAGCTGTCATCGGAGATGAGTGAAAAATCAGGCCCCAGGAAATGCGTTCCGAGGCCTTTTCGCCCATCCAAAAGAGCCCGCAAAGGAAGGCTTTGGGTACAAGTGAACTCCCCAGGGGAGCCTTTACGCAGAACCACATGCAACTGGACCCTTCGGGATCGCTGTTTCCGAGCATCCCTAAACATAGCCCTAGCCGGCATCGAAGACGACTGAAAAATCACGCCCCAGGAAATGCGTTGCGAGCCCTTTTCGCCCATCCAAAAGTGCCCCCAAAGGAAGGCTTTGGGTACAAGTGAACTCCCCAGGGGAGCCTTTACGCAGCCCCACATGCAACTGGACCCTCCGGGTTCGCTGTTCCTGAGCAAACCTAAACGTAGCCCTAGCCGTCATCGGAGATGAGTGAAAAATCAGGCCCCAGGAAATGCGTTCCGAGGCCTTTTCGCCCATCCAAAAGTGCCCCCAAAGGAAGGCTTTGGGTACAAGTGAACTCCCCAGGGGAGCCTTTACGCAGCCCCACATGCAACTCGACCCTTCGGGTTCGCTGTTTCCGAGCATCCCTAAACATAGCCCTAGCCGGCATCGGAGACGAGTGAAAAATCAGGCCCCAGGAAATGCGTTCCGAGCCCTTTTTGCCCATCCAAAAGTGTCCCCAAAGAAAGGCTTTGGGTACAAGTGAACTCCCCAGGGGAGCCTTTACGCAGCCCCACATGCAACTGGACCCTCCGCGTTCGCTGTTTCCGAACATCCCTAAACATAGCCCTAGCCGGCATCGAAGACGACTGAAAAATCACTCCCCAGGAAATGCGTTGCGAGCCCTTTTCGTCCATCCAAAAGTGCCCCCAAAGAAAGGCTTTGGGTACAAGTGAACTCCCCAGGGGAGCCTTTACGCAGCCCCACATGCAACTGGACCCTCCGGGTTCGCTGTTCCTGAGCAAACCTAAACTTAGCCCTAGCCGTCATTGGAGACGAGTGAAAAATCAGGCCCCAGGAAACGCGTTCCGAGGCCTTTTCGCCCATCCAAAAGTGCCCGCAAAGGAAGGCTTTGGGTACAAGTGAACTCCCCAGGGGAGCCTTTACGCAGCCCCACATGCAACTGGACCCTTCGGGATCGCTGTTTCCGAGCATCCCTAAACATAGCCCTAGCCGGCATCGAAGATGACTGAAAAATCACGCCCCAGGAAATGCGTTCCGAGGCCTTTTCGCCCATCCAAAAGTGCCCCCAAAGGAAGGCTTTGGGTACAAGTGAACTCCCCAGGGGAGCCTTTACGCAGCCCCACATGCAACTGGACCCTCCGGGTTCTCTGTTTCCGAGCATCCCTAAACATAGCCCTAGCCGGCATCGATGACGACTGAAAAATCAGGCCCCAGGAAATGCGTTACGAGCCCTTTTCGCCCATCCAAAAGTGTCCCCAAAGGAAGGATTTGGGTACAAGTGAACTCCCCAGGGGAGCCTTTACGCAGCCCCACATGCAACTGGACCCTCCGGGTTCGATTTTTCCGGGTAAACCTAAATATATCACTAGCCGGCATGGGAGAAGACTGAAAACCCGGGCCCCAGAAAACGCGTTGCAAGCCCCTTTGGACCATCCAAAAGTATCACCAAAGGAAGGCTTTGGGTACAAGTGAACTCCCCAGGGGAGCCTTTACGCAGCCCCACATGCAACTGGACCCTCCGGGTTCTCTGTTTCCGAGCATCCCTAAACATAGCCCTAGCCGGCATAGAAGAGGACTGAAAAATCAGGCCCAAGGAAATGCGTTACGAGCCCTTTTCGCCCATCCAAAAGTGCCCCCAAAGGAATGCTTTGGGTAAGAGATTACTTCCCAGGGGAGCCTTTACGAAGCCCCACATACAACTGGACCCTCCGGGTTCGCTGTTCCTGAGCAAACCTAAACGTAGCCCTAGCCGTCATCGGAGACGACTGAAAAATCAGGCCCCAGGAAATGCGTTGCGAGCCCCTTTGGACCATCCAAAAGTGTCACCATAGGAAGGCTTTGGGTACAAGAGAACTCCCCAGGGGAGCCTTTACGCAGCCCCACATGCAACTGGACCCTCCGGGTTCGCTTTTCCTAAGCAAACCTAAACATAGCCCTAGCCGTCATCGGAGACATGTGAAAATTCAGGCCCCAGGAAATGCGTTGCGAGCCGCTTCGGACCATCCAAAAGTGCCCCCAAAGAAAGGCTTTGGGTACAAGTGAACTCCCCAGGGGAGCCTTTACGCAGCCCCACATGCAACTGGACCCTCCGGGTTCGCTGTTCCTGAGCAAACCTAAACGTAGCCCTAGCTGTCATCGGAGATGAGTGAAAAATCAGGCCCCGGGAAATGCGTTCCGAGGCCTTTTCGCCCATCCAAATGTGCCCCCAAAGGAAGACTTTGAGTACAATGAACTCCCCAGGGGAGCCTTTACGCAGCCCCACATGCAACTGGACCCTCCGGGTTCGCTGTTTCCGAGCATCCCTAAACATAGCCCTAGCCGGCATCGGAGACGAGTGAAAAATCAGGCCCCAGGAAATGCGTTCCGAGCCCTTTTCGCCCATCCAAAAGTGCCCCCAAAGGAAGGCTTTGGATACAAGTGAACTCCCCAGGGGAGCCTTTACGCAGCCCCACATGCAACTGGACCCTCCGGGTTCGATTTTTCCGAGCAATCCTAAATATATCCCTAGCCGGCTTGGGAGAAGACTGAAAACCCGGGCCCCAGAAAACGCGTTGCAAGCCCCTTTGGACCATCCAAAAGTGTCACCAAAGGAAGGCTTTGGGTACAAGAGAACTCCCCAGGGGAGCCTTTACGCAGCCCCACATGCAACTGGACCCTCCGGGTTCGCTGTTCCTGAGCAAACCTAAACGTAGCCCTAGCCGTCATCGGAGACGAGTGAAAAATCAGGCCCCAGGAAATGCGTTCCGAGGCCTTTTCGCCCATCCAAATGTGCCCCCAAAGGAAGACTTTGGGTACAAGAGAACTCCCCAGGGGAGCCTTTACGCAGCCCCACATGCAACTGGACCCTCCGGGTTCGCTGTTTCCGAGCATCCCTAAACATAGCCCTAGACGGCATAGAAGACGAATGAAAAATCAGGCCCCAGGAAATGCGTTGCGAGCCCTTTTCGCCCATCCAAAAGTGCCCCCAAAGAAAGGCTTTGGATACAAGTGAACTCCCCAGGGGAGCCTTTACACAGCCCCACATGCAACTGAACCCTTCGGGATCGCTGTTTCCGAGGATCCCTAAAAATAGCCCTAGCCGGCATCGAAGATGACTGAAATATCACGCCCCAGGAAGTGCGTTACGAGCCCTTTTCGCCCATCCAAAAGTGCCCCCAAAGGAAGGCTTTGGGTACAAGTGAACTCCCCAGGGGAGCCTTTACGCAGCCCCACATGAAACTGGACCCTCCGGGTTCGCTGTTCCTGAGCAAACCTAAACGTAGCCCTAGCCGTCATCGGAGACGACTGAAAAATCAGGCCCCAGGAAATGCGTTGCGAGCCCCTTTGGACCATCCAAAAGTGCCCCCAAAGGAAGGCTTTGGGTACAAGTAAACTCCCCAGGGGAGCCTTTACGCAGCCCCACATGCAACTGGACCCTTCGGGTTCGATTTTTCCGAGCATCCCTATTTATATCCCTAACCGGCATGGGAGAAGACTGAAAAGCCGGGCCCCAGAAAACGCCTTGCAAGCCCCTTTGGACCATCCAAAAGTGTCACCAAAGGAAGGCTTTGCGTACAAGAGAACTCCCCAGGGGAGCCTTTACGCAGCCCCACATGCAACTGGACCCTCCGGGTTCGCTGTTTCCGAGCATCCCTAAACATAGTCCTAGACGGCATCGAAGACGAATGAAAAATCAGGCCCCAGGAAGTGCGTTGCAAGCCCTTTTCGCCCATCCAGAAGTGCCCCCAAAGGAAGGCTTTGGGTACAAGAGAACTCCCCAGGGGAGCCTTTACGCATCCCTACATGCAACTGGACCCTCCGGGTTCGCTGTTCATGAGCAAACCTAAACGTATCCCTAGCCGTCATCGGAGACGACTGAAAAATCAGGCCCCAGGAAATGCGTTGCGAGCCCCTTTGGACCATCCAAAAGTGCCCGCAGCGGAAGGCTTTGGGTACAAGTGATCTCCCCAGGGGAGCCTTTACGCAGGCCCACATGCAACTGGACCCTCCGGGTTCGCTGTTTCCGAGCATCCCTAAACATAGCCCTAGACGGCATCGGAGACGAGTGAAAAATCAGGCCCCAGGAAATGCGTTGCGAGCCCTTTTCGCCCATCCAAAAGTGCCCCCAAAGAAAGGCTTTGGGTACAAGTGAACTCCCCAGGGGAGCCTTTACGCAGCCCCACATGCAACTGGACCCTTTGGGATCGCTGTTTCCGAGCATCCCTAAACATAGCCCTAGCCGGCATCGGAGACGACTGAAAAATGAGGCCCCAGGAAATGCGTTGCGAGCCCCTTTGGACCATCCAAAAGTGCCCCCAAAGGAAGGCTTTGGATACAAGTGAACTCCCCAGGGGAGCCTTTACGCAGCCCCACATGCAACTGGACCCTCCGGGTTCGCTTTTTCCGAGCAATCCTAAATATATCCCTAGCCGGCTTGGGAGAAGACTGAAAACCCGGGCCCCAGAAAACGCCTTGCAAGCCCCTTTGGACCATCCAAAAGTGTCACCAAAGGAAGGCTTTGGGTACAAGAGAACTCCCCAGGGGAGCCTTTACGCAGCCCCACATGCAACTGGACCCTCCGGGTTCGCTGTTCCTGAGCAAACCTAAACGTAGCCCTAGCCGTCATCGGAGACGAGTGAAAAATCAGGCCCCAGGAAATGCGTTCCGAGGCCTTTTCGCCCATCCAAATGTGCCCCCAAAGGAAGACTTTGTGTACAAGAGAACTCCCCAGGGGAGCCTTTACGCAGCCCCACATGCAACTGGACCCTCCGGGTTCGCTGTTTCCGAGCATCCCTAAACATAGCCCTAGCCGGCATCGATGACGACTGAAAAATGAGGCCCCAGGAAATGCGTTACGAGCCCTTTTCGCCCACCCAAATGTGCCCGCAAAGGAAGGCTTTGGGTACAAGTGAACTCCCCAGGGGAGCCTTTACGCAGCCCCACATGCAACTGGACCCTCCGGGTTCGCTGTTCCTGAGCAAACCTAAACGTAGATCTAGCCGTCATCGGAGACGACTGAAAAATCAGGCCCCAGGAAATGCGTTGCGAGCCCCTTTGGACCATCCAAAAGTGCCCCCAAAGGAAGGCTTTGGGTACAAGTAAACCCCCCTGGGGAGCCTTTACGCAGCCCCACATGCAACTGGACCCTCCGGGTTAAATTTTTCCGAGCAACCCTAAATATATCACTAGCCGGCATGGGAGAAGACTGAAAACCCGAGCCCCAGAAAACGCGTTGCAAGCCCCTTTGGACCATCCAAAAGTGTCACCAAAGGAAGGCTTTTGGTACAAGTGAACTCCCCAGGGGAGCCTTTACGCAGCCCCACATGCAACTGGACCCTTCGGGTTCGATTTTTCCGAGCATCCCTAATTATATCCCTAACCGGCATGGGAGAAGACTGAAAACCCGGGCTCCAGAAAACGCGTTGCAAGCCCCTTTGGACCATCTAAAAGTGTCACCATAGGAAGGCGTTGGGTACAAGAGAACTCCCCAGGGGAGCCTTTACGCAGCCCCACATGCATCTGGACCCTCCGGGTTCGCTGTTTCCGAGCATCCCTAAACATAGTCCTAGACGGCATCGAAGACGAATGAAAAATCAGGCCCCAGGAAGTGTGTTGCAAGCCCTTTTCGCCCATCCAGAAGTGCCCCCAAAGGAAGGCTTTGGGTACAAGAGAACTCCCCAGGGGAGCCTTTACGCAGCCCCACATGCAACTGGACCCTCCGGGTTCGCTGTTCCTGAGCAAACCTAAACGTAGCCCTAGCCGTCATCGGAGACGACTGAAAAATCAGGCCCCAGAAAATGCGTTGCGAGCCCCTTTGGACCATCCAAAAGTGCCCGCAAAGGAAGGCTTTGGGTACAAGTGATCTCCCTAGGGGAGCCTTAACGCAGCCCCACATGCAACTGGACCCTCCGGGTTCGCTGTTCCTAAGCAAACCTAAACATAGCCCTAGCCGTCATCGGAGACAAGTGAAAAATCAGGCCCCAGGAAATGCGTTACGAGCCCTTTTCGCCCATCCAAAAGTTCCCCCAAAGGAAGGCTTTGGGTACAAGTGAACTCCCCAGGGGAGCCTTTACGCAGCCCCACATGCAACTGGACCCTCCGGGTTCGCTGTTCCTGAGCAAACCTAAACGTAGCCCTAGCCGTCATCGGAGACGACTGAAAAATCAGGCCCCAGGAAATGCGTTCCGAGGCCTTTTCGCCCATCCAAAAGTGCCCCCAAAGGAAGGCTTTGGGTACAAGTGAACTCCCCAGGGGAGCCTTTACGCAGCCCCACATGCAACTGGACCCTCCGGGTTCGATTTTTCCGAGCAATCCTAAATATATACCTAGCCGGCTTGGGAGAAGACTGAAAACCCGGGCCCCAGAAAACATGTTGCAAGCCCCTTTGGACCATCCAAAAGTGTCACCAAAGGAAGGCTTTGGGTTCAAGAGAACTCCCCAGGGGAGCCTTTACGCAGCCCCACATGCATCTGGACCCTCCGGGTTCGCTGTTTCCGAGCATCCCTAAACATAGCCCTAGCCGGCATCGGAGTCGAGTGAAAAATCAGGCCCCAGGAAATGCGTTGCGAGCCCCTTTGGACCATCCAAAAGTGCCCGCAAAGGAAGGCTTTGGGTACAAGTGAACTCCCCAGGGGAGCCTTTACGCAGCCCCACATGCAACTGGACCCTCCGGGTTCGCTGTTTCCGAGCATCCCTAAACATAGCCCTAGACGGCATCGAAGACGACTGAAAAATCAGGCCCCAGGAAATGCGTTACGAGCCCTTTTCGCCCATCCAAAAGTGCCCCCAAAGGAAGGCTTTGGGTACAAGTGAACTCCCCAGGGGAGCCTTTACGCAGCCCCACATGAAACTGGACCCTCCGGGTTCGCTGTTTCCGAGCATCCCTAAACATAGCCCTAGCCGGCATTGATGACGACTAAAAAATCACTCCCCAGGAAATTCGTTCCGAGCCCTTTTCGGACCATCCAAAAGTGTCACCATAGGAAGGCTTTGGGTACAAGTGAACTCCCCAGGGGAGCCTTTACGCAGCCCCACATGCAACTGGACCCTCCGGGTTCGCTGTTCCTGAGCAAACCTAAACGTAGCCCTAGCCGTCATCGGAGACGACTGAAAAATCAGGCCCCAGGAAATGCGTTGCGAGCCCCTTTGGACCATCCAAAAGTGCCCCCAAAGGAAGGCTTTGGGTACAAGTAAACTCCCCAGGGGAGCCTTTACGCAGCCCCACATGCAACTGGACCCTCCGGGTTAAATTTTTCCGAGCAACCCTAAATATATCCCTAACCGGCATGGGAGAAGACTGAAAACCCGGGCCCCAGAAAACGCGTTGCAAGCCCCTTTGGACCATCCAAAAGTGTCACCAAAGGAAGGCTTTTGGTACAAGTGAACTCCCCAGGGGAGCCTTTACGCAGCCCCACATGCAACTGGACCCTCCGGGTTCGCTGTTTCCGAGCATCCCTAAACATAGACCTAACCGGCATCGAAGACGAGTGAAAAATGAGGCCCCAGGAAATGCGTTGCGAGCCCTTTTTGCCCATCCAAAAGTGCCCCCAAAGGAAGGCTTTGGGTACATCTGAAGTTCCCAGGGGAGCCTTTACGCAGCCCCACATGCAACTGGACTCTCCGGGTTCGATTTTTCCGAGCATCCCTATTTGTATCCCTAACCGGCATGGGAGAAGACTGAAAAGCCGGGCCCCAGAAAACGCGTTGCAAGCCCCTTTGGACCATCCAAAAGTGTCACCAAAGGAAGGCTTTGGGTACAAGTGAACTCCCCAGGGGAGCCTTTACGCAGCCCCACATGCAACTGGACCCTCCGGGTTCGCTGTTTCCGAGCATCCCTAAACATAGTCCTAGACGGCATCGAAGACGAATGAAAAATCAGGCCCCAGGAAGTGCGTTGCAAGCCCTTTTCGCCCATCCAGAAGTGCCCCCAAAGGAAGGCTTTGGGTACAAGAGAACTCCCCAGGGGAGCCTTTACGCAGCCCTACATGCAACTGGACCCTCCGGGTTCGCTGTTCATGAGCAAACCTAAACATAGCCCTAGCCGTCATCGGAGACGACTGAAAAATCAGGCCCCAGGAAATGCGTTGCGAGCCCCTTTGGACCATCCAAAAGTGCCCGCAGCGGAAGGCTTTGGGTACAAGTGATCTCCCCAGGGGAGCCTTTACGCAGGCCCACATGCAACTGGACCCTCCGGGTTCGCTGTTTCCGAGCATCCCTAAACATAGCCCTAGCGGGCATCGATGACGAGTGAAAAATGAGGCCCCAGGAAATGCGTTGCGAGCCCCTTTTCGCCCATCCAAAAGTGCCCCCAAAGAAAGGCTTTGGGTACAAGTGAACTCCCCAGGGGAGCCTTTACGCAGCCCCACATGCAACTGGACCCTTCGGGATCGCTGTTTCCGAGCATCCCTAAACATAGCCCTAGCCGGCATCGATGACGACTGAAAAATGAGGCCCCAGGAAATGCGTTGCGAGCCCTTTTCGCCCATCCAAAAGTGCCCCCAAAGGAAGGCTTTGGGTACAAGAGAACTCCCCAGGGGAGCCTTTACGCAGCCCCACATGCAACTGGAACCTCCGGGTTCGCTGTTTCCGAGCATCCCTAAACATAGCCCTAGCCGGCATCGATGACGACTGAAAAATCAGGCCCCAGGAAATGCGTTGCGAGCCCCTTTGGACCATCCAAAAGTGCCCCCAAAGGAAGGCTTTGGATACAAGTGAACTCCCCAGGGGAGCCTTTACGCAGCCCCACATGCAACTGGACCCTCCGGGTTCGGTGTTTCCGAGCATCCCTAAACATAGTCCTAGACGGCATCGAAGACGAATGAAAAATCAGGCCCCAGGAAGTGCGTTGCAAGCCCTTTTCGCCCATCCAGAAGTGCCCCCAAAGGAAGGCTTTGGGTACAAGAGAACTCTCCAGGGGAGCCTTTACGCAGCCCTACATGCAACTGGACCCTCCGGGTTCGCTGTTCATGAGCAAACCTAAACGTAGCCCTAGCCGTCATCGGAGACGACTGAAAAATCAGGCCCCAGGAAATGCGTTGCGAGCCCCTTTGGACCATCCAAAAGTGCCCGCAGCGGAAGGCTTTGGGTACAAGTGATCTCCCCAGGGGAGCCTTTACGCAGGCCCACATGCAACTGGACCCTCCGGGTTCGCTGTTTCCGAGCATCCCTAAACATACCCCTAGCCGGCATCGATGACGACTGAAAAATCAGGCCCCAGGAAATGCGTTGCGAGCCCCTTTTCGCCCATCCAAAAGTGCCCCCAAAGAAAGGCTTTGGGTACAAGTGAACTCCCCAGGGGAGCCTTTACGCAGCCCCACATGCAACTGGACCCTTCGGGATCGCTGTTTCCGAGCATCCCTAAACATAGCCCTAGCCGGCATCGATGACGACTGAAAAATCAGGCCCCAGGAAATGCGTTGCGAGCCCTTTTCGCCCATCCAAAAGTGCCCCCAAAGGAAGGCTTTGGGTACAAGAGAACTCCCCAGGGGAGCCTTTACGCAGCCCCACATGCAACTGGACCCTCCGGGTTCGCTGTTTCCGAGCATCCCTAAACATAGCCCTAGCCGGCATCGATGACGACTGAAAAATCAGGCCCCAGGAAATGCGTTGCGAGCCCCTTTGGACCATCCAAAAGTGCCCCCAAAGGAAGGCTTTGGATACAAGTGAACTCCCCAGGGGAGCCTTTACGCAGCCCCACATGCAACTGGACCCTCCGGGTTCGATTTTTCCGAGCAATCCTAAATATATCCCTAGCCGGCTTGGGAGAAGACTGAAAACCCGGGCCCCAGAAAACGCGTTGCAAGCCCCTTTGGACCATCCAAAAGTGTCACCAAAGGAAGGCTTTGGGTTCAAGAGAACTCCCCAGGGGAGCCTTTACGCAGCCCCACATGCATCTGGACCCTCCGGGTTCGCTGTTTCCGAGCATCCCTAAACATAACCCTCGCCGGCATCGGAGTCGAGTGAAAAATCAGGCCCCAGGAAATGCGTTGCGAGCCCCTTTGGACCATCCAAAAGTGCCCGCAAAGGAAGGCTTTGGGTACAAGTGAACTCCCCAGGGGAGCCTTTACGCAGCCCCACATGGAACTGGACCCTCCGGGTTCTCTGTTTCCGAGCATCCCTAAACATAGCCCTAGACGGCATCAAAGACGACTGAAAAATCAGGCCCCAGGAAATGCGATGCGAGCCCTTTTCGCCCATCCAAAAGTGCCCCCAAAGGAAGGTTTTGGGTACAAGTGAACTCCCCAGGGGAGCCTTTACGCAGCCCCACATGCAACTGGACCCTTCGGGATCGCTGTTTCTGAGCATCCCTAAACATAGCCCTAGCCGGCATCGAAGATGACTGAAATATCACGCCCCAGGAAATGCGTTACGAGCCCTTTTCGCCCATCCAAAAGTGCCCCCAAAGGAAGGCTTTGGGTACAAGAGAACTCCCCAGGGGAGCCTTTACGCAGCCCCACATGAAACTGGACCCTCCGGGTTCGCTGTTTCCGAGCTTCCCTAAACATAGCCCTAACCGGCATTGATGACGACTAAAAAATCACTCCCCAGGAAATGCGTTGTGAGCCCTTTTCGGACCATCCAAAAGTGCCCCCAAAGGAAGGCTTTGGGTACAAGTGAACTCCCCAGGGGAGCCTTTACGCAGCCCCACATGCAACTGGACCCTCCGGGTTCGCTGTTCCTGAGCAAACCTAAACGTAGCCCTAGCCGTCATCGGAGACGACTGAAAAATCAGGCCCCAGGAAATGCGTTGCGAGCCCCTTTGGACCATCCAAAAGTGCCCCCAAAGGAAGGCTTTGGGTACAAGTAAACTCCCCAGGGGAGCCTTTACGCAGCCCCACATGCAACTGGACCCTCCGGGTTAAATTTTTCCGAGCAACCCTAAATATATCACTAGCCGGCATGGGAGAAGACTGAAAACCCGGGCCCCAGAAAACGCGTTGCAAGCCCCTTTGGACCATCCAAAAGTGTCACCAAAGGAAGGCTTTTGGTACAAGTGAACTCCCCAGGGGAGCCTTTACGCAGCCCCACATGCAACTGGACCCTCCGGGTTCGCTGTTTCCGAGCATCCCTATACATAGACCTAACCGGCATCGAAGACGAGTGAAAAATCAGGCCCCAGGAAATGCGTTGCGAGCCCTTTTCGCCCATCCAAAAGTGCCCCCAAAGGAAGGCTTTGGGTACATCTGAAGTTCCCAGTGGAGCCTTTACGCAGCCCCACATGCAACTGGACTCTCCGGGTTCGATTTTTCCGAGCATCCCTATTTGTATCCCTAACCGGCATGGGAGAAGACTGAAAAGCCGGGCCCCAGAAAACGCGTTGCAAGCCCCTTTGGACCATCCAAAAGTGTCACCAAAGGAAGGCTTTGGGTACAAGAGAACTCCCCAGGGGAGCCTTTACGCAGCCCCACATGCAACTGGACCCTCCGGGTTCGCTGTTTCCGAGCATCCCTAAACATAGCCCTAGCCGGCATCGATGACGAGTGAAAAATGAGGCCCCAGGAAATGCGTTGCGAGCTCCTTTTCGCCCATCCAAAAGTGCCCCCAAAGAAAGGCTTTGGGTACAAGTGAACTCCCCAGGGGAGCCTTTACGCAGCCCCACATGCAACTGGACCCTTCGGGATCGCTGTTTCCGAGCATCCCTAAACATAGCCCTAGCCGGCATCGATGACGAGTGAAAAATGAGGCCCCAGGAAATGCGTTGCGAGCCCTTTTCGCCCATCCAAAAGTGCCCCCAAAGGAAGGCTTTGGGTACAAGAGAACTCCCCAGGGGAGCCTTTACGCAGCCCCACATGCAACTGGACCCTCCGGGTTCGCTGTTTCCGAGCATCCCTAAACATAGCCCTAGCCGGCATCGATGACGACTGAAAAATCAGGCCCCAGGAAATGCGTTGCGAGCCCCTTTGGACCATCCAAAAGTGCCCCCAAAGGAAGGCTTTGGATACAAGTGAACTCCCCAGGGGAGCCTTTACGCAGCCCCACATGCAACTGGACCCTCCGGGTTCGATTTGTCCGAGCAATCCTAAATATATCCCTAGCCGGCTTGGGAGAAGACTGAAAACCCGGGCCCCAGAAAACGCGTTGCAAGCCCCTTTGGACCATCCAAAAGTGTCACCAAAGGAAGGCTTTGGGTACAAGAGAACTCCCCAGGGGAGCCTTTACGCAGCCCCTCATGCAACTGGACCCTCCGGGTTCGCTCTTCCTGAGCAAACCTAAACGTAGCCCTAGCCGTCATCGGAGACGAATGAAAAATCAGGCCCCAGGAAATGCGTTGCGAGCCCTTTTCGCCCATCCAAATGTGCCCCCAAAGGAAGACTTTGGGTACAAGAGAACTCCCCAGGGGAGCCTTTACGCAGCCCCACATGCAACTGGACCCTCCGGGTTCGCTGTTTCCGAGCATCCCTAAACATACCCCTAGCCGGCATCGATGACGACTGAAAAATCAGGCCCCAGGAAATGCGTTACGAGCCCTTTTCGCCCACCCAAAAGTGCCCGCAAAGGAAGGCTTTGGGTACAAGTGAACTCCCCAGGGGAGCCTTTACGCAGCCCCACATGCAACTGGACCCTCCGGGTTCGCTGTTCCTGAGCAAACCTAAACGTAGATCTAGCCGTCATCGAAGACGACTGAAAAATCAGGCCCCAGGAAATGCGTTGCGAGCCCCTTTGGACCATCCAAAAGTGCCCCCAAAGGAAGGCTTTGGGTACAAGTAAACCCCCCTGGGGAGCCTTTACGCAGCCCCACATGCAACTGGACCCTCCGGGTTAAATTTTTCCGAGCAACCCTAAATATATCACTAGCCGGCATGGGAGAAGACTGAAAACCCGGGCCCCAGAAAACGCGTTGCAAGCCCCTTTGGACCATCCAAAAGTGTCACCAAAGGAAGGCTTTTGGTACAAGTGAACTCCCCAGGGGAGCCTTTACGCAGCCCCACATGCAACTGGACCCTCCGGGTTCGCTGTTTCCGAGCATCCCTAAACATAAACCTAACCAGCATCGAAGACGAGTGAAAAATCAGGCCCCAGGAAATGCGTTGCGAGCCCTTTTTGCCCATCCAAAAGTGTCACCAAAGGAAGGCTTTGGGTAAAAGTGAACTCCCCAGGGGAGCCTTTACGCAGCCCCACATGCAACTGGACCCTTCGGGTTCGATTTTTCCGAGCATCCCTAATTATATCCCTAACCGGCATGGGAGAAGACTGAAAACCCGGGCCCCAGAAAACACGTTGAAAGCCCCTTTGGACCATCCAAAAGTGTCACCATAGGAAGGCTTTGGGTACAAGAGAACTCCCCAGGGGAGCCTTTACGCAGCCCCACATGCAACTGGACCCTCCGGGTTCGCTGTTTCCGAGCATCCCTAAACATAGTCCTAGACGGCATCGAAGACGAATGAAAAATCAGGCCCCAGGAAGTGTGTTGCAAGCCCTTTTCGCCCATCCAGAAGTGCCCCCAAAGGAAGGCTTTGGGTACAAGAGAACTCCCCAGGGGAGCCTTTACGCAGCCCCACATGCAACTGGACCCTCCGGGTTCGCTGTTCCTGAGCAAACCTAAACGTAGCCCTAGCCGTCATCGGAGACGACTGAAAAATCAGGCCCCAGAAAATGCGTTGCGAGTCCCTTTGGACCATCCAAAAGTGCCCGCAACGGAAGGCTTTGGGTACAAGTGATCTCCCTAGGGGAGCCTTAACGCAGCCCCACATGCAACTGGACCCTCCGGGTTCGCTGTTCCTAAGCAAACCTAAACATAGCCCTAGCCGTCATCGGAGACAAGTGAAAAATCAGGCCCCAGGAAATGCGTTGCGAGCCCTTTTCGCCCATCCAAAAGTTCCCCCAAAGGAAGGCTTTGGGTACAAGTGAACTCCCCAGGGGAGCCTTTACGCAGCCCCACATGCAACTGGACCCTCCGGGTTTGCTGTTCCTGAGCAAACCTAAACGTAGCCCTAGCCGTCATCAGAGATGAGTGAAAAATCAGGCCCCAGGAAATGCGTTCCGAGGCCTTTTCGCCCATCCAAAAGTGCCCGCAAAGGAAGGCTTTGGGTACAAGTGAACTCCCCAGGGGAGCCTTTACGCAGCCCCACATGCAACTGGATCCTCCGGGTTCACTGTTTCCGAGCATCCCTAAACATAGCCCTACCCGGCATCGAAGATGACTGAAAAATCACGCCCCAGGAAATGCGTTCCGAGGCCTTTTCGCCCATCCAAAAGTGCCCCCAAAGGAAGGCTTTGGGTACAAGTGATCTCCCCAGGAGAGCCTTAACGCAGCCCCACATGCAACTGGATCCTCCGGGTTCGCTGTTTCCGAGCATCCCTAAACATAGCCCTAGCCGTCATCGGAGACAAGTGAAAAATCAGGCCCCAGGAAATGTGTTGCGAACCCCTTTGGACCATCCAAAAGCTCCCCCAAAGGAAGGCTTTGGGTACAAGTGAACTCCCCAGGGGAGCCTTTACGCAGCCCCACATGCAACTGGACCCTCCGGGTTCGCTGTTCCTGAGCAAACCTAAACGTAACCCTAGCCGTCATCGGAGATGAGTGAAAAATCAGGCCCCAGGAAATGCGTTCCGAGGCCTTTTCGCCCATCCAAAAGTGCCCCCAAAGGAAGGCTTTGGGTACAAGTGAACTCCCCAGGGGAGCCTTTACGCAGCCCCACATGCAACTGGACCCTCCGGGTTCGATTTTTCCGAGCAATCCTAAATATATTCCTAGCCGGCTTGGGAGAAGACTGAAAACCCGGGCCCCAGAAAACGCGTTGCAAGCCCCTTTGGACCATCCAAAAGTGTCACCAAAGGAAGGCTTTGGGTTCAAGAGAACTCCCCAGGGGAGCCTTTACGCAGCCCCACATGCAACTGGACCCTCCGGGTTCGCTGTTCCTGAGCAAACATAAACATATCCCTAGCCGTCATCACAGGCAAGTGAAAAATCAGGCCCCAGGAAATGCGTTGCGAGCCCCTTCAGACCATCCAAATGTTCCCCTAAAGGAAGGCTTTGGGTACAAGTGAACTCCCAAGGGGAGCCTTTACGCAGCCCCACATGCAACTGGACCCTCCGGGTTCGCTGTTCCTGAGCAAACCTAAACGTAGCCCTAGCCGTCATCAGAGATGAGTGAAAAATCAGGCCCCTGGAAATGCGTTCCGAGGCCTTTTCGCCCATCCAAATGTGCCCCCAAAGGAAGGCTTTGGGTACAAGAGAACTCCCCAGGGGAGCCTTTACGCAGCCCCACATGCAACTGGACCCTCCGGGTTCGCTGTTTCCGAGCATCCCTAAACATAGCCCTAGCCGGCATCGATGACGACTGAAAAATCAGGCCTCAGGAAATGCGTTGCGAGCCCCTTTGGACCATCCAAAAGTGCCCCCAAAGGAAGGCTTTGGATACAAGTGAACTCCCCAGGGGAGCCTTTACGCAGCCCCACATGCAACTGGACCCTTCGGGTTCGCTGTTTCCGAGCATCCCTAAACATAGCCCTAGCCGGCATCGAAGACGACTGAAAAATCAGGCCCCAGGAAATGCGTTGCGAGCCCCTTTGGACCATCCAAAAGTGCCCCCAAAGGAAGGCTTTGGATACAAGTGAACTCCCCAGGGGAGCCTTTACGCAGCCCCACATGCAACTGGACCCTCCGGGTTCGATTTTTCCGAGCAATCCTAAATATATCCCTAGCCGGCTTGGGAGAAGACTGAAAACCCGGGCCCCAGAAAACGCGTTGCAAGCCCCTTTGGACCATCCAAAAGTGTCACCAAAGGAAGGCTTTGGGTACAAGAGAACTCCCCAGGGGAGCCTTTACGCAGCCCCTCATGCAACTGGACCCTCCGGGTTCGCTCTTCCTGAGCAAACCTAAACGTAGCCCTAGCCGTCATCGGAGACGAGTGAAAAATCAGGCCCCAGGAAATGCGTTCCGAGGCCTTTTCGCCCATCCAAAAGTGTCACCAAAGGAAGACTTTGGGTACAAGAGAACTCCCCAGGGGAGCCTTTACGCAGCCCCACATGCAACTGGACCCTCCGGGTTCGCTGTTTCCGAGCATCCCTAAACATACCCCTAGCCGGCATCGATGACGACTGAAAAATCAGGCCCCAGGAAATGCGTTACGAGCCCTTTTCGCCCACTCAAAAGTGCCCGCAAAGGAAGGCTTTGGGTACAAGTGAACTCCCCAGGGGAGCCTTTACGCAGCCCCACATGCAACTGGACCCTCCGGGTTCGCTGTTCCTGAGCAAACCTAAACGTAGATCTAGCCGTCATCGATGACGACTGAAAAATCAGGCCCCAGGAAATGCGTTGCGAGCCCCTTTGGACCATCCAAAAGTGCCCCCAAAGGAAGGCTTTGGGTACAAGTAAACCCCCCTGGGGAGCCTTTACGCAGCCCCACATGCAACTGGACCCTCCGGGTTAAATTTTTCCGAGCAACCCTAAATATATCACTAGCCGGCATGGGAGAAGACTGAAAACCCGGGCCCCAGAAAACGCGTTGCAAGCCCCTTTGGACCATCCAAAAGTGTCACCAAAGGAAGGCTTTTGGTACAAGTGAACTCCCCAGGGGAGCCTTTACGCAGCCCCACATGCAACTGGACCCTCCGGGTTCGCTGTTTCCGAGCATCCCTAAACATAGACCTAACCAGCATCGAAGACGAGTGAAAAATCAGGCCCCAGGAAATGCGTTGCGAGCCCTTTTTGCCCATCCAAAAGTGTCACCAAAGGAAGGCTTTGGGTACAAGTGAACTCCCCAGGGGAGCCTTTACGCAGCCCCACATGCAACTGGACCCTTCGGGTTCGATTTTTCCGAGCATCCCTAATTATATCCCTAACCAGCATGGGAGAAGACTGAAAACCCGGGCCCCAGAAAACGCGTTGCAAGCCCCTTTGGACCATCCAAAAGTGTCACCATAGGAAGGCTTTGGGTACAAGAGAACTCCCCAGGGGAGCCTTTACGCAGCCCCACATGCAACTGGACCCTCCGGGTTCGCTGTTTCCGAGCATCCCTAAACATAGTCCTAGACGGCATCGAAGACGAATGAAAAATCAGGCCCCAGGAAGTGTGTTGCAAGCCCTTTTCGCCCATCCAGAAGTGCCCCCAAAGGAAGGCTTTGGGTACAAGAGAACTCCCCAGGGGAGCCTTTACGCAGCCCCACATGCAACTGGACCCTCCGGGTTCGCTCTTCCTGAGCAAACCTAAACGTAGCCCCAGCCGTCATCGGAGATGAGTGAAAAATCAGGCCCCAGGAAATGCGTTCCGAGGCCTTTTCGCCCATCCAAAATATCCCCCAAAGGAAGGCTTTGGGTACAAGTGAACTCCCCAGGGGAGCCTTTACGCAGCCCCACATGCAACTGGACCCTCCGGGTTCGCTGTTTCCGAGCATCCCTAAACATAGCCCTAGCCGGCATCGATGACGACTGAAAAATCAGGCCCCAGGAAATGCGTTACGAGCCCTTTTTGCCCATTCAAAAGTGCCCCCAAAGGAAGGCTTTGGGTACAAGAGAACTCCCCAGGGGAGCCTTTACGCAGCCCCACATGCAACTGTACCCTCCGGGTTCGATGTTTCCGAGCATCCCTAAACATAGCCCTAGCTGTTATCGAAGTCGACTGAAAAATCAGACCCCAGGAAATGCGTTGCGAGCCCTTTTCGGCCATCCAGAAGTGCCGCCAAAGGAAGGCTTTGGGTACAAGAGAACTCCCCAGGGGAGCCTTTACGCAGCCCCACATGCAACTGGACCCTCCGGGTTCGCTGTTCATGAGCAAACCTAAACGTAGCCCTAGCCGTCATCGGAGACGACTAAAAAATCAGGCCCCAGGAAATGCGTTGCGAGCCCCTTTGGACCATCCAAAAGTGCCCGCAAAGGAAGGCTTTGAGTACAAGTGATCTCCCCAGGGGAGCCTTTACGCAGCCCCACATGCAACTGGACCCTCCGGGTTCGCTGTTCCTGAGCAAACCTAAACATATCCCTAGCCGTCATCACAGACAAGTGAAAAATCAGGCCCCAGGAAATGCGTTGCGAGCCCCTTCAGACCATCCAAATGTTCCCCCAAAGGAAGGCTTTGGGTACAAGTGAACTCCCCAGGGGAGCCTTTACGCAGCCCCACATGCAACTGGACCCTCCGGGTTCGCTGTTCCTGAGCAAACCTAAATGTAGCCCTAGCCGTCATCAGAGATGAGTGAAAAATCAGGCCCCAGGAAATGCGTTCCGAGGCCTTTTTGCCCATCCAAATGTGCCCCCAAAGGAAGGCTTTGGGTACAAGTGAACTCCCCAGGGGAGCCTTTACGCAGCCCCACATGCAACTGGACCCTCCGGGTTCGCTGTTTCCGAGCATCCCTAAACATAGCCCTAGCCGGCATCGATGACGACTGAAAAATCAGGCCCCAGGAAATGCGTTGCGAGCCCCTTTGGACCATCCAAAAGTGCCCTCAAAGAAAGGCTTTTGGTACAAGTGAACTCCCCAGGGGAGCCTTTACGCAGCCCCACATGCAATTGGACCCTCCGGGTTCGCTGTTTCCGAGCATCCCTAAACATAGCCCTAGCCGTCATCGGAGACGACTGAAAAATGAGGCCCCAGGAAATGCGTTACGAGCCCTTTTCGCCCATCCAAAAGTGCCCCCAAAGGAAGGCTTTGTGTACAAGTGAACTCCCCAGGGGAGCCTTTACGCAGCCCCACATGCAACTGGACCCTTCGGGTTCGCTGTTTCCGAGCATCCCTAAACATAGCCCTAGCCGGCATCGAAGACGAATGAAAATTCAGGCCCCAGGAAAAGCGTTGCGAGCCCTTTTCGCCCATCCAAAAGTGCCCCCAAAGGAAGGCTTTGGATACAAGTGAACTCCCCAGGGGAGCCTTTACGCAGCCCCACATGCAACTGGACCCTCCGGGTTCGATTTTTCCGAGCAATCCTAAATATATACCTAGCCGGCTTGGGAGAAGACTGAAAACCCGGGCCCCAGAAAACGCGTTGCAAGCCCCTTTGGACCATCCAAAAGTGTCACCAAAGGAAGGATTTGGGTACAAGAGAACTCCCCAGGGGAGCCTTTACGCAGCCCCACATGCAACTGGACCCTCCGGGTTCGCTGTTCCAAAGCAAACCTAAACATAGCCCTAGCCGTCATCGGAGACAAGTGAAAAATCAGGCCCCAGGAAATGCGTTGCGAGCCCTTTTTGCCCATCCAAAAGTGCCCCAAAAGGAAGGCTTTGGGTACAAGTGAACTCCCCAGGGGAGCCTTTACGCAGCCCCACATGCAACTGGACCCTTCGGGTTCGCTGTTTCCGAGCATCCCTAAACATAGCCCTAGCCGGCATCGAAGACGAATGAAAAATCAGGCCCCAGGAAATGCGTTGCGAGCCGTTTTCGTCCATCCAAAAGTGCCCCCAAAGGAAGGCTTTGGGTACAAGTGAACTCCCCAGGGGAGCCTTTACGCAGCCCCACATGTAACTGGACCCTTCGGGTTCGCTGTTTCCGAGCATCCCTAAACATAGCCCTAGCCGGCATCGAAGACGACTGAAAAATCAGGCCCCAGGAAATGCGTTGCGAGCCCTTTTCGTCCATCCAAAAGTGCCCCCAAAGGAAGGCTTTGGGTACAAGTGAACTCCCCAGGGGAGCCTTTACGCAGCCCCACATGCAACTGGACCCTCCGGGTTCGCTGTTTCCGAGCATCCCTAAACATACCCCTAGCCGGCATCGATGACGACTGAAAAATCAGGCCCCAGGAAATGCGTTGCGAGCCCCTTTGGACCATCCAAAAGTGCCCCCAAAGGAAGGCTTTGGATACAAGTGAACTCCCCAGGGGAGCCTTTACGCAGCCCCACATGCAACTGGACCCTCCGGGTTCGATTTTTCCGAGCAATCCTAAATATATCCCTAGCCGGCTTGGGAGAAGACTGAAAACCCGGGCCCCAGAAAACGCGTTGCAAGCCCCTTTGGACCATCCAAAAGTGTCACCAAAGGAAGGCTTTGGGTACAAGAGAACTCCCCAGGGGAGCCTTTACGCAGCCCCTCATGCAACTGGACCCTCCGGGTTCGCTCTTCCTGAGCAAACCTAAACGTAGCCCTAGCCGTCATCGGAGACGAGTGAAAAATCAGGCCCCAGGAAATGCGTTCCGAGGCCTTTTTGCCCATCCAAAAGTGTCACCAAAGGAAGACTTTGGGTACAAGAGAACTCCCCAGGGGAGCCTTTACGCAGCCCCACATGCAACTGGACCCTCCGGGTTCGCTGTTTCCGAGCATCCCTAAACATACCCCTAGCCGGCATCGATGACGACTGAAAAATCAGGCCCCAGGAAATGCGTTGCGAGCCCTTTTTGCCCATCCAAAAGTGCCCGCAAAGGAAGGCTTTGGGTACAAGTGAACTCCCCAGGGGAGCCTTTACGCAGCCCCACATGCAACTGGACCCTTCGGGTTCGATTTTTCCGAGCATCCCTAATTATATCCCTA
The DNA here is from genome assembly GCF_963932015.1 of Anas acuta. Lineage (NCBI taxonomy): Eukaryota > Metazoa > Chordata > Aves > Anseriformes > Anatidae > Anas > Anas acuta. Next base: position 103,269 of record NW_027076283.1, on the reverse strand, counting down.
ACCGGCATGGGAGAAGACTGAAAACCCGGGCCCCAGAAAACGCGTTGCAAGCCCCTTTTGACCATCCAAAAGTGTCACCATAGGAAGGCTTTGGGTACAAGAGAACTCCCCAGGGGAGCCTTTACGCAGCCCCACATGCAACTGGACCCTCCGGGTTCGCTGTTTCCGAGCATCCCTAAACATAGCCCTAGCCGGCATCGAAGACGAATGAAAAATCAGGCCCCAGGAAAAGCGTTGCGAGCCCTTTTCGCCCATCCAAAAGTGCCCCCAAAGGAAGGCTTTGGATACAAGTGAACTCCCCAGGGGAGCCTTTACGCAGCCCCACATGCAACTGGACCCTCCGGGTTCGATTTTTCCGAGCAATCCTAAATATATCCCTAGCCGGCTTGGGAGAAGAATGAAAACCCGGGCCCCAGAAAACGCGTTGCAAGCCCCTTTGGACCATCCAAAAGTGTCACCAAAGGAAGGATTTGGGTACAAGAGAACTCCCCAGGGGAGCCTTTACGCAGCCCCACATGCAACTGGACCCTCCGGGTTCGCTGTTCCTAAGCAAACCTAAACATAGCCCTAGCCGGCATCGGAGTCGAGTGAAAAATCAGGCCCCAGGAAATGTGTTGCGAGCCCTTTTTGCCCATCCAAAAGTGCCCCAAAAGGAAGGCTTTGGGTACAAGTGAACTCCCCAGGGGAGCCTTTACGCAGCCCCACATGCAACTGGACCCTTCGGGTTCGCTGTTTCCGAGCATCCCTAAACATAGCCCTAGCCGTCATCGGAGACGAGTGAAAAATCAGGCCCCAGGAAATGCGTTCCGAGGCCTTTTTGCCCATCCAAAAGTGTCACCAAAGGAAGACTTTGGGTACAAGAGAACTCCCCAGGGGAGCCTTTACGCAGCCCCACATGCAACTGGACCCTCCGGGTTCGCTGTTTCCGAGCATCCCTAAACATACCCCTAGCCGGCATCGATGACGACTGAAAAATCAGGCCCCAGGAAATGCGTTGCGAGCCCTTTTTGCCCATCCAAAAGTGCCCGCAAAGGAAGGCTTTGGGTACAAGTGAACTCCCCAGGGGAGCCTTTACGCAGCCCCACATGCAACTGGACCCTTCGGGTTCGATTTTTCCGAGCATCCCTAATTATATCCCTAACCGGCATGGGAGAAGACTGAAAAACCGGGCCCCAGAAAACGCGTTGCAAGCCCCTTTGGACCATCCAAAAGTGTCACCATAGGAAGGCTTTGGGTACAAGAGAACTCCCCAGGGGAGCCTTTACGCAGCCCCACATGCAACTGGACCCTCCGTGTTCGCTGTTTCCGAGCATCCCTAAACATAGTCCTAGACGGCATCGAAGACGAATGAAAAATCAGGCCCCAGGAAGTGTGTTGCAAGCCCTTTTCGCCCATCCAGAAGTGCCCCCAAAGGAAGGCTTTGGGTACAAGAGAACTCCCCAGGGGAGCCTTTACGCAGCCCCACATGCAACTGGACCCTCCGGGTTCGCTGTTCCTGAGCAAACCTAAACGTAGCCCTAGCCGTCATCGGAGACGACTGAAAAATCAGGCCCCAGAAAATGCGTTGCGAGCCCCTTGGACCATCCAAAAGTGCCCGCAAAGGAAGGCTTTGGGTACAAGTGATCTCCCTAGGGGAGCCTTAACGCAGCCCCACATGCAACTGGACCCTCCGGGTTCACTGTTCCTGAGCAAACCTAAACGTAGCCCCAGCATTCATCGGAGATGAGTGAAAAATCAGGCCCCAGGAAATGCATTCCGAGGCCTTTTCGCCCATCCAAAATTGCCCCCAAAGGAAGGCTTTGGGTACAAGTGAACTCCCCAGGGGAGCCTTTACGCAGCCCCACATGCAACTGGACCCTCCGGGTTCGCTGTTTCCGAGCATCCCTAAACATACCCCTAGCCGGCATCGATGACGACTGAAAAATCAGGCCCCAGGAAATGCGTTATGAGCCCTTTTTGCCCATCCAAAAGTGCCCCCAAAGGAAGGCTTTGGGTACAAGTGAACTCCCCAGGGGAGCCTTTACGCAGCCCCACATGCAACTGTACCCTCCGGGTTCGATGTTTCCGAGCATCCCTAAACATAGCCCTAGCTGGCATCGAAGTCGACTGAAAAATCAGACCCAAGGAAATGCGTTGCGAGCCCTTTTCGCCCATCCAGAAGTGCCCCCAAAGGAAGGCTTTGGGTACAAGAGAACTCCCCAGGGGAGCCTTTACGCAGCCCCACATGCAACTGGACCCTCCGGGTTCGCTGTTCATGAGCAAACCTAAACGTAGCCCTAGCCGTCATCGGAGACGACTAAAAAATCAGGCCCCAGGAAATGCGTTGCGAGCCCCTTTGGACCATCCAAAAGTGCCCCCAAAGGAAGGCTTTGGATACAAGTGAACTCCCCAGGGGAGCCTTTACGCAGCCCCACATGCAACTGGACCCTCCGGGTTCGATTTTTCCGAGCAATCCTAAATATATCCCTAGCCGGCTTGGGAGAAGACTGAAAACCCGGGCCCCAGAAAATGCGTTGCAAGCCCCTTTGGACCATCCAAAAGTGTCACCAAAGGAAGGCTTTGGGTACAAGAGAACTCCCCAGGGGAGCCTTTACGCAGCCCCTCATGCAACTGGACCCTCCGGGTTCGCTCTTCCTGAGCAAACCTAAACGTAGCCCTAGCCGTCATCGGAGACGAGTGAAAAATCAGGCCCCAGGAAATGCGTTCCGAGGCCTTTTTGCCCATCCAAAAGTGTCACCAAAGGAAGACTTTGGGTACAAGAGAACTCCCCAGGGGAGCCTTTACGCAGCCCCACATGCAACTGGACCCTCCGGGTTCGCTGTTTCCGAGCATCCCTAAACATACCCCTAGCCGGCATCGATGACGACTGAAAAATCAGGACCCAGGAAATGCGTTACGAGCCCTTTTCGCCCACCCAAAAGTGCCCGCAAAGGAAGGCTTTGGGTACAAGTGAACTCCCCAGGGGAGCCTTTACGCAGCCCCACATGCAACTGGACCCTCCGGGTTCGCTGTTCCTGAGCAAACCTAAACGTAGATCTAGCCGTCATCGATGACGACTGAAAAATCAGGCCCCAGGAAATGCGTTGCGAGCCCCTTTGGACCATCCAAAAGTGCCCCCAAAGGAAGGCTTTGGGTACAAGTAAACCCCCCTGGGGAGCCTTTACGCAGCCCCACATGCAACTGGACCCTCCGGGTTAAATATTTCCGAGCAACCCTAAATATATCACTAGCCGGCATGGGAGAAGACTGAAAACCCGGGCCCCAGAAAACGCGTTGCAAGCCCCTTTGGACCATCCAAAAGTGTCACCAAAGGAAGGCTTTTGGTACAAGTGAACTCCCCAGGGGAGCCTTTACGCAGCCCCACATGCAACTGGACCCTCCGGGTTCGCTGTTTCCGAGCATCCCTAAACATAGACCTAATCAGCATCGAAGACGAGTGAAAAATCAGGCCCCAGGAAATGCGTTGCGAGCCCTTTTTGCCCATCCAAAAGTGTCACCAAAGGAAGGTTTTGGGTACAAGTGAACTCCCCAGGGGAGCCTTTACGCAGCCCCACATGCAACTGGACCCTTCGGGTTCGATTTTTCCGAGCATCCCTAATTATATCCCTAACCGGCATGGAGAAGACTGAAAAGCCGGGCCCCAGAAAACGCGTTGCAAGCCCCTTTGGACCATCCAAAAGTGTCACCATAGGAAGGCTTTGGGTACAAGAGAACTCCCCAGGGGAGCCTTTACGCAGCCCCACATGCAACTGGACCCTTCGGGTTCGCTGTTTCCGAGCATCCCTAAACATAGCCCTAGCCGCATCGAAGACGAATGAAAATTCAGGCCCCAGGAAAAGCGTTGCGAGCCCTTTTCGCCCATCCAAAAGTGCCCCCAAAGGAAGGCTTTGGATACAAGTGAACTCCCCAGGGGAGCCTTTACGCAGCCCCACATGCAACTGGACCCTCCGGGTTCGATTTTTCCGAGCAATCCTAAATATATCCCTAGCCGGCTTGGGAGAAGACTGAAAACCCGGGCCCCAGAAAACGCGTTGCAAGCCCCTTTGGACCATCCAAAAGTGTCACCAAAGGAAGGATTTGGGTACAAGAGAACTCCCCAGGGGAGCCTTTACGCAGCCCCACATGCAACTGGACCCTTCGGGTTCGCTGTTTCCGAGCATCCCTAAACATAGCCCTAGCCGGCATCGAAGACGAATGAAAATTCAGGCCCCAGGAAAAGCGTTGCGAGCCCTTTTCGCCCATCCAAAAGTGCCCCCAAAGGAAGGCTTTGGATACAAGTGAACTCCCCAGGGGAGCCTTTACGCAGCCCCACATGCAACTGGACCCTCCGGGTTCGATTTTTCCGAGCAATCCTAAATATATCCCTAGCCGGCTTGGGAGAAGACTGAAAACCCGGGCCCCAGAAAACGCGTTGCAAGCCCCTTTGGACCATCCAAAAGTGTCACCAAAGGAAGGATTTGGGTACAAGAGAACTCCCCAGGGGAGCCTTTACGCAGCCCCACATGCAACTGGACCCTCCGGGTTCGCTGTTCCTAAGCAAACCTAAACATAGCCCTAGCCGTCATCGGAGTCAAGTGAAAAATCAGGCCCCAGGAAATGCGTGGCGAGCCCTTTTTGCCCATCCAAAAGTGCCCCAAAAGGAAGGCTTTGGGTACAAGTGAACTCCCCAGGGGAGCCTTTACGCAGCCCCACATGCAACTGGACCCTTCGGGTTCGCTGTTTCCGAGCATCCCTAAACATAGCCCTAGCCGGCATCGAAGACGAATGAAAAATCAGGCCCCAGGAAATGCGTTGCGAGCCGTTTTCGTCCATCCAAAAGTGCCCCCAAAGGAAGGCTTTGGGTACAAGTGAACTCCCCAGGGGAGCCTTTACGCAGCCCCACATGCAACTGGACCCTCCGGGTTCGCTGTTTCCGAGCATCCCTAAACATAGCCCTAGCCGGCATCGAAGACGACTGAAAAATCAGGCCCCAGGAAATGCGTTGCGAGCCCTTTTCGTCCATCCAAAAGTGCCCCCAAAGGAAGGCTTTGGGTACAAGTGAACTCCCCAGGGGAGCCTTTACGCAGCCCCACATGCAACTGGACCCTCCGGGTTCGCTGTTTCCGAGCATCCCTAAACATGCCCCTAGCCGGCATCGATGACGACTGAAAAATCAGGCCCCAGGAAATGCGTTGCGAGCCCCTTTGGACCATCCAAAAGTGCCCCCAAAGGAAGGCTTTGGGTACAAGTAAACCCCCCTTGGGAGCCTTTACGCAGCCCCACATGCAACTGGACCCTCCGGGTTAAATTTTTCCGAGCAACCCTAAATATATCACTAGCCGGCATGGGAGAAGACTGAAAACCCGGGCCCAGAAAACGCGTTGCAAGCCCCTTTGGACCATCCAAAAGTGTCACCAAAGGAAGGCTTTTGGTACAAGTGAACTCCCCAGGGGAGCCTTTACGCAGCCCCACATGCAACTGGACCCTCCGGGTTCGCTGTTTCCGAGCATCCCTAAACATACACCTAACCAGCATCGAAGACGAGTGAAAAATCAGGCCCCAGGAAATGCGTTGCGAGCCCTTTTTGCCCATCCAAAAGTGTCACCAAAGGAAGGCTTTGGGTACAAGTGAACTCCCCAGGGGAGCCTTTACGCAGCCCCACATGCAACTGGACCCTTCGGGTTCGATTTTTCCGAGCATCCCTAATTATATCCCTAACCGGCATGGGAGAAGACTGAAAACCCGGGCCCCAGAAAACGCGTTGCAAGCCCCTTTGGACCATCCAAAAGTGTCACCATAGGAAGGCTTTGGGTACAAGAGAACTCCCCAGGGGAGCCTTTACGCAGCCCCACATGCAACTGGACCCTCCGGGTTCGCTGTTCCTGAGCAAACCTAAACGTAGCCCCAGCCGTCATCGGAGATGAGTGAAAAATCAGGCCCCAGGAAATGCGTTCCGAGGCCTTTTCGCCCATCCAAAATTGCCCCCAAAGGAAGGCTTTGGGTACAAGTGAACTCCCCAGGGGAGCCTTTACGCAGCCCCACATGCAACTGGACCCTCCGGGTTCGCTGTTTCCGAGCATCCCTAAACATAGCCCTAGCCGGCATCGATGACGACTGAAAAATCAGGCCCCAGGAAATGCGTTACGAGCCCTTTTTGCCCATCCAAAAGTGCCCCCAAAGGAAGGCTTTGGGTACAAGTGAACTCCCCAGGGGAGCCTTTACGCAGCCCCACATGCAACTGTACCCTCCGGGTTCGATGTTTCCGAGCATCCCTAAACATAGCCCTAGCTGGCATCGAAGTCGACTGAAAAATCAGGCCCCAGGAAATGCGTTGCGAGCCCTTTTCGCCCATCCAGAAGTGCCCCCAAAGGAAGGCTTTGGGTACAAGAGAACTCCCCAGGGGAGCCTTTACGCAGCCCCACATGCAACTGGACCCTCCGGGTTCGCTGTTCATGAGAAAACCTAAACGTAGCCCTAGCCGTCTTCGGAGACGACTAAAAAATCAGGCCCCAGGAAATGCGTTGCGAGCCCCTTTGGACCATCCAAAAGTGCCCGCAAAGGAAGGCTTTGAGTACAAGTGATCTCCCCAGGGGAGCCTTTACGCAGCCCCACATGCAACTGGACCCTCCGGGTTCGCTGTTCCTGAGCAAACCTAAACATATCCCTAGCCGTCATCACAGACAAGTGAAAAATCAGGCCCCAGGAAATGCGTTGCGAGCCCCTTCAGACCATCCAAATGTTCCCCCAAAGGAAGGCTTTGGGTACAAGTGAACTCCCAAGGGGAGCCTTTACACAGCCCCACATGCAACTGGACCCTCCGGGTTCGCTGTTTCCGAGCATCCCTAAACATAGCCCTAGCCGGAATAGAAGACGACTGAAAAATCAGGCCCCAGGAAATGCGTTGCGAGCCCCTTTGGACCATCCAAAAGTGCCCGCAAAGGAAGGCTTTGAGTACAAGTGATCTCCCCAGGGGAGCCTTTACGCAGCCCCACATGCAACTGGACCCTCCGGGTTCGCTGTTCCTGAGCAAACCTAAACATATCCCTAGCCGTCATCACAGACAAGTGAAAAATCAGGCCCCAGGAAATGCGTTGCGAGCCCCTTCAGACCATCCAAATGTTCCCCCAAAGGAAGGCTTTGGGTACAAGTGAACTCCCCAGGGGAGCCTTTACGCAGCCCCACATGCAACTGGACCCTCCGGGTTCGCTGTTTCCGAGCATCCCTAAACATAGCCCTAGCCGGCATCGATGACGACTGAAAAATCAGGCCCCAGGAAATGCGTTGCGAGCCCCTTTGGACCATCCAAAAGTGCCCCCAAAGAAAGGCTTTGGGTACAAGTGAACTCCCCAGGGGAGCCTTTACGCAGCCCCACATGCAATTGGACCCTCCGGGTTCGCTGTTTCCGAGCATCCCTAAACATAACCCTAGCCGTCATCGGAGACGAGTGAAAAATGAGGCCCCAGGAAATGCGTTACGAGCCCTTTTCGCCCATCCAAAAGTGCCCCCAAAGGAAGGCTTTGTGTACAAGTGAACTCCCCAGGGGAGCCTTTACGCAGCCCCACATGCAACTGGACCCTTCGGGTTCGCAGTTTCCGAGCATCCCTAAACATATCCCTAGCCGGCTTGGGAGAAGACTGAAAACCCGGGCCCCAGAAAACGCGTTGCAAGCCCCTTTGGACCATCCAAAAGTGTCACCAAAGGAAGGCTTTGGGTACAAGAGAACTCCCCAGGGGAGCCTTTACGCAGCCCCACATGCAACTGGACACTCCGGGTTCGCTGTTCCTAAGCAAACCTAAACATAGCCCTAGCCGTCATCGGAGATGAGTGAAAAATCAGGCCCCAGGAAATGCGTTGCGAGCCCTTTTTGCCCATCCAGAAGTGCCCCCAAAGGAAGGCTTTGGGTACAAGTGAACTCCCCAGGGGAGCCTTTACGCAGCCCCACATGCAACTGGACCCTCCGGGTTCGCTGTTTCCGAGCATCCCTAAACATAGCCCTAGCCGGCATCGAAGACGAATGAAAAATCAGGCCCCAGGAAATGCGTTGCGAGCCGTTTTCGTCCATCCAAAAGTGCCCCCAAAGGAAGGCTTTGGGTACAAGTGAACTCCCCAGGGGAGCCTTTACGCAGCCCCACATGCAACTGGACCCTTCGGGTTCGCTGTTTCCGAGCATCCCTAAACATAGCCCTAGCCGGCATCGAAGACGACTGAAAAATCAGGCCCCAGGAAATGCGTTGCGAGCCCTTTTCGCCCATCCAAAAGTGCCCCCAAAGGAAGGCTTTGGGTACAAGTGAACTCCCCAGGGGAGCCTTTACGCAGCCCCACATGCAACTGGACCCTCCGGGTTCGCTGTTTCCGAGCATCCCTAAACATACCCCTAGCCGGCATCGATGACGACTGAAAAATCAGGCCCCAGGAAATGCGTTGCGAGCCCCTTTGGACCATCCAAAAGTGCCCCCAAAGGAAGGCTTTGGGTACAAGAGAACTCCCCAGGGGAGCATTTACGCAGCCCCACATGCAACTGGACCCTCCGGGTTCGCTGTTCCTGAGCAAACCTAAACGTAGCCCTAGCCGTCATCGGAGACGACTGAAAAATCAGGCCCCAGAAAATGCGTTGCGAGCCCCTTTGGACCATCCAAAAGTGCCCGCAAAGGAAGGCTTTGGGTACAAGTGATCTCCCTAGGGGAACCTTAACGCAGCCCCACATGCAACTGGACCCTCCGGGTTCGCTGTTCCTAAGCAAACCTAAACATAGCCCTAGCCGTCATCGGAGACAAGTGAAAAATCAGGCCCCAGGAAATGCGTTACGAGCCCTTTTCGCCCATCCAAATGTGCCCCCAAAGGAAGACTTTGGGTACAAGTGAACTCCCCAGGGGAGCCTTTACGCAGCCCCACATGCAACTGGACCCTCCGGGTTCGCTGTTCCTGAGGAAACCTAAACGTAGCCCCAGCCGTCATCGGAGATGAGTGAAAAATCAGGCCCCAGGAAATGCGTTGCGAGCCGTTTTCGCCCATCCAAAAGTGCCCGCAAAGGAAGGCTTTGGGTACAAGTGAACTCCCCAGGGGAGCCTTTACGCAGCCCCACATGCAACTGGATCCTCCGGGTTCGATTTTTCCGAGCAATCCTAAATATATACCTAGCCGGCTTGGGAGAAGACTGAAAACCCGGGCCCCAGAAAACGCGTTGCAAGCCCCTTTGGACCATCCAAAAGTTTCACCAAAGGAAGGCTTTGGGTTCAAGAGAACTCCCCAGGGGAGCCTTTACGCAGCCCCACATGCATCTGGACCCTCCGGGTTCGCTGTTCCTAAGCAAACCTAAACATAGCCCTCGCCGGCATCGGAGTCGAGTGAAAAATCAGGCCCCAGGAAATGCGTTGCGAGCCCCTTTGGACCATCCAAAAGTGCCCGCAAAGGAAGGCTTTGGATACAAGAGAACTCCCCAGGGGAGCCTTTACGCAGCCCCACATGCAACTGGACCCTCCGGGTTCGCTGTTTCCGAGCATCCCTAAACATAGCCCTAGCCGGCATCGAAGATGACTGAAAAATCACGCCCCAGGAAATGCGTTACGAGCCCTTTTCGCCCATCCAAAAGTGCCCCCAAAGGAAGGCTTTGGGTACAAGTGAACTCCCCAGGGGAGCCTTTACGCAGCCCCACATGCAACTGGACCCTACGGGTTCGCTGTTTCCGAGCATCCCTAAACATACCCCTAGCCGTCATCGGAGACGACTGAAAAATCAGGCCCCAGAAAATGCGTTGCGAGCCCCTTTGGACCATCCAAAAGTGCCCCCAAAGGAAGGCTTTGGATACAAGTGAACTCCCCAGGGGAGCCTTTACGCAGCCCCACATGCAACTGGACCCTCCGGGTTCGATTTTTCCGAGCAATCCTAAATATATCCCTAGCCGGCTTGGGAGAAGACTGAAAACCCGGGCCCCAGAAAACGCGTTGCAAGCCCCTTTGGACCATCCAAAAGTGTCACCAAAGGAAGGCTTTGGGTACAAGAGAACTCCCCAGGGGAGCCTTTACGCAGCCCCTCATGCAACTGGACCCTCCGGGTTCGCTCTTCCTGAGCAAACCTAAACGTAGCCCTAGCCGTCATCGGAGACGAGTGAAAAATCAGGCCCCAGGAAATGCGTTCCGAGGCCTTTTCGCCCATCCAAATGTGCCCCCAAAGGAAGACTTTGGGTACAAGAGAACTCCCCAGGGGAGCCTTTACGCAGCCCCACATGCAACTGGACCCTCCGGGTTCGCTGTTTCCGAGCATCCCTAAACATACCCCTAGCCGGCATCGATGACGACTGAAAAACCAGGCCCCAGGAAATGTGTTGCGAGCCCCTTTGGACCATCCAAAAGTGCCCCCAAAGGAAGGCTTTGGGTACAAGTAAACCCCCCTGGGGAGCCTTTACGCAGCCCCACATGCAACTGGACCCTCCGGGTTAAATTTTTCCGAGCAACCCTAAATATATCACTAGCCGGCATGGGAGAAGACTGAAAACCCGGGCCCCAGAAAACGCGTTGCAAGCCCCTTTGGACCATCCAAAAATGTCACCAAAGGAAGGCTTTTGGTACAAGTGAACTCCCCAGGGGAGCCTTTACGCAGCCCCACATGCAACTGGACCCTCCGGGTTCGCTGTTTCCGAGCATCCCTAAACATAGACCTAACCAGCATCGAAGACGAGTGAAAAATCAGGCCCCAGGAAATGCGTTGCGAGCCCTTTTTGCCCATCCAAAAGTGTCACCAAAGGAAGGCTTTGGGTACAAGTGAACTCCCCAGGGGAGCCTTTACGCAGCCCCACATGCAACTGGACCCTCCGGGTTCGCTGTTTCCGAGCATCCCTAAACATAGCCCTAGCCGGCATCGAAAAAGAATGAAAAATCAGGCCCCAGGAAATGCGTTGCGAGCCCTTTTCGCCCATCCAAAAGTGCCCCCAAAGAAAGGCTTTGGGTACAAGTGAACTCCCCAGGGGACCCTTTACGCAGCCCCACATGCAACTGGACCCTTCGGGTTCGATTTTTCCGAGCATCCCTAATTATATCCCTAACCGGCATGGGAGAAGACTGAAAACCCGGGCCCCAGAAAACGCGTTGCAAGCCCCTTTGGACCATCCAAAAGTGTCACCATAGGAAGGCTTTGGGTACAAGAGAACTCCCCAGGGGAGCCTTTACGCAGCCCCACATGCAACTGGACCCTCCGGGTTCGCTGTTTCCGAGCATCCCTTAACATAGCCCTAGCCGGCATCGAAGATGAATGAAAAATCACGCCCCAGGAAATGCGTTCCGAGGCCTTTTCGCCCATCCAAAAGTTCCCGCAAAGGAAGGCTTTGGGTACAAGTGAACTCCCCAGGGGAGCCTTTACGCAGCCCCACATGCAACTGGACCCTCCGGGTTCGCTGTTCCTAAGCAAACCTAAACATAGCCCTAGCCGTCATCGGAGACAAGTGAAAAATCAGGCCCCAGGAAATGCGTTGCGAGCCCCTTTGGACCATCCAAAAGCTCCCCCAAAGGAAGGCTTTGGGTACAAGTGAACTCCCCAGGGGAGCCTTTACACAGCCCCACATGCAACTGGACCCTCCGGGTTCGCTGTTCCTGAGCAAACCTAAACGTAACCCTAGCCGTCATCGGAGATGAGTGAAAAATCAGGCCCCAGGAAATGCGTTCCGAGGCCTTTTCGCCCATCCAAAAGTGCCCCCAAAGGAAGGCTTTGGGTACAAGTGAACTCCCCAGGGGAGCCTTTACGCAGCCCCACATGCAACTGGACCCTCCGGGTTCGATTTTTCCGAGCAATCCTAAATATATACCTAGCCGGCTTGGGAGAAGACTGAAAACCCGGGCCCCAGAAAACGCGTTGCAAGCCCCTTTGGACCATCCAAAAGTGTCACCAAAGGAAGGCTTTGGGTTCAAGAGAACTCCCCAGGGGAGCCTTTACGCAGCCCCACATGCATCTGGACCCTCCGGGTTCGCTGTTCCTAAGCAAACCTAAACATAGCCCTCGCCGGCATCGGAGTCGAGTGAAAAATCAGGCCCCAGGAAATGCGTTGCGAGCCCCTTTGGACCATCCAAAAGTGCCCGCAAAGGAAGGCTTTGGATACAAGAGAACTCCCCAGGGGAGCCTTTACGCAGCCCCACATGCAACTGGACCCTTCGGGTTCGCTGTTTCCGAGCATCCCTAAACATAGCCCTAGCCGGCATCGAAGATGACTGAAAAATCAGGCCCCAGAAAACGCGTTGCGAGCCCCTTTGGACCATCCAAAAGTGCCCCCAAAGGAAGGCTTTGGATACAAGTGAACTCCCCAGGGGAGCCTTTACGCAGCCCCACATGCAACTGGACCCTCCGGGTTCGATTTTTCCGAGCAATCCTAAATATATCCCTAGCCGGCTTGGGAGAAGACTGAAAACCCGGGCCCCAGAAAACGCGTTGCAAGCCCCTTTGGACCATCCAAAAGTGTCACCAAAGGAAGGCTTTGGGTACAAGAGAACTCCCCAGGGGAGCCTTTACGCAGCCCCTCATGCAACTGGACCCTCCGGGTTCGCTCTTCCTGAGCAAACCTAAACGTAGACCTAGCCGTCATCGGAGACGAGTGAAAAATCAGACCCCAGGAAATGCGTTCCGAGGCCTTTTCGCCCATCCAAATGTGCCCCCAAAGGAAGACTTTGGGTACAAGAGAACTCCCCAGGGGAGCCTTTACGCAGCCCCACATGCAACTGGACCCTCCGGGTTCGCTGTTCCTGAGCAAACCTAAACGTAGCCCCAGCCGTCATCGGAGATGAGTGAAAAATCAGGCCCCAGGAAATGCGTTCCGAGGCCTTTTCGCCCATCCAAAAGTGCCCGCAAAGGAAGGCTTTGGGTACAAGTGAACTCCCCAGGGGAGCCTTTACGCAGCCCCACATGCAACTGGACCCTCCGGGTTCGATTTTTCCGAGCAATCCTAAATATATACCTAGCCGGCTTGGGAGAAGACTGAAAACCCGGGCCCCAGAAAACGCGTTGCAAGCCCCTTTGGACCATCCAAAAGTGTCACCAAAGGAAGGCTTTGGGTTCAAGAGAACTCCCCAGGGGAGCCTTTACGCAGCCCCACATGCATCTGGACCCTCCGGGTTCGCTGTTCCTAAGCAAACCTAAACATAGCCCTCGCCGGCATCGGAGTCGAGTGAAAAATCAGGCCCCAGGAAATGCGTTGCGAGCCCCTTTGGACCATCCAAAAGTGCCCGCAAAGGAAGGCTTTGGATACAAGAGAACTCCCCAGGGGAGCCTTTACGCAGCCCCACATGAAACTGGACCCTCCGGGTTCGCTGTTCCTGAGCAAACCTAAACGTAGCCCTAGCCGGCATCGGAGACTACTTAAAAATCAGGCCCCAGGAAATGCGTTCCGAGGCCTTTTCGCCCATCCAAATGTGCCCCCGAAGGAAGGCTTTGGGTACAAGTGAACTCCCCAGGGGAGCCTTTACGCAGCCCCACATGCAACTGGATCCTCCGGGTTCGCTGCTTCCGAGCATCCCTAAACATAGCCCTAGCCGTCATCGGAGACGACTGAAAAATGAGGCCCCAGGAAATGCGTTACGAGCCCTTTTCGCCCATCCAAAAGTGCCCCCAAAGGAAGTCTTTGTGTACAAGTGAACTCCCCAGGGGAGCCTTTACGCAGCCCCACATGCAACTGTACCCTCCGGGTTCGATGTTTCCGAGCAATCCTAAATATATCCCTAGCCGGCTTGGGAGAAGACTGAAAACCCGGGCCCCAGAAAACGCGTTGCAAGCCCCTTTGGACCATCCAAAAGTGTCACCAAAGGAAGGCTTTGGGTACAAGAGAACTCCCCAGGGGAGCCTTTACGCAGCCCCACATGCAACTGGACCCTTTGGGTTCGATTTTTCTGAGCAATCCTAAATATATCCCTAGCCGGCTTGGGAGAAGACTGAAAACCCGGGCCCCAGAAAACGCGTTGCAAGCCCCTTTGGACCATCCAAAAGTGTCACCAAAGGAAGGCTTTGGGTACAAGAGAACTCCCCAGGGGAGCCTTTACGCAGCCCCACATGCAACTGGACCCTTCGGGTTCGCTGTTTCCCAGCATCCCTAAACATAGCCCTAGCCGGCATCGAAGATGAATGAAAAATCAGGCCCCAGGAAATGCGTTCCGAGGCCTTTTCGCCCATCCAAAAGTGCCCCCAAAGGAAGGCTTTGGGTACAAGTGATCTCCCCAGGGGAGCCTTAACGCAGCCCCACATGCAACTGGACCCTCCGGGTTCGCTGTTCCTAAGCAAACCTAAACATAGCCCTAGCCGTCATCGGAGACGACTGAAAAATCAGGCCCCAGGAAATGCGTTGCGAGCCCCTTTGGACCATCCAAAAGCTCCCCCAAAGGAAGGCTTTGGGTACAAGTGAACTCCCCAGGGGAGCCTTTACACAGCCCCACATGCAACTGGACCCTCCGGGTTCGCTGTTCCTGAGCAAACCTAAACGTAACCCTAGCCGTCATCGGAGATGAGTGAAAAATCAGGCCCCAGGAAATGCGTTCCGAGGCTTTTTCGCCCATCCAAAAGTGCCCCCAAAGGAAGGCTTTGGGTACAAGTGAACTCCCCAGGGGAGCCTTTACGCAGCCCCACATGCAACTGGACCCTCCGGGTTCGATTTTTCCGAGCAATCCTAAATATATACCTAGCAGGCTTGGGAGAAGACTGAAAACCCGGGCCCCAGAAAACGCGTTGCAAGCCCCTTTGGACCATCCAAAAGTGTCACCAAAGGAAGGCTTTGGGTTCAAGAGAACTCCCCAGGGGAGCCTTTACGCAGCCCCACATGCATCTGGACCCTCCGGGTTCGCTGTTCCTAAGCAAACCTAAACATAGCCCTCGCCGGCATCGGAGTCGAGTGAAAAATCAGGCCCCAGGAAATGCGTTGCGAGCCCCTTTGGACCATCCAAAAGTGCCCGCAAAGGAAGGCTTTGGATACAAGAGAACTCCCCAGGGGAGCCTTTACGCAGCCCCACATGCAACTGGACCCTTCGGGATCGCTGTTTCCGAGCATCCCTAAACATAGCCCTAGCCGGCATCGAAGATGACTGAAAAATCACGCCCCAGGAAATGCGTTACGAGCCCTTTTCGCCCATCCAAAAGTGCCCCTAAAGGAAGGCTTTGGGTACAAGTGAACTCCCCAGGGGAGCCTTTACGCAGCCCCACATGCAACTGGACCCTACGGGTTCGCTGTTTCCGAGCATCCCTAAACATACCCCTAGCCGGCATCGATGACGACTGAAAAATCAGGCCCCAGAAAAGGCGTTGCGAGCCCCTTTGGACCATCCAAAAGTGCCCCCAAAGGAAGGCTTTGGATACAAGTGAACTCCCCAGGGGAGCCTTTACGCAGCCCCACATGCAACTGGACCCTCCGGGTTCGATTTTTTCGAGCAATCCTAAATATATCCCTAGCCGGCTTGGGAGAAGACTGAAAACCCGGGCCCCAGAAAACGCGTTGCAAGCCCCTTTGGACCATCCAAAAGTGTCACCAAAGGAAGGCTTTGGGTACAAGAGAACTCCCCAGGGGAGCCTTTACGCAGCCCCTCATGCAACTGGACCCTCCGGGTTCGCTCTTCCTGAGCAAACCTAAACGTAGCCCTAGCCGTCATCGGAGACGAGTGAAAAATCAGACCCCAGGAAATGCGTTCCGAGGCCTTTTCGCCCATCCAAATGTGCCCCCAAAGGAAGACTTTGGGTACAAGAGAACTCCCCAGGGGAGCCTTTACGCAGCCCCACATGCAACTGGACCCTCCGGGTTCGCTGTTCCTGAGCAAACCTAAACGTAGATCTAGCCGTCATCGGAGACGACTGAAAAATCAGGCCCCAGGAAATGCGTTGCGAGCCCCTTTGGACCATCCAAAAGTGCCCCCAAAGGAAGGCTTTGGGTACAAGTAAACCCCCCTGGGGAGCCTTTACGCAGCCCCACATGCAACTGGACCCTCCGGGTTAAATTTTTCCGAGCAACCCTAAATATATCACTAGCCGGCATGGGAGAAGACTGAAAACCCGGGCCCCAGAAAACGCGTTGCAAGCCCCTTTGGACCATCCAAAAGTGTCACCAAAGGAAGGCTTTTGGTACAAGTGAACTCCCCAGGGGAGCCTTTACGCAGCCCCACATGCAACTGGACCCTCCGGGTTCGCTGTTTCCGAGTATCCCTAAACGTAGCCCTAACCAGCATCGAAGACGAGTGAAAAATCAGGCCCCAGGAAATGCGTTGCGAGTCCTTTTCGCCCATCCAAAAGTGTCACCAAAGGAAGGCTTTGGGTACAAGTGAACTCCCCAGGGGAGCCTTTACGCAGCCCCACATGCAACTGGACCCTTCGGGTTCGATTTTTCCGAGCATCCCTAATTATATCCCTAACCGGCATGGGAGAAGACTGAAAACCCGGGCCCCAGAAAACGCGTTGCAAGCCCCTTTGGACCATCCAAAAGTGTCACCATAGGAAGGCTTTGTGTACAAGTGAACTCCCCAGGGGAGCCTTTACGCAGCCCCACATGCAACTGGACCCTCCGGGTTCGCTGTTTCCGAGCATCCCTAAACATAGTCCTAGACGGCATCGAAGACGAATGAAAAATCAGGCCCCAGGAAGTGTGTTGCAAGCCCTTTTCGCCCATCCAGAAGTGCCCCCAAAGGAAGGCTTTGGGTACAAGAGAACTCCCCAGGGGAGCCTTTACGCAGCCCCACATGCAACTGGACCCTCCGGGTTCGCTGTTCCTGAGCAAACCTAAACGTAGCCCTAGCCGTCATCGGAGACGACTGAAAAATCAGGCCCCAGAAAATGCGTTGCGAGCCCCTTTGGACCATCCAAAAGTGCCCGCAAAGGAAGGCTTTGGGTACAAATGATCTCCCTAGGGGAGTCTTAACGCAGCCCCACATGCAACTGGACCCTCCGGGTTCGCTGTTCCTAAGCAAACCTAAATATAGCCCTAGCCGTCATCGGAGACAAGTGAAAAATCAGGCCCCAGGAAATGCGTTACGAGCCCTTTTCGCCCATCCAAAAGTTCCCCCAAAGGAAGGCTTTGGGTACAAGTGAACTCCCCAGGGGAGCCTTTACGCAGCCCCACATGCAACTGGACCCTCCGGGTTCGCTGTTCCTGAGCAAACCTAAACGTAGCCCCAGCCGTCATCGGAGATGAGTGAAAAATCAGGCCCCAGGAAATGCGTTCCGAGGCCTTTTCGCCCATCCAAAAGTGCCCCCAAAGGAAGGCTTTGGGTACAAGTGAACTCCCCAGGGGAGCCTTTACGCAGCCCCACATGCAACTGGACCCTCCGGGTTCGATTTTTCCGAGCAATCCTAAATATATACCTAGCCGGCTTGGGAGAAGACTGAAAACCCGGGCCCCAGAAAACGCGTTGCAAGCCCCTTTGGACCATCCAAAAGTGTCACCAAAGGAAGGCTTTGGGTTCAAGAGAACTCCCCAGGGGAGCCTTTACGCAGCCCCACATGCATCTGGACCCTCCGGGTTCGCTGTTCCTAAGCAAACCTAAACATAGCCCTCGCCGGCATCGGAGTCGAGTGAAAAATCAGGCCCCAGGAAATGCGTTGCGAGCCCCTTTGGACCATCCAAAAGTGCCGCAAAGGAAGGCTTTGGATACAAGAGAACTCCCCAGGGGAGCCTTTACGCAGCCCCACATGAAACTGGACCCTCCGGGTTCGCTGTTCCTGAGAAAACCTAAACGTAGCCCTAGCCGGCATCGGAGACTACTTAAAAATCAGGCCCCAGGAAATGCGTTCCGAGGCCTTTTCGCCCATCCAAATGTGCCCCCAAAGGAAGACTTTGGGTACAAGAGAACTCCCCAGGGGAGCCTTTACGCAGCCCCACATGCAACTGGACCCTTCGGGATCGCTGTTTCCGAGCATCCCTAAACATAGCCCTAGCCGGCATCGAAGATGACTGAAAAATGAGGCCCCAGGAAATGCGTTACGAGCCCTTTTCGCCCATCCAGAAGTGCCCCCAAAGGAAGGCTTTGGGTACAAGTGAACTCCCCAGGGGAGCCTTTACGCAGCCCCACATGCAACTGGATCCTCCGGGTTCGCTGTTTCCGAGCATCCCTAAACATAGCCCTAGCCGTCATCGGAGACGACTGAAAAATGAGGCCCCAGGAAATGCGTTACGAGCCCTTTTCGCCCATCCAAAAGTGCCCCCAAAGGAAGTCTTTGTGTACAAGTGAACTCCCCAGGGGAGCCTTTACGC
This sequence comes from Anas acuta, assembly GCF_963932015.1. NCBI lineage: Eukaryota > Metazoa > Chordata > Aves > Anseriformes > Anatidae > Anas > Anas acuta. The sequence continues at coordinate 85,097 of NW_027076283.1, read as the reverse complement.
AGCCCCACATGCAACTGTACCCTCCGGGTTCGATGTTTCCGAGCATCCCTAAACATAGCCCTAGCCGGCATCGAAGTCGACTGAAAAATCAGACCCCAGGAAATGCGTTGCGAGCCCTTTTTGCCCATCCAAAAGTGCCCCCAAAGGAAGGCTTTGGGTACAAGAGAACTCCCCAGGGGAGCCTTTACGCAGCCCCACATGCAACTGGACCCTTTGGGTTCGATTTTTCTGAGCAATCCTAAATATATCCCTAGCCGGCTTGGGAGAAGACTGAAAACCCGGGCCCCAGAAAACGCGTTGCAAGCCCCTTTGGACCATCCAAAAGTGTCACCAAAGGAAGGCTTTGGGTACAAGAGAACTCCCCAGGGGAGCCTTTACGCAGCCCCACATGCAACTGGACCCTTCGGTTTCGCTGTTTCCCAGCATCCCTAAACATAGCCCTCGCCGGCATCGGAGTCGAGTGAAAAATCAGGCCCCAGGAAATGCGTTGCGAGCCCCTTTGGACCATCCAAAAGTGCCCCCAAAGGAAGGCTTTGGATACAAGAGAACTCCCCAGGGGAGCCTTTACGCAGCCCCACATGCAACTGGACCCTCCGGGTTCGCTGTTCATGAGCAAACCTAAACGTACCTCTAGCCGTCATCGGAGACAAGTGAAAAATCAGGCCCCAGGAAATGCGTTGCAAGCCCCTTTGGACCATCCAAAAGTGCCCCCAAAGGAAGGCTTTGGGTACAAGTGAACTCCCCAGGGGAGCCTTTACGCAGCCCCACATGCAACTGGACCCTCCGGGTTCGCTGTTTCCGAGCATCCCTAAACATAGCCCTAGCCGGCATCGAAGACGACTGAAAAATGAGGCCCCAGGAAATGTGTTCCGAGTCCTTTTCGCCCATCCAAAATTGCCCCCAAAGGAAGGCTTTGGGTACAAGTGAACTCCCCAGGGGAGCCTTTACGCAGCCCCACATGCAACTGGACCCTCCGGGTTCGCTGTTTCCGAGCATCCCTAAACATAGCCCTAGCCGGCATCGATGACGACTGAAAAATCAGGCCCCAGGAAATGCGTTACGAGCCCTTTTTGCCCATCCAAAAGTGCCCCCAAAGGAAGGCTTTGGGTACAAGTGAACTCCCCAGGGGAGCCTTTACGCAGCCCCACATGCAACTGTACCCTCCGGGTTCGATGTTTCCGAGCATCCCTAAACATAGCCCTAGCTGGCATCGAAGTCGACTGAAAAATCAGACCCCAGGAAATGCGTTGCGAGCCCTTTTCGCCCATCCAAAAGTGCCCCCAAAGGAAGGCTTTGGGTACAAGAGAACTCCCCAGGGGAGCCTTTACGCAGCCCCACATGCAACTGGACCCTCCGGGTTCGCTGTTCATGAGCAAACCTAAACGTAGCCCTAGCCGTCATCGGAGACGACTAAAAAATCAGGCCCCAGGAAATGCGTTGCGAGCCCCTTTGGACCATCCAAAACTGCCCGCAAAGGAAGGCTTTGAGTACAAGTGATCTCCCCAGGGGAGCCTTTACGCAGCCCCACATGCAACTGGACCCTCCAGGTTCGCTGTACCTGAGCAAACCTAAACATATCCCTAGCCGTCATCACAGACAAGTGAAAAATCAGGCCCCAGGAAATGCGTTGCGAGCCCCTTCAGACCATCCAAATGTTCCCCCAAAGGAAGGCTTTGGGTACAAGTGAACTCCCAAGGGGAGCCTTTACGCAGCCCCACATGCAACTGGACCCTCCGGGTTCGCTGTTTCCGAGCATCCCTAAACATAGCCCTAGACGGCATCGAAGACGAATGAAAAATCAGGCCCCAGGAAAAGCGTTGCGAGCCCTTTTCGCCCATCCAAAAGTGCCCCCAAAGGAAGGCTTTGGATACAAGTGAACTCCCCAGGGGAGCCTTTACGCAGCCCCACATGCAACTGGACCCTCCGGGTTCGCTGTTTCCCAGCATCCCTAAAAATAGCCCTAGCCGGCATCGAAGACGAATGAAAAATCAGGCCCCAGGAAAAGCGTTGCGAGCCCTTTTCGCCCATCCATATGTGCCCCCAAAGGAAGGCTTTGGATACAAGTGAACTCCCCAGGGGAGCCTTTACGCAGCCCCACATGCAACTGGACCCTCCGGGTTCGATTTTTCCGAGCAATCCTAAATATATCCCTAGCCGGCTTGGGAGAAGACTTAAAACCCGGGCCCCAGAAAACGCGTTGCAAGCCCCTTTGGACCATCCAAAAGTGTCACCAAAGGAAGGCTTTGGGTACAAGAGAACTCCCCAGAAGGGCCTTTACGCAGCCCCACATGCAACTGGACCCTCCGGGTTCGCTGTTCCTAAGCTAACCTAAACATATCCCTAGCCGTCATCGGAGACAAGTGAAAAATCAGGCCCCAGGAAATGCGTTGCGAGCCCTTTTTGCCCATCCAAAAGTGCCCCCAAAGGAAGGCTTTGGGTACAAGTGAACTCCCCAGGGGAGCCTTTACGCAGCCCCACATGCAACTGGACCCTTCGGGTTCGCTTTTTCCGAGCATCCCTAAACATAGCCCTAGCCAGCATCGAAGACGACTGAAAAATCAGGCCCCAGGAAATGCGTTGCGAGCCCTTTTCGTCCATCCAAAAGTGCCCCCAAAGGAAGGCTTTGGGTACAAGTGAACTCCCCAGGGGAGCCTTTACGCAGCCCCACATGCAACTGGACCCTCCGGGTTCGCTGTTTCCGAGCATCCCTAAACATAGTCCTAGACGGCATCGAAGACGAATGAAAAATCAGGCCCCAGGAAGTGCGTTGCAAGCCCTTTTCGCCCATCCAGAAGTGCCCCCAAAGGAAGGCTTTGGGTACAAGAGAACTCCCCAGGGGAGCCTTTACGCAGCCCTACATGCAACTGGACCCTCCGGGTTCGCTGTTCATGAGCAAACCTAAACGTAGCCCTAGCCGTCATCGGAGACGACTGAAAAATCAGGCCCCAGGAAATGCGTTGCAAGCCCCTTTGGACCATCCAAAAGTGCCCGCAGCGGAAGGATTTGGGTACAAGTGATCTCCCCAGGGGAGCCTTTACGCAGGCCCACATGCAACTGGACCCTCCGGGTTCGCTGTTTCCGAGCATCCCTAAACATAGCCCTAGACGGCATCGGAGACGAGTGAAAAATCAGGCCCCAGGAAATGCGTTGCGAGCCCTTTTCGCCCATCCAAAAGTGCCCCCAAAGAAAGGCTTTGGGTACAAGTGAACTCCCCAGGGGAGCCTTTATGCAGCCCCACATGCAACTGGACCCTTCGGGATCGCTGTTTCCGAGCATCCCTAAACATAGCCCTAGCCGGCATCGATGACGAGTGAAAAATCAGGCCCCAGGAAATGTGTTACGAGCCCTTTTCGCCCATCCAAAAGTGCCCCCAAAGGAAGGCTTTGGGTACAAGTGAACTCCCCAGGGGAGCCTTTACGCAGCCCCACATGCATCTGGACCCTACGGGTTCGCTGTTTCCGAGCATCCCTCAACATACCCCTAGCCGGCATCGATGACGACTGAAAAATCAGGCCCCAGGAAATGCGTTGCGAGCCCCTTTGGACCATCCAAAAGTGCCCCCAAAGGAAGGCTTTGGATACAAGTGAACTCCCCAGGGGAGCCTTTACGCAGCCCCACATGCAACTGGACCCTCCGGGTTCGATTTTTCCGAGCAATCCTAAGTATATCCCTAGCCGGCTTGGGAGAAGACTGAAAACCCGGGCCCCAGAAAACGCGTTGCAAGCCCCTTTGGACCATCCAAAAGTGTCACCAAAGGAAGGCTTTGGGTACAAGAGAACTCCCCAGGGGAGCCTTTACGCAGCCCCTCATGCAACTGGACCCTCCGGGTTCGCTGTTCCTGAGCAAACCTAAACGTAGCCCTAGCCGTCATCGGAGACGAGTGAAAAATCAGGCCCCAGGAAATGCGTTCCGAGGCTTTTTCGCCCATCCAAATGTGCCCCCAAAGGAAGACTTTGGGTACAAGAGAACTCCCCAGGGGAGCCTTTACGCAGCCCCACATGCAACTGGACCCTCCGGGTTCGCTGTTTCTGAGCATCCCTAAAGATACCCCTAGCGGCATCGATGACGACTGAAAAATCAGGCCCCAGGAAATGCGTTACGAGCCCTTTTCGCCCACCCAAAAGTGCCCGCAAAGGAAGGCTTTGGGTACAAGTGAACTCCCCAGGGGAGCCTTTACGCAGCCCCACATGCAACTGGACCCTCCGGGTTCGCTTTTCCTGAGCAAAACTAAACGTAGCCCTAGCCGTCATCGGAGACGACTGAAAAATCAGGCCCCAGGAAATGCGTTGCGAACCCCTTTGGACCATCCAAAAGTGCCCCCAAAGGAAGGCTTTGGGTACAAGTAAACCCCCCTGGGGAGCCTTTACGCAGCCCCACATGCAACTGGACCCTTCGGGTTCGCTGTTTCCGAGCATCCCTAAACATAGCCCTAGCCGGCATCGAAGACGAATGAAAAATCAGGCCCCAGGAAATGCGTTGTGAGCCCCTTTGGACCATCCAAAAGTGCCCCCAAAGGAAGGCTTTGGGTACAAGTGAACTCCCCAGGGGAGCCTTTACGCAGCCCCACATGCAACTGGACCCTTCGGGTTCGCTTTTTCCGAGCATCCCTAAACATAGCCCTAGCCGGCATCGATGACGAGTGAAAAATCAGGCCCCAGGAAATGTGTTACGAGCCCTTTTCGCCCATCCAAAAGTGCCCCCAAAGGAAGGCTTTGGGTACAAGTGAACTCCCCAGGGGAGCCTTTACGCAGCCCCACATGCATCTGGACCCTACGGGTTCGCTGTTTCCGAGCATCCCTCAACATACCCCTAGCCGGCATCGATGACGACTGAAAAATCAGGCCCCAGGAAATGCGTTGCGAGCCCCTTTGGACCATCCAAAAGTGCCCCCAAAGGAAGGCTTTGGATACAAGTGAACTCCCCAGGGGAGCCTTTACGCAGCCCCACATGCAACTGGACCCTCCGGGTTCGATTTTTCCGAGCAATCCTAAATATATCCCTAGCCGGCTTGGGAGAAGACTGAAAACCCGGGCCCCAGAAAACGCGTTGCAAGCCCCTTTGGACCATCCAAAAGTGTCACCAAAGGAAGGCTTTGGGTACAAGAGAACTCCCCAGGGGAGCCTTTACGCAGCCCCTCATGCAACTGGACCCTCCGGGTTCGCTGTTCCTGAGCAAACCTAAACGTAGCCCTAGCCGTCATCGGAGACGAGTGAAAAATCAGGCCCCAGGAAATGCGTTCCGAGGCTTTTTCGCCCATCCAAATGTGCCCCCAAAGGAAGACTTTGGGTACAAGAGAACTCCCCAGGGGAGCCTTTACGCAGCCCCACATGCAACTGGACCCTCCGGGTTCGCTGTTTCTGAGCATCCCTAAAGATACCCCTAGCGGCATCGATGACGACTGAAAAATCAGGCCCCAGGAAATGCGTTACGAGCCCTTTTCGCCCACCCAAAAGTGCCCGCAAAGGAAGGCTTTGGGTACAAGTGAACTCCCCAGGGGAGCCTTTACGCAGCCCCACATGCAACTGGACCCTCCGGGTTCGCTTTTCCTGAGCAAAACTAAACGTAGCCCTAGCCGTCATCGGAGACGACTGAAAAATCAGGCCCCAGGAAATGCGTTGCGAGCCCCTTTGGACCATCCAAAAGTGCCCGCAGCGGAAGGATTTGGGTACAAGTGATCTCCCCAGGGGAGCCTTTACGCAGGCCCACATGCAACTGGACCCTCCGGGTTCGCTGTTCCTAAGCAAACCTAAACATAGCCCTAGCCGCCATCGGAGACAAGTGAAAAATCAGGCCCCAGGAAATGCGTTGCGAGCCCTTTTTGCCCATCCAAAAGTGCCCCCAAAGGAAGGCTTTGGGTACAAGTGAACTCCCCAGGGGAGCCTTTACGCAGCCCCACATGCAACTGGACCCTTCGGGTTCGCTGTTTCCGAGCATCCCTAAACATAGCCCTAGCCGGCATCGAAGACGAATGAAAAATCAGGCCCCAGGAAATGCGTTGTGAGCCCCTTTGGACCATCCAAAAGTGCCCGCAAAGGAAGGCTTTGGGTACAAGTGAACTCCCCAGGGGAGCCTTTACGCAGCCCCACATGCAACTGGACCCTTCGGGTTCGCTGTTTCCGAGCATCCCTAAACATAGCCCTAGCCGGCATCGAAGACGACTGAAAAATCAGGCCCCAGGAAATGCGTTGCGAGCCCTTTTCGTCCATCCAAAAGTGCCCCCAAAGGAAGGCTTTGGGTACAAGTGAACTCCCCAGGGGAGCCTTTACGCAGCCCCACATGCAACTGGACCCTCCGGGTTCGCTGTTTCCGAGCATCCCTAAACATATTCCTAGACGGCATCGAAGACGACTGAAAAATCAGGCCCCAGGAAATGCGTTGCGAGCCCTTTTTGCCCATCCAAAAGTGTCACCAAAGGAAGGCTTTGGGTACAAGTGAACTCCCCAGGGGAGCCTTTACGCAGCCCCACATGCAACTGGACCCTTCGGGTTCGATTTTTCCGAGCATCCCTTTTTATATCCCTAACCGGCATGGGAGAAGACTGAAAAGCCGGGCCCCAGAAAACGCGTTGCAAGCCCCTTTGGACCATCCAAAAGTGTCACCAAAGGAAGGCTTTGGGTACAAGAGAACTCCCCAGGGGAGCCTTTACGCAGCCCCACATGCAACTGGACCCTCCGGGTTCGCTGTTTCCGAGCATCCCTAAACATAGTCCTAGACGGCATCGAAGACGAATGAAAAATCAGGCCCCAGGAAGTGCGTTGCAAGCCCTTTTCGCCCATCCAGAAGTGCCCCCAAAGGAAGGCTTTGGGTACAAGAGAACTCCCCAGGGGAGCCTTTACGCAGCCCTACATGCAACTGGACCCTCCGGGTTCGCTGTTCATGAGCAAACCTAAACGTAGCCCTAGCCGTCATAAGAGACGACTGAAAAATCAGGCCCTAGGAAATGCGTTGCGAGCCCCTTTGGACCATCCAAAAGTGCCCGCAGCGGAAGGATTTGGGTACAAGTGATCTCCCCAGGGGAGCCTTTACGCAGGCCCACATGCAACTGGACCCTCCGGGTTCGCTGTTTCCGAGCATCCCTAAACATAGCCCTAGACGGCATCGGAGACGAGTGAAAAATCAGGCCCCAGGAAACGCGTTGCGAGCCCTTTTCGCCCATCCAAACGTGCCCCCAAAGAAAGGCTTTGGGTACAAGTGAACTCCCAAGGGGAGCCTTTACGCAGCCCCATATGCAACTGGACCCTTCGGGATCGCTGTTTCCGAGCATCCCTAAACATAGCCCTAGCCGGCATCGATGACGAGTGAAAAATCAGGCCCCAGGAAATGCGTTGCGAGCCCTTTTCGCCCATCCAAAAGTGCCCCCAAAGGAAGGCTTTGGGTACAAGTGAACTCCCCAGGGGAGCCTTTACGCAGCCCCACATGCATCTGGACCCTGGGCGTTCGCTGTTTCCGAGCATCCCTAAACATAGCCCTAGCCGGCATCGATGACGACTGAAAAATCAGGCCCCAGGAAATGCGTTGCGAGCCCCTTTGGACCATCCAAAAGTGCCCCCAAAGGAAGGCTTTGGATACAAGTGAACTCCCCAGGGGAGCCTTTACGCAGCCCCACATGCAACTGGACCCTCCGTGTTCGATTTTTCCGAGCAATCCTAAATATATCCCTAGCCGGCTTGGGAGAAGACTGAAAACCCGGGCCCCAGAAAACGCGTTGCAAGCCCCTTCGGACCATCCAAAAGTGTCACCAAAGGAAGGCTTTGGGTACAAGAGAACTCCCCAGGGGAGCCTTTACGCAGCCCCTCATGCAACTGGACCCTCCGGGTTCGCTGTTCCTGAGCAAACCTAAACGTAGCCCTAGCCGTCATCGGAGACGAGTGAAAAATCAGGCCCCAGGAAATGCGTTCCGAGGCCTTTTTGCCCATCCAAAAGTGTCACCAAAGGAAGGCTTTGGGTACAAGTGAACTCCCCAGGGGAGCCTTTACGCAGCCCCACATGCAACTGGACCCTTCGGGTTCGATTTTTCCGAGCATCCTTAATTATATCCCTAAACGGCATGGGAGAAGACTGAAAACCCGGGCCCCAGAAAACGCGTTGCAAGCCCCTTTGGACCATCCAAAAGTGTCACCATAGGAAGGCTTTGGGTACAAGAGAACTCCCCAGGGGAGCCTTTACGCAGCCCCACATGCAACTGGACCCTCCGGGTTCACTGTTTCCGAGCATCCCTAAACATAGTCCTAGACGGCATCGAAGACGAATGAAAAATCAGGCCCCAGGAAATGTGTTGCAAGCCCTTTTCGCCCATCCAGAAGTGCCCCCAAAGGAAGGCTTTGGGTACAAGAGAACTCCCCAGGGGAGCCTTTACGCAGCCCCACATGCAATTGGACCCTCCGGGTTCGCTGTTCCTGAGCAAACCTAAACGTAGCCCTAGCCGTCATCGGAGACGACTGAAAAATCAGGCCCCAGAAAATGCGTTGCGAGCCCCTTTGGACCATCCAAATGTGCCCGCAAAGGAAGGCTTTGGGTACAAGTGATCTCCCTAGGGGAGCCTTAACGCAGCCCCACATGCAACTGGACCCTCCGGGTTCGCTGTTCCTGAGTAAACCTAAACGTAGCCCTAGCCGGCATCGGAGACTACTTAAAAATCAGGCCCCAGGAAATGCGTTCCGAGGCCATTTCGCCCATCCAAATGTGCCCCCAAAGGAAGACTTTGGGTACAAGAGAACTCCCCAGGGGAGCCTTTACGCAGCCCCACATGCAACTGGACCCTTCGGGATCGCTGTTTCCGAACATCCCTAAACATACCCCTAGCCGGCATCGATGACGACTGAAAAATCAGGCCCCAGGAAATGCGTTACGAGCCCTTTTCGCCCATCCAAAAGTGCCCCCAAAGGAAGGCTTTGGGTACAAGTGAACTCCCCAGGGGAGCCTTTACGCAGCCCCACATGCAACTGGACCCTCCGGGTTCGATGTTTCCGAGCATCCCTAAACATAGCCCTAGCCGGCATCGAAGTCGACTGAAAAATCAGACCCCAGGAAATGCGTTGCGAGCCCTTTTTGCCCATCCAAAAGTGCCCCCAAAGGAAGGCTTTGGGTACAAGAGAACTCCCCAGGGGAGCCTTTACGCAGCCCCACATGCAACTGGACCCTCCGGGTTCGATTTTTCTGAGCAATCCTAAATATATCCCTAGCCGGCTTGGGAGAAGACTGAAAACCCGGGCCCCAGAAAACGCGTTGCAAGACCCTTTGGACCATCCAAAAGTGTCACCAAAGGAAGGCTTTGGGTACAAGTGAACTCCCCAGGGGAGCCTTTACGCAGCCCCACATGCAACTGGACCCTTCGGGTTCGCTGCTTCCAAGCATCCCTAAACATAGCCCTCGCCGGCATCGGAGTCGAGTGAAAAATCAGGCCCCAGGAAATGCGTTGCGAGCCCCTTTGGACCATCCAAAAGTGCCCCCAAAGGAAGGCTTTGGATACAAGAGAACTCCCCAGGGGAGCCTTTACGCAGCCCCACATGCAACTGGACCCTCCGGGTTCGCTGTTCATGAGCAAACCTAAACGTAGCCCTAGCCGTCATCGGAGACAAGTGAAAAATCAGGCCCCAGGAAATGCGTTGCAAGCCCCTTTGGACCATCCAAAAGTGCCCCCAAAGGAAGGCTTTGGGTACAAGTGAACTCCCCAGGGGAGCCTTTACGCAGCCCCATATGCAACTGGACCCTCCGGGTTCGCTGTTTCCGAGCATCCCTAAACATAGCCCTAGCCGGCATCGATGACGACTGAAAAATCAGGCCCCAGGAAATGTGTTCCGAGTCCTTTTCGCCCATCCAAAATTGCCCCCAAAGGAAGGCTTTGGGTACAAGTGAACTCCCCAGGGGAGCCTTTACGCAGCCCCACATGCAACTGGACCCTCCGGGTTCGCTGTTTCCGAGCATCCCTAAACATAGCCCTAGCCGGCATCGATGACGACTGAAAAATCAGGCCCCAGGAAATGCGTTACGAGCCCTTTTTGCCCATCCAAAAGTGCCCCCAAAGGAAGGCTTTGTGTACAAGTGAACTCCCCAGGGGAGCCTTTACGCAGCCCCACATGCAACTGTACCCTCCGGGTTCGATGTTTCCGAGCATCCCTAAATATAGCCCTAGCTGGCATCGAAGTCGACTGAAAAATCAGACCCCAGGAAATGCGTTGCGAGCCCTTTTCGCCCATCCAGAAGTGCCCCCAAAGGAAGGCTTTGGGTACAAGAGAACTCCCCAGGGGAGCCTTTACGCAGCCCCACATGCAACTGGACCCTCCGGGTTCGCTGTTCATGAGCAAACCTAAACGTAGCCCTAGCCGTCATCGGAGACGACTAAAAAATCAGGCCCCAGGAAATGCGTTGCGAGCCCCTTTGGACCATCCAAAAGTGCCCGCAAAGGAAGGCTTTGAGTACAAGTGATCTCCACAGGGGAGCCTTTACGCAGCCCCACATGCAACTGGACCCTCCGGGTTCGCTGTTCCTGAGCAAACCTAAACATATCCCTAGCCGTCATCACAGACAAGTGAAAAATCAGGCCCCAGGAAATGCGTTGCGAGCCCCTTCAGACCATCCAAATGTTCCCCAAAGGAAGGCTTTGGGTACAAGTGAACTCCCAAGGGGAGCCTTTACGCAGCCCCACATGCAACTGGACCCTCCGGGTTCGCTGTTTCCGAGCATCCCTAAACATAGCCCTAGCCGTCATCGGAGACGAGTGAAAAATCAGGCCCCAGGAAATGCGTTGCGAGCCCTTTTCGCTTATCCAAAAGTGCCCCCAAAGAAAGGCTTTGGGTACAAGTGAACTCCCCAGGGGAGCCTTTACGCAGCCCCACATGCAACTGGACCCTTCGGGTTCGCTGTTTCCGAGCATCCCTAAACATAGCCCTAGCCGGCATCGAAGACGAATGAAAAATCAGGCCCCAGGAAAAGCGTTGCGAGCCCTTTTCGCCCATCCAAAAGTGCCCCCAAAGGAAGGCTTTGGATACAAGTGAACTCCCCAGGGGAGCCTTTACGCAGCCCCACATGCAACTGGACCCTCCGGGTTCGATTTTTCCGAGCAATCCTAAATATATCCCTAGCCGGCTTGGGAGAAGACTGAAAACCCGGGCCCCAGAAAACGCGTTGCAAGCCCCTTTGGACCATCCAAAAGTGTCACCAAAGGAAGGATTTGGGTACAAGAGAACTCCCCAGGGGAGCCTTTACGCAGCCCCACATGCAACTGGACCCTCCGGGTTCGCTGTTCCTAAGCAAACCTAAACATAGCCCTAGCCGTCATCGGAGACAAGTGAAAAATCAGGCCCCAGGAAATGCGTTGCGAGCCCTTTTTGCCCATCCAAAAGTGCCCCCAAAGGAAGGCTTTGGGTACAAGTGAACTCCCCAGGGGAGCCTTTACGCAGCCCCACATGCAACTGGACCCTTCGGGTTCGCTGTTTCCGAGCATCCCTAAACATAGCCCTAGCCGGCATCGAAGACGACTGAAAAATCAGGCCCCAGGAAATGCGTTGCGAGCCCTTTTCGTCCATCCAAAAGTGCCCCCAAAGGAAGGCTTTGGGTACAAGTGAACTCCCCAGGGGAGCCTTTACGCAGCCCCACATGCAACTGGACCCTCCGGGTTCGCTGTTTCCGAGCATCCCTAAACATAGCCCTAGCCGGCATCGAAGACGAATGAAAAATCAGGCCCCAGGAAATGCGTTGCGAGCCCTTTTCGTCCATCCAAAAGTGCCCCCAAAGGAAGGCTTTGGGTACAAGAGAACTCCCCAGGGGAGCCTTTACGCAGCCCCACATGCAACTGGACCCTTCGGGTTCGCTGTTTCCGAGCATCCCTAAACATAGCCCTAGCCGGCATCGAAGACGACTGAAAAATCAGACCCCAGGAAATGCGTTGCGAGCCCTTTTCGTCCATCCAAAAGTGCCCCCAAAGGAAGGCTTTGGGTACAAGTGAACTCCCCAGGGGAGCCTTTACGCAGCCCCACATGCAACTGGACCCTCCGGGTTCGCTGTTTCCGAGCATCCCTAAACATATTCCTAGACGGCATCGAAGACGACTGAAAAATCAGGCCCCAGGAAATGCGTTCCGAGGCCTTTTCGCCCATCCAAATGTGCCCCCAAAGGAAGACTTTGGATACAAGTGAACTCCCCAGGGGAGCCTTTACGCAGCCCCACATGCAACTGGACCCTCCGGGTTCGCTGTTTCCGAGCATCCCTAAACATAGCCCTAGCCGTCATCGGAGACAAGTGAAAAATCAGGCCCCAGGAAATGTGTTACGAGCCCTTTTCGCCCATCCAAATGTGCCCCCAAAGGAAGGCTTTGGGTACAAGTGAACTCTCCAGGGGAGCCTTTACGTAGCCCCACATGCAACTGTACCCTCCGGGTTCGATGTTTCCGAGCATCCCTAAACATAGCCCTAGCCGGCATCGAAGTCGACTGAAAAATCAGACCCCAGGAAATGCGTTGCGAGCCCTTTTCGCCCATCAAGAAGTGCCCCCAAAGGAAGGCTTTGGGTACAAGAGAACTCCCCAGGGGATCCTTTACGCAGCCCCACATGCAACTGGACCCTCCAGGTTCGCTGTTTCCGAGCATCCCTAAACATAGACCTAACCGGCATCGATGACGAGTGAAAAATCAGGCCCCAGGAAATGCGTTGCGAGCCCTTTTTGCCCATCCAGAAGTGTTCCCAAAGGAAGGCTTTGGGTACAAGAGAACTCCCCAGGGGAGCCTTTACGCAGCCCCACATGCAACTGGACCCTCCGGGTTCGCTGTTTCCGAGCATCCCTAAACATAGTCCTAGACGGCATCGAAGAAAAATGAAAAATCAGGCCCCAGGAAGTGCGTTGCAAGCCCTTTTCGCCCATCCAGAAGTGCCCCCAAAGGAAGGCTTTGGGTACAAGAGAACTCCCCAGGGGAGCCTTTACGCAGCCCTACATGCAACTGGACCCTCCGGGTTCGCTGTTCATGAGCAAACCTAAACGTAGCCCTAGCCGTCATCGGAGACGACTGAAAAATCAGGCCCCAGGAAATGCGTTGCGAGCCCCTTTGGACCATCCAAAAGTGCCCCCAAAGAAAGGCTTTGGGTACAAGTGAACTCCCCAGGGGAGCCTTTACGCAGCCCCACATGCAACTGGACTCTTCGGGATCGCTGTTTCCGAGCATCCCTAAACATAGCCCTAGCCGGCATCGAAGACGACTGAAAAATCAGGCCCCAGGAAAAGCGTTGCGAGCCCTTTTCGCCCATCCAAAAGTGCCCCCAAAGGAAGGCTTTGGGTACATCTGAAGTTCCCAGGGGAGCCTTTACGCAGCCCCACATGCAACTGGACCCTCCGGGTTCGCTGTTTCCGAGCATCCCTAAACATAGCCCTAGCCGGCATCGAAGACGAATGAAAAATCAGGCCCCAGGAAAAGCGTTGCGAGCCCTTTTCGCCCATCCAAAAGTGCCCCCAAAGGAAGGCTTTGGATACAAGTGAACTCCCCAGGGGAGCCTTTACGCAGCCCCACATGCAACTGGACCCTCCGGGTTCGATTTTTCCGAGCAATCCTAAATATATCCCTAGCCGGCTTGGGAGAAGACTTAAAACCCGGGCCCCAGAAAACGCGTTGCAAGCCCCTTTGGACCATCCAAAAGTGTCACCAAAGGAAGGCTTTGGGTACAAGAGAACTCCCCAGGGGAGCCTTTACGCAGCCCCACATGCAACTGGACCCTCCGGGTTCGCTGTTTCCGAGCATCCCTAAACATAGCCCTAGCCGGCATCGGAGACAAGTGAAAAATCAGGCCCCAGGAAATGTGTTACGAGGCCTTTTCACCCATCCAAATGTGCCCCCAAAGGAAGGCTTTGGGTTCAAGTGAACTCTCCAGGGGAGCCTTTACGTAGCCCCACATGCAACTGTACCCTCCGGGTTCGATGTTTCCGAGCATCCCTAAACATAGCCCTAGCCGGCATCGAAGTCGACTGAAAAATCAGGCCCCAGGAAATGCGTTTTGAGCCCTTTTCGCCCATCCAGAAGTTCCCCCAAAGGAAGGCTTTGGGTACAAGAGAACTCCCCAGGGGAGCCTTTACGCAGCCCCACATGCAACTGGACCCTCCGGGTTCGCTGTTTCCGAGCATCCCTAAACATAGACCTAACCGGCATCGAAGACGAGTGAAAAATCAGGCCCCAGGAAATGCGTTGCGAGCCCTTTTTGGCCATCCAAAAGTGTCACCAAAGGAAGGCTTTGGGTACATCTGAAGTTCCCAGGGGAGCCTTTACGCAGCCCCACATGCAACTGGACCCTTCGGGTTCGATTTTTCCGAGCATCCCTATTTATATCCCTAACCGGCATGGGAGAAGACTGAAAAGCCGGACCCCAGAAAACGCGTTGCAAGCCCCTTTGGACCATCCAAAAGTGTCACCAAAGGAAGGCTTTGTGTACAAGAGAACTCCCCAGGGGAGCCTTTACGCAGCCCCACATGCAACTGGACCCTCCAGGTTCGCTGTTTCCGAGCATCCCTAAACATAGTCCTAGACGGCATCGAAGACGAATGAAAAATCATGCCCCAGGAAGTGCGTTGCAAGCCCTTTTCGCCCATCCAAAAGTGCCCCCAAAGGAAGGCTTTGGGTACAAGAGAACTCCCCAGGGGAGCCTTTACGCAGCCCTACATGCAACTGGACCCTTCGGGATCGCTGTTTCCGAGCATCCCTAAACATAGCCCTAGCCGGCATCGATGACGACTGAAAAATCAGGCTCCAGGAAATGCGTTGCGAGCCCCTTTGGACCATCCAAAAGTGCCCCCAAATTAAGGCTTTGTGTACAAGTCAACTCCCCAGGGGAGCCTTTACGCAGCCCCACATGCAACTGGACCCTCCGGGTTCGATTTTTCCGAGCAATCCTAAATATATCCCTAGCCGGCTTGGGAGAAGACTGAAAACCCGGGCCCCAGAAAACGCGTTGCAAGCCCCTTTGGACCATCCAAAAGTGTCACCAAAGGAAGGCTTTGGGTACAAGAGAACTCCCCAGGGGAGCCTTTACGCAGCCCCACATGCAACTGGACCCTCCGGGTTCGCTGTTTCCGAGCATCCCTAAACATACCCCTAGCCGTCATCGGAGACGACTGAAAAATCAGGCCCCAGGAAATGCGTTGCGAGCCCCTTTGGACCATCCAAAAGTGCCCCCAAAGGAAGGCTTTGGGTACAAGTAAACCCCCCTGGGGAGCCTTTACGCAGCCCCACATGCAACTGGACCCTCCGGGTTCGCTGTTCCTAAGCAAACCTAAACATAGCCCTAGCCGTCATCGGAGACAAGTGAAAAATCAGGCCCCAGGAAATGCGTTGCGAGCCCTTTTTGCCCATCCAAAAGTGCCCCCAAAGGAAGGCTTTGGGTACAAGTGAACTCCCCAGGGGAGCCTTTACGCAGCCCCACATGCAACTGGACCCTCCGGGTTCGCTGTTTCCGAGCATCCCTAAACATAGCCCTAGCCGTCATCGGAGACGAGTGAAAAATCAGGCCCCAGGAAATGCGTTGCGAGCCCTTTTTGCCCATCCAAAATTGCCCCCAAAGACAGGCTTTGGGTACAAGTGAACTCCCTAGGGGAGCCTTTACGCAGCCCCACATGCAATTGGACCCTCCGGGTTCGCTGTTTCCGAGCATCCCTAAACATAGCCCTAGCCGGCATCGAAGACGAATGAAAAATCAGGCCCCAGGAAATGCGTTGCGAGCCCCTTTGGACCATCCAAAAGTGCCCCCAAAGGAAGGCTTTGGGTACAAGTGAACTCCCCAGGGGAGCCTTTACGCAGCCCCACATGCAACTGGACCCTCCGGGTTCGCTGTTTCCGAGCATCCCTAAACATAGCCCTAGCCGGCATCGAAGACGACTGAAAAATCAGGCCCCAGGAAATGCGTTGCGAGCCCTTTTCGTCCATCCAAAAGTGCCCCCAAAGGAAGGCTTTGGGTACAAGTGAACTCCCCAGGGGAGCCTTTACGCAGCCCCACATGCAACTGGACCCTCCGGGTTCGCTGTTTCCGAGCATCCCTAAACATATTCCTAGACGGCATCGAAGACGACTGAAAAATCAGGCCCCAGGAAATGCGTTGCGAGCCCTTTTCGCCCATCCAAAAGTGCCCCCAAAGGAAGGCTTTGGGTACATCTGAAGTTCCCAGGGGAGCCTTTACGCAGCCCCACATGCAACTGGACCCTTCGGGTTCGATTTTTCCGAGCATCACTTTTTATATCCCTAACCGGCATGGGAGAAGACTGAAAAGCCGGGCCCCAGAAAACGCGTTGCAAGCCCCTTTGGACCATCCAAAAGTGTCACCAAAGGAAGGCTTTGGGTACAAGAGAACTCCCCAGGGGAGCCTTTACGCAGCCCCACATGCAACTGGACCCTCCGGGTTCGCTGTTTCCGAGCATCCCTAAACATAGTCCTAGACGGCATCGAAGACGAATGAAAAATCAGGCCCCAGGAAGTGCGTTGCAAGCCCTTTTCGCCCATCCAGAAGTGCCCCCAAAGGACGGCTTTGGGTACAAGAGAACTCCCCAGGGGAGCCTTTACGCAGCCCTACATGCAACTGGACCCTCCGGGTTCGCTGTTCATGAGCAAACCTAAACGTAGCCCTAGCCGTCATAAGAGACGACTGAAAAATCAGGCCCCAGGAAATGCGTTACGAGCCCCTTTGGACCATCCAAAAGTGCCCGCAGCGGAAGGTTTTGGGTACAAGTGATCTCCCCAGGGGAGCCTTTACGCAGGCCCACATGCAACTGGACCCTCCGGGTTCGCTGTTTCCAAGCATCCCTAAACATAGCCCTAGACGGCATCGGAGACGAGTGAAAAATCAGGCCCCAGGAAATGCGTTGCGAGCCCTTTTCGCCCATCCAAACGTGCCCCCAAAGAAAGGCTTTGGGTACAAGTGAACTCCCCAGGGGAGCCTTTACGCAGCCCCATATGCAACTGGACCCTTCGGGATCGCTGTTTCCGAGCATCCCTAAACATAGCCCTAGCCGGCATCGATGACGACTGAAAAATCAGGCCCCAGGAAATGCGTTGCGAGCCCTTTTCGCCCATCCAAAAGTGCCCCCAAAGGAAGGCTTTGGGTACAAGTGAACTCCCCAGGGGAGCCTTTACGCAGCCCCACATGCATCTGGACCCTACGGGTTCGCTGTTTCCGAGCATCCCTAAACATAGCCCTAGCCGGCATCGATGACGACTGAAAAATCAGGCCCCAGGAAATGCGTTGCGAGCCCCTTTGGACCATCCAAAAGTGCCCCCAAAGGAAGGCTTTGGATACAAGTGAACTCCCCAGGGGAGCCTTTACGCAGCCCCACATGCAACTGGACCCTCCGGGTTCGATTTTTCCGAGCAATCCTAAATATATCCCTAGCCGGCTTGGGAGAAGACTGAAAACCCGGGCCCCAGAAAACGCGTTGCAAGCCCCTTTGGACCATCCAAAAGTGTCACCAAAGGAAGGCTTTGGGTACAAGTGAACTCCCCAGGGGAGCCTTTACGCAGCCCCTCATGCAACTGGACCCTCCGGGTTCGCTGTTCCTGAGCAAACCTAAACGTAGCCCTAGCCGTCATCGGAGACGAGTGAAAAATCAGGCCCCAGGAAATGCGTTCCGAGGCCTTTTCGCCCATCCAAATGTGCCCCCAAAGGAAGACTTTGGGTACAAGAGAACTCCCCAGGGGAGCCTTTACGCAGCCCCACATGCAACTGGACCCTCCGGGTTCGCTGTTCATGAGCAAACCTAAACGTAGCCATAGCCGTCATCGGAGACGACTAAAAAATAAGGGCCCCAGGAAATGCGTTGCGAGCCCCTTCGGACCATCCAAAAGTGCCCGCAAAGGAAGGCTTTGAGTACAAGTGATCTCCCCAGGGGAGCCTTTACGCAGCCCCACATGCAACTGGACCCTCCGGGTTCGCTGTTCCTGAGCAAACCTAAACGTAGCCCTAGCCGTCATCAGAGATGAGTGAAAAATCAGGCCCCAGGAAATGCGTTGCGAGCCCTTTTCGCCCATCCAGAAGTGCCCCCAAAGGAAGGCTTTGGGTACAAGAGAACTCCCCAGGGGAGCCTTTACGCAGCCCCACATGCAACTGGACCCTCCGGGTTCGCTGTTTCCGAGCATCCCTAAACATAGCCCTAGCCGTCATCGGAGACGAGTGAAAAATCAGGCCCCAGGAAATGCGTTGCGAGCCCTTTTTGCCCATCCAAAATTGCCCCCAAAGACAGGCTTTGGGTACAAGTGAACTCCCTAGGGGAGCCTTTACGCAGCCCCACATGCAATTGGACCCTCCGGGTTCGCTGTTTCCGAGCATCCCTAAACATAGCCCCAGCCGTCATCGGAGACGACTGAAAAATGAGGCCCCAGGATATGCGTTACGAGCCCTTTTCGCCCATCCAAAAGTGCCCCCAAAGGAAGGCTTTGTGTACAAGTGAACTCCCCAGGGGAGCCTTTACGCAGCCCCACATGCAACTGGACCCTTCGGGTTCGCTGTTTCCGAGCATCCCTAAACATAGCCCTAGCCGGCATCGAAGACGAATGAAAAATCAGGCCCCAGGAAAAGCGTTGCGAGCCCTTTTCGCCCATCCAAAAGTGCCCCCAAAGGAAGGCTTTGGATACAAGTGAACTCCCCAGGGGAGCCTTTACGCAGCCCCACATGCAACTGGACCCTCCGGGTTCGATTTTTCCGAGCAATCCTAAATATATCCCTAGCCGGCTTGGGAGAAGACTGAAAACCCGGGCCCCAGAAAAGGCGTTGCAAGCCCCTTTGGACCATCCAAAAGTGTCACCAAAGGAAGGATTTGGGTACAAGAGAACTCCCCAGGGGAGCCTTTACGCAGCCCCACATGCAACTGGACCCTCCGGGTTCGCTGTTCCTAAGCAAACCTAAACATAGCCCTAGCCGTCATCGGAGACAAGTGAAAAATCAGGCCCCAGGAAATGCGTTGCGAGCCCTTTTTGCCCATCCAAAAGTGCCCCCAAAGGAAGGCTTTGGGTACAAGTGAACTCCCCAGGGGAGCCTTTACGCAGCCCCACATGCAACTGGACCCTTCGGGTTCGCTGTTTCCGAGCATCCCTAAACATAGCCCTAGCCGGCATCGAAGACGAATGAAAAATCAGGCCCCAGGAAATGCGTTGCGAGCCGTTTTCGTCCATCCAAAAGTGCCCCCAAAGGAAGGCTTTGGGTACAAGTGAACTCCCCAGGGGAGCCTTTACGCAGCCCCACATGCAACTGGACCCTTCGGGTTCGCTGTTTCCGAGCATCCCTAAACATAGCCCTAGCCGGCATCGAAGACGACTGAAAAATCAGGCCCCAGGAAATGCGTTGCGAGCCCTTTTCGTCCATCCAAAAGTGCCCCCAAAGGAAGGCTTTGGGTACAAGTGAACTCCCCAGGGGAGCCTTTACGCAGCCCCACATGCAACTGGACCCTCCGGGTTCGCTGTTTCCGAGCATCCCTAAACATATTCCTAGACGGCATCGAAGACAAGTGAAAAATCAGGCCCCAGGAAATGCGTTCCGAGGCCTTTTCGCCCATCCAAATGTGCCCCCAAAGGAAGACTTTGGATACTAGTGAACTCCCCAGGGGAGCCTTTACGCAGCCCCACATGCAACTGGACCCTCCGGGTTCGCTGTTTCCGAGCATCCCTAAACATAGCCCTAGCCGGCATCGGAGACAACTGAAAAATCAGGCCCCAGGAAATGCGTTACGAGCCCTTTTCGCCCATCCAAATGTGCCCCCAAAGGAAGGCTTTGGGTACAAGTGAACTCTCCAGGGGAGCCTTTACGTAGCCCCACATGCAACTGGACCCTCCGGGTTCGCTGTTCCTAAGCAAACCTAAACATATCCCTAGCCGTCATCGGAGACAAGTGAAAAATCAGGCCCCAGGAAATGCGTTACGAGCCCTTTTCGCCCATCCAAATGTGCCCGCAAAGGAAGGCTTTGGGTACAAGAGAACTCCCTAGGGGAGCCTTTACGCAGCCCCACATGCAACTGGACCCTCCGGGTTCGCTGTTTCCGAGCATCCCTAAACATAGCCCTAGCCGTCATCGGACAGGACTGAAAAATGAGGCCTCAGGAAACGCGTTACGGGCCCTTTTTCGCCCATCCAAAAGTGCCCCCAAAGGAAGGCTTTGGGTACAAGTGAACTCCCCAGGGGAGCCTTTACGCAGCCCCACATGCAACTGGACCCTCCGGGTTCGCTGTTCCTGAGCAAACCTAAACATATCCCTAGCCGTCATCACAGACATGTGAAAAATCAGGCCCCAGGAAATGCGTTGCGAGACCCTTCAGACCATCCAAATGTTCCCCCAAAGGAAGGCTTTGGGTACAAGTGAATTCCCAATGGGAGCCTTTACGCAGCCCCACATGCAACTGGACCCTCCGGGTTCGCTGTTCCTGAGCAAACCTAAACGTAGCCCTAGCCGTCATCAGAGATGAGTGAAAAATCAGGCCCCAGGAAATGCGTTCCGAGGCCATTTCGCCCATCCAAATGTGCCCCCAAAGGAAGGCTTTGGGTACAAGTGAACTCCCCAGGGGAGCCTTTACGCAGCCCCACATGCAACTGGACCCTCCGGGTTCGCTGTTTCCGAGCATCCCTAAACATAGCCCTAGCCGGCATCGGAGACGAGTGAAAAATCAGGCCCCAGGAAATGCGTTGCGAGCCCTTTTCGCCCATCCAAAAGTGCCCCCAAAGGAAGGCTTTGTGTACAAGTGAACTCCCCAGGGGAGCCTTTACGCAGCCCCACATGCAACTGGACCCTTCGGGTTCGCTGTTTCCGAGCATCCCTAAACATACCCCTAGCCGGCATCGAAGACGAATGAAAAATCAGGCCCCAGGAAAAGCGTTGCGAGCCCTTTTCGCCCATCCAAAAGTGCCCCCAAAGGAAGGCTTTGGATACAAGTGAACTCCCCAGGGGAGCCTTTACGCAGCCCCACATGCAACTGGACCCTTGGGGTTCGATTTTTCCGAGCAATCCTAAATATATCCCTAGCCGGCTTGGGAGAAGACTGAAAACCCGGGCCCCAGAAAACGCGTTGCAAGCCCCTTTGGACCATCCAAAAGTGTCACCAAAGGAAGGATTTGGGTACAAGAGAACTCCCCAGGGGAGCCTTTACGCAGCCCCACATGCAACTGGACCCTCCGGGTTCGCTGTTTCCGAGCATCCCTAAACATATTCCTAGACGGCATCGAAGACAAGTGAAAAATCAGGCCCCAGGAAATGCGTTCCGAGGCCTTTTCGCCCATCCAAATGTGCCCCCAAAGGAAGACTTTGGATACAAGTGAACTCCCCAGGGGAGCCTTTACGCAGCCCCACATGCAACTGGACCCTCCGGGTTCGCTGTTTCCGAGCATCCCTAAACATAGCCCTAGCCGGCATCGGAGACGAGTGAAAAATCAGGCCCCAGGAAATGCGTTGCGAGCCCTTTTCGCCCATCCAAAAGTGCCCCCAAAGGAAGGCTTTGTGTACAAGTGAACTCCCCAGGGGAGCCTTTACGCAGCCCCACATGCAACTGGACCCTTCGGGTTCGCTGTTTCCGAGCATCCCTAAACATACCCCTAGCCGGCATCGAAGACGAATGAAAAATCAGGCCCCAGGAAAAGCGTTGCGAGCCCTTTTCGCCCATCCAAAAGTGCCCCCAAAGGAAGGCTTTGGATACAAGTGAACTCCCCAGGGGAGCCTTTACGCAGCCCCACATGCAACTGGACCCTTGGGGTTCGATTTTTCCGAGCAATCCTAAATATATCCCTAGCCGGCTTGGGAGAAGACTGAAAACCCGGGCCCCAGAAAACGCGTTGCAAGCCCCTTTGGACCATCCAAAAGTGTCACCAAAGGAAGGATTTGGGTACAAGAGAACTCCCCAGGGGAGCCTTTACGCAGCCCCACATGCAACTGGATCCTCCGGGTTCGCTGTTCCTGAGCAAACCTAAAAGTAGCCCTAGCCGTCAACGGAGACGAGTGAAAAATCAGGCCCCAGGAAATGCGTTCCGAGCCCTTTTCGCCCATCCAAAAGTGCCCCCAAAGGAAGGCTTTGGGTACAAGTGAACTCCCCAGGGGAGCCTTTACGCAGCCCCACATGCAACTGGACCCTCCGGGTTCGCTGTTCCTGAGCATCCCTAAACATAGCCCTAGCCGGCATCGAAGACGACTGAAAAATCAGGCCCCAGGAAATGCGTTACGAGCCCTTTTCGCCCATCCAAATGTGCCCCCAAAGGAAGGCTTTGGGTACAAGTGAACTCCCCAGGGGAGCCTTTACGCAGCCCCACATGCAACTGGACCCTCTGGGTTCGCTGTTTCCGAGCATCCCTAAACATAGCCCTAGCCGGCATCGAAGACGACTGAAAAATCAGGCCCCAGGAAATGCGTTGCGAGCCCTTTTCGCCCATCCAAAAGTGCCCCCAAAGGAAGGCTTTGGGTACAAGAGAACTCCCCAGGGGAGCCTTTACGCAGCCCCACATGCAACTGGACCCTCCGGGTTCGCATTCCTGAGCAAACCTAAACGTAGCCGTAGCCGGCATCGTAGACGAGTGAAAAATCAGGCCCTAGGAAATGCATTCCGAGGCTTTTTCGCCCATCCAAATGTGCCCCCAAAGGAAGACTTTGGGTACAAGAGAACTCCCCAGGGGAGCCTTTACGCAGCCCCACATGCAACTGGACCCTCCGGGTTCGCTGTTTCCGAGTATCCCTAAACATATCCCTAGCCGTCATCACAGACAAGTGAAAAATCAGGCGCCAGGAAATGCGTTGCGAGCCCCTTCAGACCATCCAAAATTGCCCCCAAAGGAAGGCTTTGGGTACAAGTGAACTCCCCAGGGGAGCCTTTACGCAGCCCCACATGCAACTGGACCCTCCGGGTTCGCTGTTCCTGAGCAAACCTAAAGGTAGCCCTAGCCGTCATCAGAGATGAGTGAAAAATCAGGCCCCAGGAAATGTGTTCCGAGGCCTTTTCACCCATCCAAATGTGCCCCAAAAGGAAGACGTTGGATACAAGTGAACTCCCCAGGGGAGCCTTTACGCAGCCCCACATGCAACTGGACCCTCCGGGTTCGCTGTTTCCGAGCATCCCTAAACATATTCCTAGACGGCATCGAAGACAAGTGAAAAATCAGGCCCCAGGAAATGGGTTCCGAGGCCTTTTCACCCATCCAAATGTGCCCCCAATGGAAGACTTTGGATACAAGTGAACTCCCCAGGGGAGCCTTTACGCAGCCCCACATGCAACTGGACCCTCCGGGTTCGCTGTTTCCGAGCATCCCTAAACATATTCCTAGACGGCATCGAAGACAAGTGAAAAATCAGGCCCCAGGAAATGCGTTCCGAGGCCTTTTCGCCCATCCAAATGTGCCCCCAAAGGAAGACTTTGGATACAAGTGAACTCCCCAGGGGAGCCTTTACGCAGCCCCACATGCAACTGGACCCTCCGGGTTCGCTGTTTCCTAGCATCCCTAAACATAGCCCTAGCCGGCATCGGAGACAAGTGAAAAATCAGGCCCCAGGAAATGCGTTACGAGCCCTTTTCGCCCATCCAAATGTGCCCCCAAAGGAAGGCTATGGGTACAAGTGAACTCTCCAGGGGAGCCTTTACGTAGCCCCACATGCAACTGTACCCTCCGGGTTCGATGTTTCCGAGCATCCCTAAACATTGCCCTAGCCGGCATCGAAGTCGACTGAAAAATCAGGCCCCAGGAAATGCGTTGCGAGCCCTTTTCGGCCATCCAGAAGTGCCGCCAAAGGAAGGCTTTGGGTACAAGAGAACTCCCCAGGGGAGCCTTTACGCAGCCCCACATGCAACTGGACCCTCCGGGTTCGCTGTTCATGAGCAAACCTAAACGTAGCCCTAGCCGTCATCGGAGACGACTGAAAAATCAGGCCCCAGGAAATGCGTTGCGAGCCCCTTTGGACCATCCAAAAGTGCCCGCAAAGGAAGGCTTTGGGTACAAGTGATCTCCCCAGGGGAGCCTTTACGCAGCCCCACATGCAACTGGACCCTCCGGGTTCGCTGTTCCTAAGCAAACCTAAACATATCCCTAGCCGTCATCGGAGACAAGTGAAAAATCAGGCCCCAGGAAATGCGTTCCGAGGCCTTTTCGCCCATCCAAATGTGCCCCCAAAGGAAGGCTTTGGGTACAAGTGAACTCCCCAGGGGAGCCTTTACGCAGCCCCACATGCAACTGGACCCTCCGGGTTCGCTGTTTCCGAGCATCCCTAAACATAGCCCTAGCCGGCATCGGAGAGGACTGAAAAATGAGGCCTCAGGAAACGCGTTATGAGCCCTTTTTCGCCCATCCAAAAGTGTCCCCAAAGGAAGGCTTTGGGTACAAGTGAACTCCCCAGGGGAGCCTTTACGCAGCCCCACATGCAACTGTACCCTCCAGGTTCGCTGTTTCCGAGCATCCATAAACATAGCCCTAGCCGGCATCGATGACGACTGAAAAATCAGGCCCCAGGAAACGTGTTGCGAGCCCCTTTGGACCATCCAAAAGTTCCCCCAAAGGAAGGCTTTGGGTACAAGTGAACTCCCCAGGGGAGCCTTTACGCAGCCCCACATGCAACTGGACCCTCCGGGTTCAATTTTTCCGAGCAACCCTAAATATATCACTAGCCGGCATGGGAGAAGACTGAAAACCCGGGCCCCAGAAAACGCGTTGCAAGCCCCTTTGGACCATCCAAAAGTGTCACCAAAGGAAGGCTTTGGGTACAAGAGAACTCCCCAGGGGAGCCTTTACGCAGCCCCACATGCAACTGGAACCTCCGGGTTCTCTGTTCATGAGCAAACCTAAACGTAGCCCTAGCCGTCATCGGAGACGACTGAAAAATTAGGCCCCAGGAAATGCGTTGTAAGCCCTTTTCGCCCATCCAAAAGTGCCCCCAAAGGAAGGCTTTCGGTACAAGTGATCTCCCCAGGGGAGCCTTAACGCAGCCCCACATGCAACTGGACCCTCCGGGTTCGCTGTTCCTGAGCAAACCTAAATGTAGCCCTAGCCGTCTTCGGAGACGAGTGAAAAATCAGGCCCCAGGAAATGCGTTGCGAGCCCTTTTCGCCCATCCAAAAGTGCCCCCAAAGGAAGGCTTTGGGTACAAGTGAACTCCCCAGGGGAGCCTTTACGCAGCCCCACATGCAACTGGACCCTTCGGGATCGCTGTTTCCGAGCATCCCTAAACATAGCCCTAGCCGGCATCGAAGATGACTGAAATATCACGCCCCAGGAAATGCGTTGCGAGCACTTTTCGCCCATCCAAAAGTTCCCCCAAAGGAAGGCTTTGGGTACAAGTGAACTCCCCAGGGGAGCCTTTACGCAGCCCCACATGCAACTGGATCCTCCGGGTTCGCTGTTTCCGAGCATCCCTAAACATAGCCCTAGCCGGCATCGATGACGACTGAAAAATCAGGCCCCAGGAAATGCGTTACGAGCCCTTTTCGCCCATCCAAAAGCTCCCCCAAAGGAAGGCTTTGGGTACAAGTGAACTCCCCAGGGGAGCCTTTACGCAGCCCCACATGCAACTGGACCCTCCGGGTTCAATTTTTCCGAGCAACCCTAAATATATCACTAGCCGGCATGGGAGAAGACTGAAAACCCGGGCCCCAGAAAACGCGTTGCAAGCCCCTTTGGACCATCCAAAAGTGTCACCAAAGGAAGGCTTTGGGTACAAGTGAACTCCCCAGGGGAGCCTTTACGCAGCCCCACATGCAACTGGACCCTCCGGGTTCAATTTTTCCGAGCAACCCTAAATATATCACTAGCCGGCATGGGAGAAGACTGAAAACCTGGGCCCCAGAAAACGCGTTGCAAGCCCCTTTGGACCATCCAAAAGTGTCACCAAAGAAAGGCTTTGGGTACAAGAGAACTCCCCAGGGGAGCCTTTACGCAGCCCCACATGCAACTGGACCCTCCGGGTTCTCTGTTCATGAGCAAACCTAAACGTAGCCCTAGCCGTCATCGGAGACGACTGAAAAATTAGGCCCCAGGAAATGCGTTGTAAGCCCCTTTGGACCATCCAAAAGTGCCCGCAAAGGAAGGCTTTCGGTAAAAGTGATCTCCATAGGGGAGCCTTTACGCAGCCCCACATGCAACTGGACCCTCCGGGTTCGCTGTTCCTGAGCAATCCTAAATGTAGCCCTAGCCGTCTTCGGAGACGAGTGAAAAATCAGGCCCCAGGAAATGCGTTGCGAGCCCTTTTCGCCCATCCAAAAGTGCCCCCAAAGGAAGGCTTTGGGTACAAGTGAACTCCCCAGGGGAGCCTTTACGCAGCCCCACATGCAACTGGACCCTCCGGGTTCGCTGTTTCCGAGCATCCCTAAACATAGTCCTAGACGGCATCGAAGACGAATGAAAAATCAGGTCCCAGGAAGTGCGTTGCAAGCCCTTTTCGCCCATCCAAAAGTGCCCCCAAAGGAAGGCTTTGGGTACAAGTGAACTCCCCAGGGGAGCCTTTACGTAGCCCTACATGCAACTGTACCCTCCGGGTTCGATGTTTCCGAGCATCCCTAAACATAGCCCTAGCCGGCATCGAAGTCGACTGAAAAATCAGACCCCAGGAAATGCGTTGCGAGCCCCTTTGGACCATCCAAAAGTGCCCCCAAAGGAAGGCTTTGGGTACAAGTGAACTCCCCAGGGGAGCCTTTACGCAGCCCCACATGCAACTGGACCCTCCGGGTTCGATTTTTACGGGTAAACCTAAAAATATCACTAGCCGGCATGGGAGAAGACTGAAAACCCGGGCCCCAGAAAACGCGTTGCAAGCCCCTTTGGACCATCCAAAAGTATCACCAAAGGAAGGCTTTGGGTACAAGTGAACTCCCCAGGGGAGCCTTTACGCAGCCCCACATGCAACTGGACCCTCCGGGTTCGCTGTTCCTGAGCAAACCTAAACATATCCCTAGCCGTCATCACAGACATGTGAAAAATCAGGCCCCAGGAAATGCGTTGCGAGACCCTTCAGACCATCCAAATGTTCCCCCAAAGGAAGGCTTTGGGTACAAGTGAATTCCCAATGGGAGCCTTTACGCAGCCCCACATGCAACTGGACCCTCCGGGTTCGCTGTTCCTGAGCAAACCTAAACGTAGCCCTAGCCGTCATCAGAGATGAGTGAAAAATCAGGCCCCAGGAAATGCGTTCCGAGGCCATTTCGCCCATCCAAATGTGCCCCCAAAGGAAGGCTTTGGGTACAAGTGAACTCCCCAGGGGAGCCTTTACGCAGCCCCACATGCAACTGGACCCTCCGGGTTCGCTGTTTCCGAGCATCCCTAAACATAGCCCTAGCCGGCATCGGAGACGAGTGAAAAATCAGGCCCCAGGAAATGCGTTGCGAGCCCTTTTCGCCCATCCAAAAGTGCCCCCAAAGGAAGGCTTTGTGTACAAGTGAACTCCCCAGGGGAGCCTTTACGCAGCCCCACATGCAACTGGACCCTTCGGGTTCGCTGTTTCCGAGCATCCCTAAACATACCCCTAGCCGGCATCGAAGACGAATGAAAAATCAGGCCCCAGGAAAAGCGTTGCGAGCCCTTTTCGCCCATCCAAAAGTGCCCCCAAAGGAAGGCTTTGGATACAAGTGAACTCCCCAGGGGAGCCTTTACGCAGCCCCACATGCAACTGGACCCTCCGGGTTCGATTTTTCCGAGCAATCCTAAATATATCCCTAGCCGGCTTGGGAGAAGACTGAAAACCCGGGCCCCAGAAAACGCGTTGCAAGCCCCTTTGGACCATCCAAAAGTGTCACCAAAGGAAGGATTTGGGTACAAGAGAACTCCCCAGGGGAGCCTTTACGCAGCCCCACATGCAACTGGACCCTCCGGGTTCGCTGTTTCCGAGCATCCCTAAACATATTCCTAGACGGCATCGAAGACAAGTGAAAAATCAGGCCCCAGGAAATGCGTTCCGAGGCCTTTTCGCCCATCCAAATGTGCCCCCAAAGGAAGACTTTGGATACAAGTGAACTCCCCAGGGGAGCCTTTACGCAGCCCCACATGCAACTGGACCCTCCGGGTTCGCTGTTTCCGAGCATCCCTAAACATAGCCCTAGCCGGCATCGGAGACAAGTGAAAAATCAGGCCCCAGGAAATGCGTTACGAGCCCTTTTCGCCCATCCAAATGTGCCCCCAAAGGAAGGCTTTGGGTACAAGTGAACTCTCCAGGGGAGCCTTTACGTAGCCCCACATGCAACTGTACCCTCCGGGTTCGATGTTTCCGAGCATCCCTAAACTTTGCCCTAGCCGGCATCGAAGTCGACTGAAAAATCAGACCCCAGGAAATGCGTTGCGAGCCCCTTTGGACCATCCAAAAGTGACCGCAAAGGAAGGCTTTGGGTACAAGTGATCTCCCCA
Organism: Anas acuta; assembly: GCF_963932015.1. Classification (NCBI taxonomy): domain Eukaryota; kingdom Metazoa; phylum Chordata; class Aves; order Anseriformes; family Anatidae; genus Anas; species Anas acuta. The sequence continues at coordinate 56,803 of NW_027076283.1, read as the reverse complement.
GGGGAGCCTTTACGCAGCCCCACATGCAACTGGACCCTCCGGGTTCGCTGTTCCTAAGCAAACCTAAACATATCCCTAGCCGTCATCGGAGACAAGTGAAAAATCAGGCCCCAGGAAATGCGTTCCGAGGCCTTTTCGCCCATCCAAATGTGCCCCCAAAGGAAGGCTTTGGGTACAAGTGAACTCCCCAGGGGAGCCTTTACGCAGCCCCACATGCAACTGGACCCTCCGGGTTCGCTGTTTCCGAGCATCCCTAAACATAGCCCTAGCCGTCATCGGAGAGGACTGAAAAATGAGGCCTCAGGAAACGCGTTACGGGCCCTTTTTCGCCCATCCAAAAGTGCCCCCAAAGGAAGGCTTTGGGTACAAGAGAACTCCCCAGGGGAGCCTTTACGCAGCCCCACATGCAACTGGACCCTTCGGGTTCGCTTTTTCCGAGCATCCCTAAACATAGCCCTAGACGGCATCGAAGACGAATGAAAAATCAGGACCCAGGAAATGCGTTACGAGCCCTTTTCGCCCATCCAAAAGTGCCCCCAAAGGAAGGCTTTGGGTACAAGTGAACTCCCCAGGGGAGCCTTTACGCAGCCCCACATGCAACTGTACCCTCCAGGTTCGCTGTTTCCGAGCATCCATAAACATAGCCCTAGCCGGCATCGATGACGAATGAAAAATTAGGCCCCAGGAAACGCGTTGCGAGCCCCTTTGGACCATCCAAAAGTTCCCCCAAAGTAAGGCTTTGGGTACAAGTGAACTCCCCAGGGGAGCCTTTACGCAGCCCCACATGCAACTGGACCCTCCGGGTTCGCTGTTTCCTAGCATTCCTAAACATAGCCCTAGCCGGCATCGATGACGACTGAAAAATCAGGCCCCAGGAAATGCGTTACGAGCCCTTTTCGCCCATCCAAAAGTGCCCCCAAAGGAAGACTTTGGGTACAAGTGATCTCCCCAGGGGAGCCTTAACGCAGCCCCACATGCAACTGGACCCTCCGGGTTCGATTTTTCCTAAGCAAACCTAAACATAGCCCTAGCCGTCATCGGAGACAAGTGAAAAATCAGGCCCCAGGAAATGCGTTGCGAGCCCCTTCGGACCATCCAAAAGTTCCCATAAAGGAAGGCTTTGGATACAAGTGATCTCCCCAGAGGAGCCTTTACACAGCCGCACATGCAACTGGACCCTCCGGGATCGCTGTTTCCGAGCATCCCTAAACATAGCCCTAGCCGGCATCGAAGATGACTGAAAAATCAGGCCCCAGGAAATGCGTTCCGAGGCCTTTTCGCCCATCCAAAAGTGCCCCCAAAGGAAGGCTTTGGGTACAAGTGAACTCCCCAGGGGAGCCTTTACGCAGCCCCACATGCAACTGGATCCTCCGGGTTCGCTGTTTTTGAGCATCCCTAAACATAGCCCTAGCCGGCATCGATGACGACTGAAAAATCAGGCCCCAGGAAATGCGTTACGAGCCCTTTTCGCCCATCCAAAAGTGCCCCCAAAGGAAGGCTTTGTGTACAAGTGAACTCCCCAGGGGAGCCTTTACGCAGCCCCACATGCAACTGTACCCTCCGGGTTCGCTGTTTCCGAGCATCCCTAAACATAGCCCTAGCCGGCATCGAAGTCGACTGAAAAATTAGACCCCAGGTAATGCGTTGCGAGCCCTTTTCGCCCATCCAGAATTGCCCCCAAAGGAAGGCTTTGGGTACAAGAGAACTCCCCAGGGGAGCCTTTACGCAGCCCCACATGCAACTGGACCCTCCGGGTTCGATTTTTCCGAGCAATCCTAAATATATCCCTAGCCGGCTTGGGAGAAGCCTGAAAACCCGGGCCCCAGAAAACGCGTTGCAAGCCCCTTTGGACCATCCAAAAGTGTCACCAAAGGAAGGCTTTGGGTACAAGAGAACTCCCCAGGGGAGCCTTTACGCAGCCCCACATGCATCTGGACCCTCCGGGTTCGCTGTTTCCGAGCATCCCTAAACATAGCCCTAGCCGGCATCGAAATCGACTGAAAAATCAGGCCCCAGGAAATGCGTTGCGAGCCCTTTTCGTCCATCCAAAACTGCCCCCAAATGAAGACTTTGGGTACAAGTGAACTCCCCAGGGGAGCCTTTACGCAGCCCCACATGCAACTGGACCCTCCTGGTTCGATTTTTCCGAGCAAACCTATATATATCACTAGCCGTCATGGGAGAAGCCTGAAAACCCGGGCCCCAGAAAACGCGTTGCGAGCCCCTTTGGACCATCCAAAAGTGCCCCCCAAGGAAGGCTTTGGGTACAAGTTAACTCCCCAGGGGAGCATTTACGCAGCCCCACATGCAACTGGATCCTCCGGGTTCGCTGTTCCTGAGCAAACCTAAAAGTAGCCCTAGCCGTCAACGGAGACGAGTGAAAAATCAGGCCCCAGGAAATGCGTTCCGAGCCCTTTTCGCCCATCCAAAAGTGCCCCCAAAGGAAGACTTTGGGTACAAGTGAACTCCCCAGGGGAGCCTTTACGCAGCCCCACATGCAACTGGACCCTCAGGGTTCGCTGTTCCTGAGCATCCCTAAACATAGCCCTAGCCGGCATCGAAGACGACTGAAAAATCAGGCCCCAGGAAATGCGTTACGAGCCCTTTTCGCCCATCCAAATGTGCCCCCAAAGGAAGGCTTTGGGTACAAGTGAACTCCCCAGGGGAGCCTTTACGCAGCCCCACATGCAACTGGACCCTCTGGGTTCGCTGTTTCCGAGCATCCCTAAACATAGCCCTAGCCGGCATCGAAGACGACTGAAAAATCAGGCCCCAGGAAATGCGTTGCGAGCCCTTTTCGCCCATCCAAAAGTGCCCCCAAAGGAAGGCTTTGGGTACAAGAGAACTCCCCAGGGGAGCCTTTACGCAGCCCCACATGCAACTGGACCCTCCGGGTTCGCATTCCTGAGCAAACCTAAACGTAGCCGTAGCCGGCATCGTAGACGAGTGAAAAATCAGGCCCTAGGAAATGCATTCCGAGGCTTTTTCGCCCATCCAAATGTGCCCCCAAAGGAAGACTTTGGGTACAAGAGAACTCCCCAGGGGAGCCTTTACGCAGCCCCACATGCAACTGGACCCTCCGGGTTCGCTGTTTCCGAGTATCCCTAAACATAGTCCTAGACGGCATTAAAGATGACTGAAAAATCAGGCCCCAGGAAATGCGTTGCAAGCCCTTTTTGCCCATCCAAAAGTGCCCCCAAAGGAAGGCTTTGGGTACAAGTGATCTCCCCAGGGGAGCCTTTACGCAGCCCCACATGCAACTGGACCCTCCGGGTTCGCTGTTCCTGAGCAAACCTAAACGTACCCCTAGCCGTCTTCGGAGACGACTGAAAAATGAGGCCCCAGGAAATGCGTTGCGAGCCCTTTTCGCCCATCCAAAAGTGCCCCCAAAGGAAGGCTTTGGGTACAAGTGAACTCCCCAGGGGAGCCTTTACGCAGCCCCACATGCAACTGGACCCTCCGGGTTCGCTGTTCCTGAGCAAACATAAACATATCCCTAGCCGTCATCACAGACAAGTGAAAAATCAGGCGCCAGGAAATGCGTTGCGAGCCCCTTCAGACCATCCAAAATTGCCCCCAAAGGAAGGCTTTGGGTACAAGTGAACTCCCCAGGGGAGCCTTTACGCAGCCCCACATGCAACTGGACCCTCCGGGTTCGCTGTTCCTGAGCAAACCTAAAGGTAGCCCTAGCCGTCATCAGAGATGAGTGAAAAATCAGGCCCCAGGAAATGTGTTCCGAGGCCTTTTCACCCATCCAAATGTGCCCCCAAAGGAAGACGTTGGATACAAGTGAACTCCCCAGGGGAGCCTTTACGCAGCCCCACATGCAACTGGACCCTCCGGGTTCGCTGTTTCCGAGCATCCCTAAACATATTCCTAGACGGCATCGAAGACAAGTGAAAAATCAGGCCCCAGGAAATGCGTTCCGAGGCCTTTTCACCCATCCAAATGTGCCCCCAAAGGAAGACTTTGGATACAAGTGAACTCCCCAGGGGAGCCTTTACGCAGCCCCACATGCAACTGGACCCTCCGGGTTCGCTGTTTCCGAGCATCCCTAAACATATTCCTAGACGGCATCGAAGACAAGTGAAAAATCAGGCCCCAGGAAATGCGTTCCGAGGCCTTTTCGCCCATCCAAATGTGCCCCCAAAGGAAGACTTTGGATACAAGTGAACTCCCCAGGGGAGCCTTTACGCAGCCCCACATGCAACTGGACCCTCCGGGTTCGCTGTTTCCGAGCATCCCTAAACATAGCCCTAGCCGGCATCGGAGACAAGTGAAAAATCAGGCCCCAGGAAATGCGTTACGAGCCCTTTTCGCCCATCCAAATGTGCCCCCAAAGGAAGGCTATGGGTACAAGTGAACTCTCCAGGGGAGCCTTTACGTAGCCCCACATGCAACTGTACCCTCCGGGTTCGATGTTTCCGAGCATCCCTAAACATTGCCCTAGCCGGCATCGAAGTCGACTGAAAAATCAGGCCCCAGGAAATGCGTTGCGAGCCCTTTTCGGCCATCCAGAAGGGCCGCCAAAGGAAGGCTTTGGGTACAAGAGAACTCCCCAGGGGAGCCTTTACGCAGCCCCACATGCAACTGGACCCTCCGGGTTCGCTGTTCATGAGCAAACCTAAACGTAGCCCTAGCCGTCATCGGAGACGACTGAAAAATCAGGCCCCAGGAAATGCGTTGCGAGCCCCTTTGGACCATCCAAAAGTGCCCGGAAAGGAAGGCTTTGGGTACAAGTGATCTCCCCAGGGGAGCCTTTACGCAGCCCCACATGCAACTGGACCCTCCGGGTTCGCTGTTCCTAAGCAAACCTAAACATATCCCTAGCCGTCATCGGAGACAAGTGAAAAATCAGGCCCCAGGAAATGCGTTCCGAGGCCTTTTCGCCCATCCAAATGTGCCCCCAAAGGAAGGCTTTGGGTACAAGTGAACTCCCCAGGGGAGCCTTTACGCAGCCCCACATGCAACTGGACCCTCCGGGTTCGCTGTTTCCGAGCATCCCTAAACATAGCCCTAGCCGGCATCGGAGAGGACTGAAAAATGAGGCCTCAGGAAACGCGTTATGAGCCCTTTTTCGCCCATCCAAAAGTGTCCCCAAAGGAAGGCTTTGGGTACAAGTGAACTCCCCAGGGGAGCCTTTACGCAGCCCCACATGCAACTGTACCCTCCAGGTTCGCTGTTTCCGAGCATCCATAAACATAGCCCTAGCCGGCATCGATGACGACTGAAAAATCAGGCCCCAGGAAACGTGTTGCGAGCCCCTTTGGACCATCCAAAAGTTCCCCCAAAGGAAGGCTTTGGGTACAAGTGAACTCCCCAGGGGAGCCTTTACGCAGCCCCACATGCAACTGGACCCTCCGGGTTCAATTTTTCCGAGCAACCCTAAATATATCACTAGCCGGCATGGGAGAAGACTGAAAACCCGGGCCCCAGAAAACGCGTTGCAAGCCCCTTTGGACCATCCAAAAGTGTCACCAAAGGAAGGCTTTGGGTACAAGAGAACTCCCCAGGGGAGCCTTTACGCAGCCCCACATGCAACTGGAACCTCCGGGTTCTCTGTTCATGAGCAAACCTAAACGTAGCCCTAGCCGTCATCGGAGACGACTGAAAAATTAGGCCCCAGGAAATGCGTTGTAAGCCCCTTTGGACCATCCAAAAGTGCCCCCAAAGGAAGGCTTTCGGTACAAGTGATCTCCCCAGGGGAGCCTTAACGCAGCCCCACATGCAACTGGACCCTCCGGGTTCGCTGTTCCTGAGCAAACCTAAATGTAGCCCTAGCCGTCTTCGGAGACGAGTGAAAAATCAGGCCCCAGGAAATGCGTTGCGAGCCCTTTTCGCCCATCCAAAAGTGCCCCCAAAGGAAGGCTTTGGGTACAAGTGAACTCCCCAGGGGAGCCTTTACGCAGCCCCACATGCAACTGGACCCTTCGGGATCGCTGTTTCCGAGCATCCCTAAACATAGCCCTAGCCGGCATCGAAGATGACTGAAATATCACGCCCCAGGAAATGCGTTGCGAGCACTTTTCGCCCATCCAAAAGTTCCCCCAAAGGAAGGCTTTGGGTACAATGAACTCCCCAGGGGAGCCTTTACGCAGCCCCACATGAAACTGGATCCTCCGGGTTCGCTGTTTCCGAGCATCCCTAAACATAGCCCTAGCCGGCATCGATGACGACTGAAAAATCAGGCCCCAGGAAATGCGTTACGAGCCCTTTTCGCCCATCCAAAAGCTCCCCCAAAGGAAGGCTTTGGGTACAAGTGAACTCCCCAGGGGAGCCTTTACGCAGCCCCACATGCAACTGGACCCTCCGGGTTCAATTTTTCCGAGCAACCCTAAATATATCACTAGCCGGCATGGGAGAAGACTGAAAACCCGGGCCCCAGAAAACGCGTTGCAAGCCCCTTTGGACCATCCAAAAGTGTCACCAAAGGAAGGCTTTGGGTACAAGTGAACTCCCCAGGGGAGCCTTTACGCAGCCCCACATGCAACTGGACCCTCCGGGTTCAATTTTTCCGAGCAATCCTAAATATATCACTAGCCGGCATGGGAGAAGACTGAAAACCCGGGCCCCAGAAAACGCGTTGCAAGCCCCTTTGGACCATCCAAAAGTGTCACCAAAGAAAGGCTTTGGGTACAAGAGAACTCCCCAGGGGAGCCTTTACGCAGCCCCACATGCAACTGGACCCTCCGGGTTCTCTGTTCATGAGCAAACCTAAACGTAGCCCTAGCCGTCATCGGAGACGACTGAAAAATTAGGCCCCAGGAAATGCGTTGTAAGCCCCTTTGGACCATCCAAAAGTGCCCGCAAAGGAAGGCTTTCGGTAAAAGTGATCTCCATAGGGGAGCCTTTACGCAGCCCCACATGCAACTGGACCCTCCGGGTTCGCTGTTCCTGAGCAATCCTAAATGTAGCCCTAGCCGTCTTCGGAGACGAGTGAAAAATCAGGCCCCAGGAAATGCGTTGCGAGCCCTTTTCGCCCATCCAAAAGTGCCCCCAAAGGAAGGCTTTGGGTACAAGTGAACTCCCCAGGGGAGCCTTTACGCAGCCCCACATGCAACTGGACCCTCCGGGTTCGCTGTTTTCGAGCATCCCTAAACATAGTCCTAGACGGCATCGAAGACGAATGAAAAATCAGGTCCCAGGAAGTGCGTTGCAAGCCCTTTTCGCCCATCCAAAAGTGCCCCCAAAGGAAGGCTTTGGGTACAAGTGAACTCCCCAGGGGAGCCTTTACGTAGCCCTACATGCAACTGTACCCTCCGGGTTCGATGTTTCCGAGCATCCCTAAACATAGCCCTAGCCGGCATCGAAGTCGACTGAAAAATCAGACCCCAGGAAATGCGTTGCGAGCCCCTTTGGACCATCCAAAACTGCCCCCAAAGGAAGGCTTTGGGTACAAGTGAACTCCCCAGGGGAGCCTTTACGCAGCCCCACATGCAACTGGACCCTCCGGGTTCGATTTTTACGGGTAAACCTAAAAATATCACTAGCCGGCATGGGAGAAGACTGAAAACCCGGGCCCCAGAAAACGCGTTGCAAGCCCCTTTGGACCATCCAAAAGTATCACCAAAGGAAGGCTTTGGGTACAAGTGAACTCCCCAGGGGAGCCTTTACGCAGCCCCACATGCAACTGGACCCTCCGGGTTCGCTGTTTCCGAGCATCCCTAAACATAGCCCTAGCCGGCATAGAAGACAACTGAAAAATAAAGCCCCAGGAAATGCGTTGCGAGGCCTTTTCGCCCATCCAAAAGTGCCCCCAAAGGAAGGCTTTGGGTACAAGAGAACTCCCCAGGGGAGCCTTTACGCAGCCCCACATGCAACTGGACCCTCCGGGTTCGCTGTTCATGAGCAAACCTAAACGTAGCCCTAGCCGTCATCGGAGACGACTGAAAAATCAGGCCCCAGGAAATGCGTTGCGAGCCCCTTTGGACCATCCAAAAGTGCCCGCAAAGGAAGGCTTTGGGTACAAGTGATCTCCCCAGGGGAGCCTTTACGCAGCCCCACATGCAACTGGACCCTCCGGGTTCGCTGTTCCTAAGCAAACCTAAACATATCCCTAGCCGTCATCGGAGACAAGTGAAAAATCAGGCCCCAGGAAATGCGTTCCGAGGCCTTTTCGCCCATCCAAATGTGCCCCCAAAGGAAGGCTTTGGGTACAAGTGAACTCCCCAGGGGAGCCTTTACGCAGCCCCACATGCAACTGGACCCTCCGGGTTCGCTGTTTCCGAGCATCCCTAAACATAGTCCTAGACGGCATCGAAGACGAATGAAAAATCAGGTCCCAGGAAGTGCGTTGCAAGCCCTTTTCGCCCATCCAAAAGTGCCCCCAAAGGAAGGCTTTGGGTACAAGTGAACTCCCCAGGGGAGCCTTTACGTAGCCCTACATGCAACTGTACCCTCCGGGTTCGATGTTTCCGAGCATCCCTAAACATAGACCTAGCCGGCATCGAAGTCGACTGAAAAATCAGACCCCAGGAAATGCGTTGCGAGCCCCTTTGGACCATCCAAAAGTGCCCCCAAAGGAAGGCTTTGGGTACAAGTGAACTCCCCAGGGGAGCCTTTACGCAGCCCCACATGCAACTGGACCCTCCGGGTTCGCTGTTCATGAGCAAACCTAAACGTAGCCCTAGCCGTCATCGGAGACAAGTGAAAAATCAGGCCCCAGGAAATGCGTTGCAAGCCCCTTTGGACCATCCAAAAGTGCCCGCAAAGGAAGGCTTTGGGTACAAGTGAACTCCCCAGGGGAGCCTTTACGCAGCCCCACATGCAACTGGACCCTCCGGGTTCGCTGTTTCCGAGCATCCCTAAACATAGCCCTAGCCGGCATCGATGACGACTGAAAAATCAGGCCCCAGGAAATGCGTTCCGAGTCCTTTTCGCCCATCCAAAATTGCCCCCAAAGGAAGGCTTTGGGTACAAGTGAACTCCCCAGGGGAGCCTTTACGCAGCCCCACATGCAACTGGACCCTCCGGGTTCGATGTTTCCGAGCATCCCTAAACATAGCCCTAGCCGGCATCGAAATCGACTGAAAAATCAGGCCCCAGGAAATGCGTTGCAAGCCCTTTTCGTCCATCCAAAAGTGCCCCCAAAGGAAGACTTTGGGTACAAGTGAACTCCCCAGGGGAGCCTTTACACAGCCCCACATGCAACTGGACCCTCCTGGTTCGATTTTTCCGAGCAAACCTAAATCTATCACTAGCCGTCATGGGAGAAGACTGAAAACCCGGGCCCCAGAAAACGCGTTGCAAGCCCCTTTGGACCATCCAAAAGTATCACCAAAGGAAGGCTTTGGGTACAAGTGAACTCCCCAGGGGAGCCTTTACGCAGCCCCACATGCAACTGGACCCTCCGGGTTCGCTGTTCCTGAGCAAACCTAAACGTAGCCCTAGCCGGCATCGGAGACGACTTAAAAATCAGGCCCCAGGAAATGCGTTCCGAGACCTTTTCGCCCATCCATATGTGCCCCCAAAGGAAGACTTTGGGTACAAGAGAACTCCCCAGGGGAGCCTTTACGCAGCCCCACATGCAACTGGACCCTTCGGGATCGCTGTTTCCGAGCATCCCTAAACATAGCCCTAGCCGGCATCGAAGATGACTGAAAAATCACGCCCCAGGAAATGCGTTACGAGCCCTTTTCGCCCTTCCAAAAGTGCCCCCAAAGGAAGGCTTTGGGTACAAGTGAACTCCCCAGGGGAGCCTTTACGCAGCCCCACATGCAACTGGACCCTCCGGGTTCGATTTTTCCGAGCAATCCTAAATATATCCCTAGCCGGCTTGGGAGAAGACTGAAAACCCGGGCCCCAGAAAACGCGTTGCAAGCCCCTTTGGACCATCCAAAAGTGTCACCAAAGGAAGGCTTTGGGTACAAGAGAACTCCCCAGGGGAGCCTTTACGCAGCCCCACATGCATCTGGACCCTCCGGGTTCGCTGTTTCCGAGCATCCCTAAACATAGCCCTAGCCGGCATAGAAGACAACTGAAAAATAAAGCCCCAGGAAATGCGTTGCGAGCCCTTTTCGCCCATCCAAAAGTGCCCCCAAAGGAAGGCTTTGGGTACAAGAGAACTCCCCAGGGGAGCCTTTACGCAGCCCCACATGCAACTGGACCCTCCGGGTTCGCTGTTCATGAGCAAACCTAAACGTAGCCCTAGCCGTCATCGGAGACGACTGAAAAATCAGGCCCCAGGAAATGCGTTGCGAGCCCCTTTGGACCATCCAAAAGTGCCCGCAAAGGAAGGCTTTGGGTACAAGTGAACTCCCCAGGGGAGCCTTTACGCAGCCCCACATGCAACTGGACCCTCCGGGTTCGCTGTTTCCGAGCATCCCTAAACATAGCCCTAGTCGTCATCGGAGAGGACTGAAAAATGAGGCCTCAGGAAACGCGTTACGAGCCCTTTTTCGCCCATCCAAAAGTGCCCGCAAAGGAAGGCTTTGGGTACAAGTGAACTCCCCAGGGGAGCCTTTACGCAGCCCCACATGCAACTGGACCCTTCGGGTTCGCTTTTTCCGAGCATCCCTAAACATAGCCCTAGCCGGCATCGAAGACGAATGAAAAATCAGGCCCCAGGAAATGCGTTGCGAGCCCTTTTCGCCCATCCAAAAGTGCCCCCAAAGGAAGGCTTTGGGTACAAGTGAACTCCCCAGGGGAGCCTTTACGCAGCCCCACATGCAACTGGACCCTCCGGGTTCGCTGTTCATGAGCAAACCTAAACGTAGCCCTAGCCGTCATCGGAGACAAGTGAAAAATCAGGCCCCAGGAAATGCGTTGCAAGCCCCTTTGGACCATCCAAAAGTGCCCGCAAAGGAAGGCTTTGGGTACAAGTGAACTCCCCAGGGGAGCCTTTACGCAGCCCCACATGCAACTGGACCCTCCGGGTTCGCTGTTTCCGAGCATCCCTAAACATAGCCCTAGCCGGCATCGATGACGACTGAAAAATCAGGCCCCAGGAAATGCGTTCCGAGTCCTTTTCGCCCATCCAAAATTGCCCCCAAAGGAAGGCTTTGGGTACAAGTGAACTCCCCAGGGGAGCCTTTACGCAGCCCCACATGCAACTGGACCCTCCGGGTTCGATGTTTCCGAGCATCCCTAAACATAGCCCTAGCCGGCATCGAAATCGACTGAAAAATCAGGCCCCAGGAAATGCGTTGCAAGCCCTTTTCGTCCATCCAAAAGTGCCCCCAAAGGAAGACTTTGAGTACAAGTGAACTCCCCAGGGGAGCCTTTACACAGCCCCACATGCAACTGGACCCTCCTGGTTCGATTTTTCCGAGCAAACCTAAATCTATCACTAGCCGTCATGGGAGAAGACTGAAAACCCGGGCCCCAGAAAACGCGTTGCAAGCCCCTTTGGACCATCCAAAAGTATCACCAAAGGAAGGCTTTGGGTACAAGTGAACTCCCCAGGGGAGCCTTTACGCAGCCCCACATGCAACTGGACCCTCCGGGTTCGCTGTTCCTGAGCAAACCTAAACGTAGCCCTAGCCGGCATCGGAGACGACTTAAAAATCAGGCCCCAGGAAATGCGTTCCGAGGCCTTTTCGCCCATCCATATGTGCCCCCAAAGGAAGACTTTGGCTACAAGAGAACTCCCCAGGGGAGCCTTTACGCAGCCCCACATGCAACTGGACCCTTCGGGATCGCTGTTTCCGAGCATCCCTAAACATAGCCCTAGCCGGCATCGAAGATGACTGAAAAATCACGCCCCAGGAAATGCGTTACGAGCCCTTTTCGCCCATCCAAAAGTGCCCCCAAAGGAAGGCTTTGGGTACAAGTGAACTCCCCAGGGGAGCCTTTACGCAGCCCCACATGCAACTGGACCCTCCGGGTTCGATTTTTCCGAGCAATCCTAAATATATCCCTAGCCGGCTTGGGAGAAGACTGAAAACCCGGGCCCCAGAAAACGCGTTGCAAGCCCCTTTGGACCATCCAAAAGTGTCACCAAAGGAAGGCTTTGGGTACAAGAGAACTCCCCAGGGGAGCCTTTACGCAGCCCCACATGCATCTGGACCCTCCGGGTTCGCTGTTTCCGAGCATCCCTAAACATAGCCCTCGCCGGCATCGGAGTCGAGTGAAAAATCAGGCCCCAGGAAATGCGTTGCGAGCCCCTTTGGACCATCCAAAAGTGTCACCAAAGGAAGGCTTTGGATACAAGAGAACTCCACAGGGGAGCCTTTACGCAGCCCCACATGCAACTGGATCCTCCGGGTTCGCTGTTCATGAGCAAACCTAAACGTAGCCCTAGCCGTCATCGGAGACAAGTAAAAAATCAGGCCCCAGGAAATGCGTTGCAAGCCCCTTTGGACCATCCAAAAGTGCCCGCAAAGGAAGGCTTTGGGTACAAGTGAACTCCCCAGGGGAGCCTTTACGCAGCCCCACATGCAACTGGACCCTCCGGGTTCGCTGTTTCCGAGCATCCCTAAACATAGCCCTAGCCCGCATCGATGACGACTGAAAAATCAGGCCCCAGGAAATGCGTTCCGAGTCCTTTTCGCCCATCCAAAATTGCCCCCAAAGGAAGGCTTTGGGTACAAGTGAACTCCCCAGGGGAGCCTTTACGCAGCCCCACATGCAACTGGACCCTCCGGGTTCGCTGTTCCTGAGCAAACCTAAACGTAGCCCTAGCCGGCATCGGAGACGACTTAAAAATCAGGCCCCAGGAAATGCGTTCCGAGGCCTTTTCGCCCATCCATATGTGCCCCCAAAGGAAGACTTTGGGTACAAGAGAACTCCCCAGGGGAGCCTTTACGCAGCCCCACATGCAACTGGACCCTTCGGGATCGCTGTTTCCGAGCATCCCTAAACATAGCCCTAGCCGGCATCGAAGATGACTGAAAAATCACGCCCCAGGAAATGCGTTCCGAGTCCTTTTCGCCCATCCAAAAGTGCCCCCAAAGGAAGGCTTTGGGTACAAGTGAACTCCCCAGGGGAGCCTTTACGCAGCCCCACATGCAACTGGACCCTCCGGGTTCGATGTTTCCGAGCATCCCTAAACATAGCCCTAGCCGGCATCGAAATCGACTGAAAAATCAGGCCCCAGGAAATGCGTTGCAAGCCCTTTTCGTCCATCCAAAAGTGCCCCCAAAGGAAGACTTTGAGTACAAGTGAACTCCCCAGGGGAGCCTTTACACAGCCCCACATGCAACTGGACCCTCCTGGTTCGATTTTTCCGAGCAAACCTAAATATATCACTAGCCGTCATGGGAGAAGACTGAAAACCCGGGCCCCAGAAAACGCGTTGCAAGCCCCTTTGGACCATCCAAAAGTATCACCAAAGGAAGGCTTTGGGTACAAGTGAACTCCCCAGGGGAGCCTTTACGCAGCCCCACATGCAACTGGACCCTCCGGGTTCGCTGTTCCTGAGCAAACCTAAACGTAGCCCTAGCCGGCATCGGAGACGACTTAAAAATCAGGCCCCAGGAAATGCGTTACGAGCCCTTTTCGCCCATCCAAAAGTGCCCCCAAAGGAAGGCTTTGGGTACAAGAGAACTCCCCAGGGGAGCCTTTACGCAGCCCCACATGCAACTGGACCCTTCGGGATCGCTGTTTCCGAGCATCCCTAAACATAGCCCTAGCCGGCATCGAAGATGACTGAAAAATCACGCCCCAGGAAATGCGTTACGAGCCCTTTTCGCCCATCCAAAAGTGCCCCCAAAGGAAGGCTTTGGGTACAAGTGAACTCCCCAGGGGAGCCTTTACGCAGCCCCACATGCAACTGGACCCTCCGGGTTCGATTTTTCCGAGCAATCCTAAATATATCCCTAGCCGGCTTGGGAGAAGACTGAAAACCCGGGCCCCAGAAAACGCGTTGCAAGCCCCTTTGGACCATCCAAAAGTGTCACCAAAGGAAGGCTTTGGGTACAAGAGAACTCCCCAGGGGAGCCTTTACGCAGCCCCACATGCATCTGGACCCTCCGGGTTCGCTGTTTCCGAGCATCCCTAAACATAGCCCTCGCCGGCATCGGAGTCGAGTGAAAAATCAGGCCCCAGGAAATGCGTTGCGAGCCCCTTTGGACCATCCAAAAGTGCCCCCAAAGGAAGGCTTTGGATACAAGAGAACTCCCCAGGGGAGCCTTTACGCAGCCCCACATGCAACTGGACCCTCCGGGTTCGCTGTTCATGAGCAAACCTAAACGTAGCCCTAGCCGTCATCGGAGACAAGTGAAAAATCAGGCCCCAGGAAATGCGTTGCAAGCCCCTTTGGACCATCCAAAAGTGCCCGCAAAGGAAGGCTTTGGGTACAAGTGAACTCCCCAGGGGAGCCTTTACGCAGCCCCACATGCAACTGGACCCTCCGGGTTCGCTGTTTCCGAGCATCCCTAAACATAGCCCTAGCCGGCATCGATGACGACTGAAAAATCAGGCCCCAGGAAATGCGTTCCGAGTCCTTTTCGCCCATCCAAAATTGCCCCCAAAGGAAGGCTTTGGGTACAAGTGAACTCCCCAGGGGAGCCTTTACGCAGCCCCACATGCAACTGGACCCTCCGGGTTCGATGTTTCCGAGCATCCCTAAACATAGCCCTAGCCGGCATCGAAATCGACTGAAAAATCAGGCCCCAGGAAATGCGTTGCAAGCCCTTTTCGTCCATCCAAAAGTGCCCCCAAAGGAAGACTTTGGGTACAAGTGAACTCCCCAGGGGAGCCTTTACGCAGCCCCACATGCAACTGGACCCTCCGGGTTCGCTGTTTCCGAGCATCCCTAAACATAGCCCTAGCCGGCATCCATGACGACTGAAAAATCAGGCCCCAGGAAATGCGTTCCGAGTCCTTTTCGCCCATCCAAAATTGCCCCCAAAGGAAGGCTTTGGGTACAAGTGAACTCCCCAGGGGAGCCTTTACGCAGCCCCACATGAAACTGGACCCTCCGGGTTCGCTGTTCATGAGCAAACCTAAACGTAGCCCTAGCCGTCATCGGAGACAAGTGAAAAATCAGGCCCCAGGAAATGCGTTGCAAGCCCCTTTGGACCATCCAAAAGTGCCCGCAAAGGAAGGCTTTGGGTACAAGTGAACTCCCCAGGGGAGCCTTTACGCAGCCCCACATGCAACTGGACCCTCCGGGTTCGCTGTTTCCGAGCATCCCTAAACATAGCCCTAGCCGGCATTGATGACGACTGAAAAATCAGGCCCCAGGAAATGCGTTCCGAGTCCTTTTCGCCCATCCAAAATTGCCCCCAAAGGAAGGCTTTGGGTACAAGTGAACTCCCCAGGGGAGCCTTTACGCAGCCCCACATGCAACTGGACCCTCCGGGTTCGATTTTTCCGAGCAATCCTAAATATATCCCTAGCCGGCTTGGGAGGAGACTGAAAACCCGGGCCCCAGAAAACGCGTTGCAAGCCCCTTTGGACCATCCAAAAGTGTCACCAAAGGAAGGCTTTGGGTACAAGAGAACTCCCCAGGGGAGCCTTTACGCAGCCCAAAATGCATCTGGACCCTCCGGGTTCGCTGTTCATGAGCAAACCTAAACGTAGCCCTAGCCGTCATCGGAGATGAGTGAAAAATCAGGCCCCAGGAAATGCGTTGCAAGCCCCTTTGGACCATCCAAAAGTGCCCGCAAAGGAAGGCTTTGGGTACAAGTGAACTCCCCAGGGGAGCCTTTACGCAGCCCCACATGCAACTGGACCCTCCGGGTTCGCTGTTTCCGAGCATCCCTAAACATAGCCCTAGCCAGCATCGATGACGACTGAAAAATCAGGCCCCAGGAAATGCGTTCCGAGTCCTTTTCGCCCATCCAAAATTGCCCCCAAAGGAAGGCTTTGGGTACAAGTGAACTCCCCAGGGGAGCCTTTACGCAGCCCCACATGCAACTGGACCCTCCGGGTTCGATGTTTCCGAGCATCCCTAAACATAGCCCTAGTCGGCATTGAAATCGACTGAAAAATCAGGCCCCAGGAAATGCGTTGCAAGCCCTTTTCGTCCATCCAAAAGTGCCCCCAAAGGAAGACTTTGGGTACAAGTGAACTCCCCAGGGGAGCCTTTACACAGCCCCACATGCAACTGGACCCTCCGGGTTCGATTTTTCCGAGCAAACCTAAATCTATCACTAGCCGTCATGGGAGAAGACTGAAAACCCGGGCCCCAGAAAACGCGTTGCAAGCCCCTTTGGACCATCCAAAAGTATCACCAAAGGAAGGCTTTGGGTACAAGTGAACTCCCCAGGGGAGCCTTTACGCAGCCCCACATGCAACTGGACCCTCCGGGTTCGCTGTTCCTGAGCAAACCTAAACGTAGCCCTAGCCGGCATCGGAGACGACTTAAAAATCAGGCCCCAGGAAATGCGTTCCGAGGCCTTTTCGCCCATCCATATGTGCCCCCAAAGGAAGACTTTGGGTACAAGAGAACTCCCCAGGGGAGCCTTTACGCAGCCCCACATGCAACTGGACCCTTCGGGATCGCTGTTTCCGAGCATCCCTAAACATAGCCCTAGCCGGCATCGAAGATGACTGAAAAATCACGCCCCAGGAAATGCGTTACGAGCCCTTTTCGCCCATCCAAAAGTGCCCCCAAAGGAAGGCTTTGGGTACAAGTGAACTCCCCAGGGGAGCCTTTACGCAGCCCCACATGCAACTGGACCCTCCGGGTTCGCTGTTTCCGAGCATCCCTAAACATATCCCTCGCCGGCATCGGAGTCGAGTGAAAAATCAGGCCCCAGGAAATGCGTTGCGAGCCCCTTTGGACCATCCAAAAGTGCCCCAAAAGGAAGGCTTTGGGTACAAGAGAACTCCCCAGGGGAGCCTTTACGCAGCCCCACATGCAACTGGACCCTCCGGGTTCGCTGTTCATGAGCAAACCTAAACGTAGCCCTAGCCGTCATCGGAGATGAGTGAAAAATCAGGCCCCAGGAAATGCGTTGCAAGCCCCTTTGGACCATCCAAAAGTGCCCGCAAAGGAAGGCTTTGGGTACAAGTGAACTCCCCAGGGGAGCCTTTACACAGCCCCACATGCAACTGGACCCTCCGGGTTCGCTGTTTCCGAGCATCCCTAAACATAGCCCTAGCCAGCATCGATGACGACTGAAAAATCAGGCCCCAGGAAATGCGTTCCGAGTCCTTTTCGCCCATCCAAAATTGCCCCCAAAGGAAGGCTTTGGGTACAAGTGAACTCCCCAGGGGAGCCTTTACGCAGCCCCACATGCAACTGGACCCTCCGGGTTCGATGTTTCCGAGCATCCCTAAACATAGCCCTAGTCGGCATCGAAATCGACTGAAAAATCAGGCCCCAGGAAATGCGTTGCAAGCCCTTTTCGTCCATCCAAAAGTGCCCCCAAAGGAAGACTTTGGGTACAAGTGAACTCCCCAGGGGAGCCTTTACACAGCCCCACATGCAACTGGACCCTCCGGGTTCGATTTTTCCGAGCAAACCTAAATCTATCACTAGCCGTCATGGGAGAAGACTGAAAACCCGGGCCCCAGAAAACGCGTTGCAAGCCCCTTTGGACCATCCAAAAGTATCACCAAAGGAAGGCTTTGGGTACAAGTGAACTCCCCAGGGGAGCCTTTACGCAGCCCCACATGCAACTGGACCCTCCGGGTTCGCTGTTCCTGAGCAAACCTAAACGTAGCCCTAGCCGGCATCGGAGACGACTTAAAAATCAGGCCCCAGGAAATGCGTTCCGAGGCCTTTTCGCCCATCCATATGTGCCCCCAAAGGAAGACTTTGGGTACAAGAGAACTCCCCAGGGGAGCCTTTACGCAGCCCCACATGCAACTGGACCCTTCGGGATCGCTGTTTCCGAGCATCCCTAAACATAGCCCTAGCCGGCATCGAAGATGACTGAAAAATCACGCCCCAGGAAATGCGTTCCGAGTCCTTTTCGCCCATCCAAAAGTGCCCCCAAAGGAAGGCTTTGGGTACAAGTGAACTCCCCAGGGGAGCCTTTACGCAGCCCCACATGCAACTGGACCCTCCGGGTTCGATTTTTCCGAGCAATCCTAAATATATCCCTAGCCGGCTTGGGAGAAGACTGAAAACCCGGGCCCCAGAAAAAGCGTTGCAAGCCCCGTTGGACCATCCAAAAGTGTCACCAAAGGAAGGCTTTGGGTACAAGAGAACTCCCCAGGGGAGCCTTTACGCAGCCCCACATGCATCTGGACCCTCCGGGTTCGCTGTTTCCGAGCATCCCTAAACATAGCCCTCGCCGGCATCGGAGTCGAGTGAAAAATCAGGCCCCAGGAAATGCGTTGCGAGCCCCTTTGGACCATCCAAAAGTGCCCCCAAAGGAAGGCTTTGGATACAAGAGAACTCCACAGGGGAGCCTTTACGCAGCCCCACATGCAACTGGACCCTCCGGGTTCGCTGTTCATGAGCAAACCTAAACGTAGCCCTAGCCGTCATCGGAGACAAGTGAAAAATCAGGCCCCAGGAAATGCGTTGCAAGCCCCTTTGGACCATCCAAAAGTGCCCGCAAAGGAAGGCTTTGGGTACAAGAGAACTCCCCAGGGGAGCCTTTACGCAGCCCCACATGCAACTGGACCCTCCGGGTTCGCTGTTTCCGAGCATCCCTAAACATAGCCCTAGCCGGCATCGATGACGACTGAAAAATCAGGCCCCAGGAAATGCGTTCCGAGTCCTTTTCGCCCATCCAAAATTGCCCCCAAAGGAAGGCTTTGGGTACAAGTGAACTCCCCAGGGGAGCCTTTACGCAGCCCCACATGCAACTGGACCCTCCGGGTTCGATGTTTCCGAGCATCCCTAAACATAGCCCTAGCCGGCATCGAAATCGACTGAAAAATCAGGCCCCAGGAAATGCGTTGCAAGCCCTTTTCGTCCATCCAAAAGTGCCCCCAAAGGAAGACTTTGGGTACAAGTGAACTCCCCAGG
The DNA here is from genome assembly GCF_963932015.1 of Anas acuta. NCBI lineage: Eukaryota > Metazoa > Chordata > Aves > Anseriformes > Anatidae > Anas > Anas acuta. The sequence goes on along the minus strand of NW_027076283.1, from coordinate 37,989 downwards.
GGAGCCTTTACACAGCCCCACATGCAACTGGACCCTCCTGGTTCGATTTTTCCGAGCAAACCTAAATATATCACTAGCCGTCATGGGAGAAGACTGAAAACCCGGGCCCCAGAAAACGCGTTGCAAGCCCCTTTGGACCATCCAAAAGTATCACCAAAGGAAGGCTTTGGGTACAAGTGAACTCCCCAGGGGAGCCTTTACGCAGCCCCACATGCAACTGGACCCTCCGGGTTCGCTGTTCCTGAGCAAACCTAAACGTAGCCCTAGCCGGCATCGGAGACGACTTAAAAATCAGGCCCCAGGAAATGCGTTCTGAGGCCTTTTCGCCCATCCATATGTGCCCCCAAAGGAAGACTTTGGGTACAAGAGAACTCCCCAGGGGAGCCTTTACGCAGCCCCACATGCAACTGGACCCTTCGGGATCGCTGTTTCCGAGCATCCCTAAACATAGCCCTAGCCGGCATCGATGACGACTGAAAAATCAGGCCCCAGGAAATGCGTTCCGAGGCCTTTTCGCCCATCCATATGTGCCCCCAAAGGAAGACTTTGGGTACAAGAGAACTCCCCAGGGGAGCCTTTACGCAGCCCCACATGCAACTGGACCCTCCGGGTTCGCTGTTTCCGAGCATCCCTAAACATAGCCCTAGCCGGCATCGATGACGACTGAAAAATCAGGCCCCAGGAAATGCGTTCCGAGTCCTTTTCGCCCATCCAAAATTGCCCCCAAAGGAAGGCTTTGGGTACAAGTGAACTCCCCAGGGGAGCCTTTACGCAGCCCCACATGAAACTGGACCCTTCGGGTTCGCTGTTCATGAGCAAACCTAAACGTAGCCCTAGCCGTCATCGGAGACAAGTGAAAAATCAGGCCCCAGGAAATGCGTTGCAAGCCCCTTTGGACCATCCAAAAGTGCCCGCAAAGGAAGGCTTTGGGTACAAGTGAACTCCCCAGGGGAGCCTTTACGCAGCCCCACATGCAACTGGACCCTCCGGGTTCGCTGTTTCCGAGCATCCCTAAACATAGCCCTAGCCGGCATCGATGACGACTGAAAAATCAGGCCCCAGGAAATGCGTTCCGAGTCCTTTTCGCCCATCCAAAATTGCCCCCAAAGGAAGGCTTTGGGTACAAGTGAACTCCCCAGGGGAGCCTTTACGCAGCCCCACATGCAACTGGACCCTCCGGGTTCGATTTTTCCGAGCAATCCTAAATATATCCCTAGCCGGCTTGGGAGAAGACTGAAAACCCGGGCCCCAGAAAACGCGTTGCAAGCCCCTTTGGACCATCCAAAAGTGTCACCAAAGGAAGGCTTTGGGTACAAGAGAACTCCCCAGGGGAGCCTTTACGCAGCCCCACATGCATCTGGACCCTCCGGGTTCGCTGTTTCCGAGCATCCCTAAACATAGCCCTCGTCGGCATCGGAGTCGAGTGAAAAATCAGGCCCCAGGAAATGCGTTGCGAGCCCCTTTGGACCATCCAAAAGTGCCCCCAAAGGAAGGCTTTGGATACAAGAGAACTCCCCAGGGGAGCCTTTACGCAGCCCCACATGCAACTGGACCCTCCGGGTTCGATGTTTCCGAGCATCCCTAAACATAGCCCTAGTCGGCATCGAAATCGACTGAAAAATCAGGCCCCAGGAAATGCGTTGCAAGCCCTTTTCGTCCATCCAAAAGTGCCCCCAAAGGAAGACTTTGGGTACAAGTGAACTCCCCAGGGGAGCCTTTACACAGCCCCACATGCAACTGGACCCTCCTGGTTCGATTTTTCCGAGCAAACCTAAATCTATCACTAGCCGTCATGGGAGAAGACTGAAAACCCGGGCCCCAGAAAACGCGTTGCAAGCCCCTTTGGACCATCCAAAAGTATCACCAAAGGAAGGCTTTGGGTACAAGAGAACTCCCCAGGGGAGCCTTTACGCAGCCCCACATGCAACTGGACCCTCCGGGTTCGCTGTTCCTGAGCAAACCTAAACGTAGCCCTAGCCGGCATCGGAGACGACTTAAAAATCAGGCCCCAGGAAATGCGTTCCGAGGCCTTTTCGCCCATCCATATGTGCCCCCAAAGGAAGACTTTGGGTACAAGAGAACTCCCCAGGGGAGCCTTTACGCAGCCCCACATGCAACTGGACCCTTCGGGATCGCTGTTTCCGAGCATCCCTAAACATAGCCCTAGCCGGCATCGAAGATGACTGAAAAATCACGCCCCAGGAAATGCGTTACGAGCCCTTTTCGCCCATCCAAAAGTGCCCCCAAAGGAAGGCTTTGGGTACAAGTGAACTCCCCAGGGGAGCCTTTACGCAGCCCCACATGCAACTGGACCCTCCGGGTTCGATTTTTCCGAGCAATTCTAAATATATCCCTAGCCGGCTTGGGAGAAGACTGAAAACCCGGGCCCCAGAAAACGTGTTGCAAGCCCCTTTGGACCATCCAAAAGTGTCACCAAAGGAAGGCTTTGGGTACAAGAGAACTCCCCAGGGGAGCCTTTACGCAGCCCCACATGCATCTGGACCCTCCGGGTTCGCTGTTTCCGAGCATCCCTAAACATAGCCCTCGCCGGCATCGGAGTCGAGTGAAAAATCAGGCCCCAGGAAATGCGTTGCGAGCCCCTTTGGACCATCCAAAAGTGCCCCCAAAGGAAGGCTTTGGATACAAGAGAACTCCACAGGGGAGCCTTTACGCAGCCCCACATGCAACTGGACCCTCCGGGTTCGCTGTTCATGAGCAAACCTAAACGTAGCCCTAGCCGTCATCGGAGACAAGTGAAAAATCAGGCCCCAGGAAATGCGTTGCAAGCCCCTTTGGACCATCCAAAAGTGCCCGCAAAGGAAGGCTTTGGGTACAAGTGAACTCCCCAGGGGAGCCTTTACGCAGCCCCACATGCAACTGGACCCTCCGGGTTCGCTGTTTCCGAGCATCCCTAAACATAGCCCTAGCCGGCATCGATGACGACTGAAAAATCAGGCCCCAGGAAATGCGTTCCGAGTCCTTTTCGCCCATCCAAAATTGCCCCCAAAGGAAGGCTTTGGGTACAAGTGAACTCCCCAGGGGAGCCTTTACGCAGCCCCACATGCAACTGGACCCTCCGGGTTCGATTTTTCCGAGCAATCCTAAATATATCCCTACCCGGCTTGGGAGAAGACTGAAAACCCGGGCCCCAGAAAACGCGTTGCAAGCCCCTTTGGACCATCCAAAAGTGTCACCAAAGGAAGGCTTTGGGTACAAGAGAACTCCCCAGGGGAGCCTTTACGCAGCCCCACATGCATCTGGACCCTCCGGGTTCGCTGTTTCCGAGCATCCCTAAACATATCCCTCGTCGGCATCGGAGTCGAGTGAAAAATCAGGCCCCAGGAAATGCGTTGCGAGCCCCTTTGGACCATCCAAAAGTGCCCCCAAAGGAAGGCTTTGGATACAAGAGAACTCCACAGGGGAGCCTTTACGCAGCCCCACATGCAACTGGACCCTCCGGGTTCGCTGTTCATGAGCAAACCTAAACGTAGCCCTAGCCGTCATCGGAGACAAGTGAAAAATCAGGCCCCAGGAAATGCGTTGCAAGCCCCTTTGGACCATCCAAAAGTGCCCGCAAAGGAAGGCTTTGGGTACAAGTGAACTCCCCAGGGGAGCCTTTACGCAGCCCCACATGCAACTGGACCCTCCGGGTTCGCTGTTTCCGAGCATCCCTAAACATAGCCCTAGCCGGCATCGATGACGACTGAAAAATCAGGCCCCAGGAAATGCGTTCCGAGTCCTTTTCGCCCATCCAAAATTGCCCCCAAAGGAAGGCTTTGGGTACAAGTGAACTCCCCAGGGGAGCCTTTACGCAGCCCCACATGAAACTGGACCCTCCGGGTTCGCTGTTCATGAGCAAACCTAAACGTAGCCCTAGCCGTCATCGGAGACAAGTGAAAAATCAGGCCCCAGGAAATGCATTGCAAGCCCCTTTGGACCATCCAAAAGTGCCCGCAAAGGAAGGCTTTGGGTACAAGTGAACTCCCCAGGGGAGCCTTTACGCAGCCCCACATGCAACTGGACCCTCCGGGTTCGCTGTTTCCGAGCATCCCTAAACATAGCCCTAGCCGGCATCGATGACGACTGAAAAATCAGGCCCCAGGAAATGCGTTACGAGCCCTTTTCGCCCATCCAAAAGTGCCCCCAAAGGAAGGCTTTGGGTACAAGTGAACTCCCCAGGGGAGCCTTTACGCAGCCCCACATGCAACTGGACCCTCCGGGTTCGATTTTTCCGAGCAATCCTAAATATATCCCTAGCCGGCTTGGGAGGAGACTGAAAACCCGGGCCCCAGAAAACGCGTTGCAAGCCCCTTTGGACCATCCAAAAGTGTCACCAAAGGAAGGCTTTGGGTACAAGAGAACTCCCCAGGGGAGCCTTTACGCAGCCCCACATGCATCTGGACCCTCCGGGTTCGCTGTTTCCGAGCATCCCTAAACATAGCCCTCGTCGGCATCGGAGTCGAGTGAAAAATCAGGCCCCAGGAAATGCGTTGCGAGCCCCTTTGGACCATCCAAAAGTGCCCCCAAAGGAAGGCTTTGGATACAAGAGAACTCCCCAGGGGAGCCTTTACGCAGCCCCACATGAAACTGGACCCTCCGGGTTCGCTGTTCATGAGCAAACCTAAACGTAGCCCTAGCCGTCATCGGAGACAAGTGAAAAATCAGGCCCCAGGAAATGCATTGCAAGCCCCTTTGGACCATCCAAAAGTGCCCGCAAAGGAAGGCTTTGGGTACAAGTGAACTCCCCAGGGGAGCCTTTACGCAGCCCCACATGCAACTGGACCCTCCGGGTTCGCTGTTTCCGAGCATCCCTAAACATAGCCCTAGCCGGCATCGATGACGACTGAAAAATCAGGCCCCAGGAAATGCGTTACGAGCCCTTTTCGCCCATCCAAAAGTGCCCCCAAAGGAAGGCTTTGGGTACAAGTGAACTCCCCAGGGGAGCCTTTACGCAGCCCCACATGCAACTGGACCCTCCGGGTTCGATTTTTCCGAGCAATCCTAAATATATCCCTAGCCGGCTTGGGAGGAGACTGAAAACCCGGGCCCCAGAAAACGCGTTGCAAGCCCCTTTGGACCATCCAAAAGTGTCACCAAAGGAAGGCTTTGGGTACAAGAGAACTCCCCAGGGGAGCCTTTACGCAGCCCCACATGCATCTGGACCCTCCGGGTTCGCTGTTTCCGAGCATCCCTAAACATAGCCCTCGCCGGCATCGGAGTCGAGTGAAAAATCAGGCCCCAGGAAATGCGTTGCGAGCCCCTTTGGACCATCCAAAAGTGCCCCCAAAGGAAGGCTTTGGATACAAGAGAACTCCCCAGGGGAGCCTTTACGCAGCCCCACATGCAACTGGACCCTCCGGGTTCGCTGTTCATGAGCAAACCTAAACGTAGCCCTAGCCGTCATCGGAGACAAGTGAAAAATCAGGCCCCAGGAAATGCGTTGCAAGCCCCTTTGGACCATCCAAAAGTGCCCGCAAAGGAAGGCTTTGGGTACAAGTGAACTCCCCAGGGGAGCCTTTACGCAGCCCCACATGCAACTGGACCCTCCGGGTTCGCTGTTTCCGAGCATCCCTAAACATAGCCCTAGCCGGCATCGATGACGACTGAAAAATCAGGCCCCAGGAAATGCGTTCCGAGTCCTTTTCGCCCATCCAAAATTGCCCCCAAAGGAAGGCTTTGGGTACAAGTGAACTCCCCAGGGGAGCCTTTACGCAGCCCCACATGCAACTGGACCCTCCGGGTTCGATGTTTCCGAGCATCCCTAAACATAGCCCTAGTCGGCATCGAAATCGACTGAAAAATCACGCCCCAGGAAATGCGTTGCAAGCCCTTTTCGTCCATCCAAAAGTGCCCCCAAAGGAAGACTTTGGGTACAAGTGAACTCCCCAGGGGAGCCTTTACACAGCCCCACATGCAACTGGACCCTCCTGGTTCGATTTTTCCGAGCAAACCTAAATCTATCACTAGCCGTCATGGGAGAAGACTGAAAACCCGGGCCCCAGAAAACGCGTTGCAAGCCCCTTTGGACCATCCAAAAGTATCACCAAAGGAAGGATTTGGGTACAAGTGAACTCCCCAGGGGAGCCTTTACGCAGCCCCACATGCAACTGGACCCTCCGGGTTCGATTTTTCCGAGCAATCCTAAATATATCCCTAGCCGGCTTGGGAGAAGACTGAAAACCCGGGCCCCAGAAAACGCGTTGCAAGCCCCTTTGGACCATCCAAAAGTGTCACCAAAGGAAGGCTTTGGGTACAAGAGAACTCCCCAGGGGAGCCTTTACGCAGCCCCACATGCATCTGGACCCTCCGGGTTCGCTGTTTCCGAGCATCCCTAAACATAGCCCTCGCCGGCATCGGAGTCGAGTGAAAAATCAGGCCCCAGGAAATGCGTTGCGAGCCCCTTTGGACCATCCAAAAGTGCCCCCAAAGGAAGGCTTTGGATACAAGAGAACTCCCCAGGGGAGCCTTTACGCAGCCCCACATGCAACTGGACCCTCCGGGTTCGCTGTTCATGAGCAAACCTAAACGTAGCCCTAGCCGTCATCGGAGACAAGTGAAAAATCAGGCCCCAGGAAATGCGTTGCAAGCCCCTTTGGACCATCCAAAAGTGCCCGCAAAGGAAGGCTTTGGGTACAAGTGAACTCCCCAGGGGAGCCTTTACGCAGCCCCACATGCAACTGGACCCTCCGGGTTCGCTGTTTCCGAGCATCCCTAAACATAGCCCTAGCCGGCATCGATGACGACTGAAAAATCAGGCCCCAGGAAATGCGTTCCGAGTCCTTTTCGCCCATCCAAAATTGCCCCCAAAGGAAGGCTTTGGGTACAAGTGAACTCCCCAGGGGAGCCTTTACGCAGCCCCACATGCAACTGGACCCTCCGGGTTCGATGTTTCCGAGCATCCCTAAACATAGCCCTAGCCGGCATCGATGACGACTGAAAAATCAGGCCCCAGGAAATGCGTTCCGAGGCCTTTTCGCCCATCCATATGTGCCCCCAAAAGAAGACTTTGGGTACAAGAGAACTCCCCAGGGGAGCCTTTACGCAGCCCCACATGCAACTGGACCCTCCGGGTTCGCTGTTTCCGAGCATCCCTAAACATAGCCCTAGCCGGCATCGATGACGACTGAAAAATCAGGCCCCAGGAAATGCGTTCCGAGTCCTTTTCGCCCATCCAAAATTGCCCCCAAAGGAAGGCTTTGGGTACAAGTGAACTCCCCAGGGGAGCCTTTACGCAGCCCCACATGAAACTGGACCCTCCGGGTTCGCTGTTCATGAGCAAACCTAAACGTAGCCCTACCCGTCATCGGAGACAAGTGAAAAATCAGGCCCCAGGAAATGCGTTGCAAGCCCCTTTGGACCATCCAAAAGTGCCCGCAAAGGAAGGCTTTGGGTACAAGAGAACTCCCCAGGGGAGCCTTTACGCAGCCCCACATGCATCTGGACCCTCCGGGTTCGCTGTTTCCGAGCATCCCTAAACATAGCCCTCGTCGGCATCGGAGTCGAGTGAAAAATCAGGCCCCAGGAAATGCGTTGCGAGCCCCTTTGGACCATCCAAAAGTGCCCCCAAAGGAAGGCTTTGGATACAAGAGAACTCCCCAGGGGAGCCTTTACGCAGCCCCACATGCAACTGGACCCTCCGGGTTCGCTGTTCATGAGCAAACCTAAACGTAGCCCTAGCCGTCATCGGAGACAAGTGAAAAATCAGGCCCCAGGAAATGCGTTGCAAGCCCCTTTGGACCATCCAAAAGTGCCCGCAAAGGAAGGCTTTGGGTACAAGTGAACTCCCCAGGGGAGCCTTTACGCAGCCCCACATGCAACTGGACCCTCCGGGTTCGCTGTTTCCGAGCATCCCTAAACATAGCCCTAGCCGGCATCGATGACGACTGAAAAATCAGGCCCCAGGAAATGCGTTCCGAGTCCTTTTCGCCCATCCAAAAGTGCCCCCAAAGGAAGGCTTTGGGTACAAGTGAACTCCCAAGGGGAGCCTTTACGCAGCCCCACATGAAACTGGACCCTCCGGGTTCGCTGTTCATGAGCAAACCTAAACGTAGCCCTAGCCGTCATCGGAGACAAGTGAAAAATCAGGCCCCAGGAAATGCATTGCAAGCCCCTTTGGACCATCCAAAAGTGCCCGCAAAGGAAGGCTTTGGGTACAAGTGAACTCCCCAGGGGAGCCTTTACGCAGCCCCACATGCAACTGGACCCTCCGGGTTCGCTGTTTCCGAGCATCCCTAAACATAGCCCTAGCCGGCATCGATGACGACTGAAAAATCAGGCCCCAGGAAATGCGTTACGAGTCCTTTTCGCCCATCCAAAAGTGCCCCCAAAGGAAGGCTTTGGGTACAAGTGAACTCCCCAGGGGAGCCTTTACGCAGCCCCACATGCAACTGGACCCTCCGGGTTCGATTTTTCCGAGCAATCCTAAATATATCCCTAGCCGGCTTGGGAGAAGACTGAAAACCCGGGCCCCAGAAAACGCGTTGCAAGCCCCTTTGGACCATCCAAAAGTGTGACCAAAGGAAGGCTTTGGGTACAAGAGAACTCCCCAGGGGAGCCTTTACGCAGCCCCACATGCAACTGGACCCTCCGGGTTCGCTGTTTCCGAGCATCCCTAAACATAGCCCTCGCCGGCATCGGAGTCGAGTGAAAAATCAGGCCCCAGGAAATGCGTTGCGAGCCCCTTTGGACCATCCAAAAGTGCCCCCAAAGGAAGGCTTTGGATACAAGAGAACTCCCCAGGGGAGCCTTTACGCAGCCCCACATGCAACTGGACCCTCCGGGTTCGCTGTTCATGAGCAAACCTAAACGTAGCCCTAGCCGTCATCGGAGACAAGTGAAAAATCAGGCCCCAGGAAATGCGTTGCAAGCCCCTTTGGACCATCCAAAAGTGCCCGCAAAGGAAGGCTTTGGGTACAAGTGAACTCCCCAGGGGAGCCTTTACGCAGCCCCACATGCAACTGGACCCTCCGGGTTCGCTGTTTCCGAGCATCCCTAAACATAGCCCTAGCCGGCATCGATGACGACTGAAAAATCAGGCCCCAGGAAATGCGTTCCGAGTCCTTTTCGCCCATCCAAAATTGCCCCCAAAGGAAGGCTTTGGGTACAAGTGAACTCCCCAGGGGAGCCTTTACGCAGCCCCACATGCAACTGGACCCTCCGGGTTCGATGTTTCCGAGCATCCCTAAACATAGCCCTAGCCGGCATCGAAATCGACTGAAAAATCACGCCCCAGGAAATGCGTTGCAAGCCCTTTTCGTCCATCCAAAAGTGCCCCCAAAGGAAGACTTTGGGTACAAGTGAACTCCCCAGGGGAGCCTTTACACAGCCCCACATGCAACTGGACCCTCCTGGTTCGATTTTTCCGAGCAAACCTAAATCTATCACTAGCCGTCATGGGAGAAGACTGAAAACCCGGGCCCCAGAAAACGCGTTGCAAGCCCCTTTGGACCATCCAAAAGTATCACCAAAGGAAGGCTTTGGGTACAAGTGAACTCCCCAGGGGAGCCTTTATGCAGCCCCACATGCAACTGGACCCTCCGGGTTCGCTGTTCCTGAGCAAACCTAAACGTAGCCCTAGCCGGCATCGGAGACGACTTAAAAATCAGGCCCCAGGAAATGCGTTCCGAGGCCTTTTCGCCCATCCATATGTGCCCGCAAAGGAAGACTTTGGGTACAAGAGAACTCCCCAGGGGAGCCTTTACGCAGCCCCACATGCAACTGGACCCTTCGGGATCGCTGTTTCCGAGCATCCCTAAACATAGCCCTAGCCGGCATCGATGACGACTGAAAAATCAGGCCCCAGGAAATGCGTTCCGAGGCCTTTTCGCCCATCCATATGTGCCCCCAAAGGAAGACTTTGGGTACAAGAGAACTCCCCAGGGGAGCCTTTACGCAGCCCCACATGCAACTGGACCCTCCGGGTTCGCTGTTTCCGAGCATCCCTAAACATAGCCCTAGCCGGCATCGATGACGACTGAAAAATCAGGCCCCAGGAAATGCGTTCCGAGTCCTTTTCGCCCATCCAAAATTGCCCCCAAAGGAAGGCTTTGGGTACAAGTGAACTCCCCAGGGGAGCCTTTACGCAGCCCCACATGAAACTGGACCCTCCGGGTTCGCTGTTCATGAGCAAACCTAAACGTAGCCCTACCCGTCATCGGAGACAAGTGAAAAATCAGGCCCCAGGAAATGCGTTGCAAGCCCCTTTGGACCATCCAAAAGTGCCCGCAAAGGAAGGCTTTGGGTACAAGAGAACTCCCCAGGGGAGCCTTTACGCAGCCCCACATGCATCTGGACCCTCCGGGTTCGCTGTTTCCGAGCATCCCTAAACATAGCCCTCGTCGGCATCGGAGTCGAGTGAAAAATCAGGCCCCAGGAAATGCGTTGCGAGCCCCTTTGGACCATCCAAAAGTGCCCCCAAAGGAAGGCTTTGGATACAAGAGAACTCCCCAGGGGAGCCTTTACGCAGCCCCACATGCAACTGGACCCTCCGGGTTCGCTGTTCATGAGCAAACCTAAACGTAGCCCTAGCCGTCATCGGAGACAAGTGAAAAATCAGGCCCCAGGAAATGCGTTGCAAGCCCCTTTGGACCATCCAAAAGTGCCCGCAAAGGAAGGCTTTGGGTACAAGTGAACTCCCCAGGGGAGCCTTTATGCAGCCCCACATGCAACTGGACCCTCCGGGTTCGCTGTTCCTGAGCAAACCTAAACGTAGCCCTAGCCGGCATCGGAGACGACTTAAAAATCAGGCCCCAGGAAATGCGTTCCGAGGCCTTTTCGCCCATCCATATGTGCCCGCAAAGGAAGACTTTGGGTACAAGAGAACTCCCCAGGGGAGCCTTTACGCAGCCCCACATGCAACTGGACCCTTCGGGATCGCTGTTTCCGAGCATCCCTAAACATAGCCCTAGCCGGCATCGAAGATGACTGAAAAATCACGCCCCAGGAAATGCGTTCCGAGGCCTTTTCGCCCATCCAAAAGTGCCCCCAAAGGAAGGCTTTGGGTACAAGTGAACTCCCCAGGGGAGCCTTTACGCAGCCCCACATGCAACTGGACCCTCCGGGTTCGATTTTTCCGAGCAATCCTAAATATATCCCTAGCCGGCTTGGGAGAAGACTGAAAACCCGGGCCCCAGAAAACGCGTTGCAAGCCCCTTTGGACCATCCAAAAGTGTCACCAAAGGAAGGCTTTGGGTACAAGAGAACTCCCCAGGGGAGCCTTTACGCAGCCCCACATGCATCTAGACCCTCCGGGTTCGCTGTTTCCGAGCATCCCTAAACATAGCCCTCGTCGGCATCGGAGTCGAGTGAAAAATCAGGCCCCAGGAAATGCGTTGCGAGCCCCTTTGGACCATCCAAAAGTGCCCCCAAAGGAAGGCTTTGGATACAAGAGAACTCCACAGGGGAGCCTTTACGCAGCCCCACATGCAACTGGACCCTCCGGGTTCGCTGTTCATGAGCAAACCTAAACGTAGCCCTAGCCGTCATCGGAGACAAGTGAAAAATCAGGCCCCAGGAAATGCGTTGCAAGCCCCTTTGGACCATCCAAAAGTGCCCGCAAAGGAAGGCTTTGGGTACAAGTGAACTCCCCAGGGGAGCCTTTACGCAGCCCCACATGCAACTGGACCCTCCGGGTTCGCTGTTTCCGAGCATCCCTAAACATAGCCCTAGCCGGCATCGATGACGACTGAAAAATCAGGCCCCAGGAAATGCGTTCCGAGTCCTTTTCGCCCATCCAAAATTGCCCCCAAAGGAAGGCTTTGGGTACAAGTGAACTCCCCAGGGGAGACTTTACGCAGCCCCACATGCAACTGGACCCTCCGGGTTCGATGTTTCCGAGCATCCCTAAACATAGCCCTAGCCGGCATCGAAATCGACTGAAAAATCACGCCCCAGGAAATGCGTTGCAAGCCCTTTTCGTCCATCCAAAAGTGCCCCCAAAGGAAGACTTTGGGTACAAGTGAACTCCCCAGGGGAGCCTTTACACAGCCCCACATGCAACTGGACCCTCCTGGTTCGATTTTTCCGAGCAAACCTAAATCTATCACTAGCCGTCATGGGAGAAGACTGAAAACCCGGGCCCCAGAAAACGCGTTGCAATACCCTTTGGACCATCCAAAAGTATCACCAAAGGAAGGCTTTGGGTACAAGTGAACTCCCCAGGGGAGCCTTTATGCAGCCCCACATGCAACTGGACCCTCCGGGTTCGCTGTTCCTGAGCAAACCTAAACGTAGCCCTAGCCGGCATCGGAGACGACTTAAAAATCAGGCCCCAGGAAATGCGTTCCGAGGCCTTTTCGCCCATCCATATGTGCCCGCAAAGGAAGACTTTGGGTACAAGAGAACTCCCCAGGGGAGCCTTTACGCAGCCCCACATGCAACTGGACCCTTCGGGATCGCTGTTTCCGAGCATCCCTAAACATAGCCCTAGCCGGCATCGAAGATGACTGAAAAATCACGCCCCAGGAAATGCGTTCCGAGGCCTTTTCGCCCATCCAAAAGTGCCCCCAAAGGAAGGCTTTGGGTACAAGTGAACTCCCCAGGGGAGCCTTTACGCAGCCCCACATGCAACTGGACCCTCCGGGTTCGATTTTTCCGAGCAATCCTAAATATATCCCTAGCCGGCTTGGGAGAAGACTGAAAACCCGGGCCCCAGAAAACGCGTTGCAAGCCCCTTTGGACCATCCAAAAGTGTCACCAAAGGAAGGCTTTGGGTACAAGAGAACTCCCCAGGGGAGCCTTTACGCAGCCCCACATGCATCTAGACCCTCCGGGTTCGCTGTTTCCGAGCATCCCTAAACATAGCCCTCGTCGGCATCGGAGTCGAGTGAAAAATCAGGCCCCAGGAAATGCGTTGCGAGCCCCTTTGGACCATCCAAAAGTGCCCCCAAAGGAAGGCTTTGGATACAAGAGAACTCCACAGGGGAGCCTTTACGCAGCCCCACATGCAACTGGACCCTCCGGGTTCGCTGTTCATGAGCAAACCTAAACGTAGCCCTAGCCGTCATCGGAGACAAGTGAAAAATCAGGCCCCAGGAAATGCGTTGCAAGCCCCTTTGGACCATCCAAAAGTGCCCGCAAAGGAAGGCTTTGGGTACAAGTGAACTCCCCAGGGGAGCCTTTACGCAGCCCCACATGCAACTGGACCCTTCGGGTTCGCTGTTTCCGAGCATCCCTAAACATAGCCCTAGCCGGCATCGATGACGACTGAAAAATCAGGCCCCAGGAAATGCGTTCTGAGTCCTTTTCGCCCATCCAAAATTGCCCCCAAAGGAAGGCTTTGGGTACAAGTGAACTCCCCAGGGGAGCCTTTACGCAGCCCCACATGCAACTGGACCCTCCGGGTTCGATGTTTCCGAGCATCCCTAAACATAGCCCTAGCCGGCATCGAAATCGACTGAAAAATCAGGCCCCAGGAAATGCGTTGCAAGCCCTTTTCGTCCATCCAAAAGTGCCCCCAAAGGAAGACTTTGGGTACAAGTGAACTCCCCAGGGGAGCCTTTACACAGCCCCACATGCAACTGGACCCTCCTGGTTCGATTTTTCCGAGCAAACCTAAATCTATCACTAGCCGTCATGGGAGAAGACTGAAAACCCGGGCCCCAGAAAACGCGTTGCAAGCCCCTTTGGACCATCCAAAAGTATCACCAAAGGAAGGCTTTGGGTACAAGTGAACTCCCCAGGGGAGCCTTTATGCAGCCCCACATGCAACTGGACCCTCCGGGTTCGCTGTTCCTGAGCAAACCTAAACGTAGCCCTAGCCGGCATCGGAGACGACTTAAAAATCAGGCCCCAGGAAATGCGTTCCGAGGCCTTTTCGCCCATCCATATGTGCCCCCAAAGGAAGACTTTGGGTACAAGAGAACTCCCCAGGGGAGCCTTTACGCAGCCCCACATGCAACTGGACCCTTCGGGATCGCTGTTTCCGAGCATCCCTAAACATAGCCCTAGCCGGCATCGAAGATGACTGAAAAATCACGCCCCAGGAAATGCGTTCCGAGGCCTTTTCGCCCATCCAAAAGTGCCCCCAAAGGAAGGCTTTGGGTACAAGTGAACTCCCCAGGGGAGCCTTTACGCAGCCCCACATGCAACTGGACCCTCCGGGTTCGATTTTTCCGAGCAATCCTAAATATATCCCTAGCCGGCTTGGGAGAAGACTGAAAACCCGGGCCCCAGAAAACGCGTTGCAAGCCCCTTTGTACCATCCAAAAGTGTCACCAAAGGAAGGCTTTGGGTACAAGAGAACTCCCCAGGGGAGCCTTTACGCAGCCCCACATGCATCTGAACCCTCCGGGTTCGCTGTTTCCGAGCATCCCTAAACATAGCCCTCGTCGGCATCGGAGTCGAGTGAAAAATCAGGCCCCAGGAAATGCGTTGCGAGCCCCTTTGGACCATCCAAAAGTGCCCCCAAAGGAAGGCTTTGGATACAAGAGAACTCCACAGGGGAGCCTTTACGCAGCCCCACATGCAACTGGACCCTCCGGGTTCGCTGTTCATGAGCAAACCTATACGTAGCCCTAGCCGTCATCGGAGACAAGTGAAAAATCAGGCCCCAGGAAATGCGTTGCAAGCCCCTTTGGACCATCCAAAAGTGCCCGCAAAGGAAGGCTTTGGGTACAAGTGATCTCCCCAGGGGAGCCTTTACGCAGCCCCACATGCAACTGGACCCTCCGGGTTTGCTGTTTCCGAGCATCCCTAAACATAGCCCTAGCCGGCATCGATGACGACTGAAAAATCAGGCCCCAGGAAATGCGTTCCGAGTCCTTTTCGCCCATCCAAAATTGCCCCCAAAGGAAGGCTTTGGGTACAAGAGAACTCCCCAGGGGAGCCTTTACGCAGCCCCACATGCATCTGGACCCTCCGGGTTCGCTGTTCCTGAGCAAACCTAAACGTAGCCCTAGCCGTCATCGGAGACGACTAAAAAATCAGGCCACAGGAAATGCGTTGCGAGCCCCTTTGGACCATCCAAAAGTTCCCCCAAAGGAAGGCTTTGTGTACAAGTGAACTCCCCAGGGGAGCCTTTACGCAGCCCCACATGCAACTGGACCCTCCGGGTTCGATTTTTCCGAACAATCCTAAATATATCCCAAGCCGGCTTGGGAGAAGACTGAAAACCCGGGCCCCAGAAAACGCGTTGCAAGCCCCTTTGGACCATCCAAAAGTGTCACCAAAGGAAGGCTTTGGGTACAAGAGAACTCCCCAGGGGAGCCTTTACGCAGCCCCACATGCAACTGGACCCTCCGGGTTCGCTGTTCCTAAGCAAACCTAAACATAGCCCTAGCCGTCATCGGAGACAAGTGAAAAATCAGGCCCCAGGAAATGCGTTGCGAGCCCTTTTTGCCCATCCAAAAGTGCCCCCAAAGGAAGGCTTTGGGTACAAGTGAACTCCCCAGGGGAGCCTTTATGCAGCCCCACATGCAACTGGACCCTCCCGGTTCGCTGTTTCCGAGCATCCCTAAACATAGCCCTAGCCGGCATCGAAGACGAATGAAAAATCAGGCCCCAGGAAATGCGTTCCGAGCCCTTTTCGTCCATCCAAAAGTGCCCCCAAAGGAAGGCTTTGGGTACAAGTGAACTCCCCAGGGGAGCCTTTACGCAGCCCCACATGCAACTGGACCCTCCGGGTTCGCTGTTTCCGAGCATCCCTAAACATAGCTCTAGCCGGCATCGAAGTCGACTGAAAAATCAGGCCCCAGGAAATGCGTTCCGAGGCCTTTTCACACATCCAAATGTGCCCCCAAAGGAAGGCTTTGGATACAAGTGAACTCCCCAGGGGAGCCTTTACGCAGCCCCACATGCAACTGGACCCTCCGGGTTCGCTGTTTCCGAGCATCCCTAAACATAGCCCTAGCCGGCATTGGAGACAAGTGAAAAATCAGACCCCAGGAAATGCGTTACGAGCCCTTTTCGCCCATCCAGAAGTGCCCCCAAAGGAAGGCTTTGGGTACAAGTGAACTCTCCAGGGGAGCCTTTACGTAGCCCCACATGCAACTGTACCTTCCGGGTTCGATGTTTCCGAGCATCCCTAAACATAACCCTAGCCGGCATCGAAGTCGACTTAAAAATCAGACCCCAGGAAATGCGTTGCGAGCCCTTTTGGCCCATCCAGAAGTGCCCCCAAAGGAAGGCTTTGGGTACAAGAGAACTCCCCAGGGGAGCCTTTACGCAGCCCCACATGCAACTGGACCCTCCGGGTTCGCTGTTCATGAGCAAACCTAAACGTAGCCCTAGCCGTCATCGGAGACGACTGAAAAATCAGGCCCCAGGAAATGCGTTGCGAGCCCCCTTGGACCATCCAAAAGTGTCCGCAAAGGAAGGCTTTGGGTACAAGTGATCTCCCCAGGGGAGCCTTTACGCAGCCCCACATGCAACTGGATCCTCCAGGTTCTCTGTTTCCGAGCATCCCTAAACATAGCCCTCGCCGGCATCGATGAGGACTGAAAAATCAGGCCCCAGGAAATGAGTTGCGAGCCCTTTTCGCCCATCCAAAAGTGCCCGCAAAGGAAGGCTTTGTGTACAAGTGAACTCCCCAGGGGAGCCTTTACGCAGCCCCACATGCAACTGTACCCTCCGGGTTCGATGTTTCCGAGCATCCCTAAACATAGCCCTAGCCGGCATCGGATACGACTGAAAAATCAGGCCCCAGGAAATGCGTTCCGAGGCCTTTTTGCCCATCCAAATGTGCCCCCAAAGGAAGGCTTTGGGTACAAGTGAACTCCCCAGGGGAGCCTTTACGCAGCCCCACATGCAACTGGACCCTTCGGGTTCGATGTTTCCGAGCATCCCTAAACATAGCCCTAGCCGGCATCGAAGACGAATGAAAAATCAGGCCCCAGAAAATGCGTTGCGAGCCATTTTCGCCCATCCAAAAGTGTCCCCAAAGGAAGGCTTTGGGTACAAGTGAACTCCCCAGGGGAGCCTTTACGCAGCCCCACATGCAACTGGACCCTCCGGGTTCGCTGTTTCCGAGCATCCCTAAACATAGCCCTAGCCGGCATCGATGACGACTGAAAAATCAGGCCCCAGGAAATGCGTTGCGAGCCCCTTTGGACCATCCAAAAGTTCCCCAAAGGAAGGCTTTGGGTACAAGTGAACTCCCCAGGGGAGCCTTTACGCAGCCCCACATGCAACTGGACCCTCCGGGTTCGATTTTTCCGAGCAATCCTATATATATCCCAAGCCGGCTTGGGAGAAGACTGAAAACCCGGGCCCCAGAAAACGCGTTGCAAGCCCCTTTGGACCATCCAAAAGTGTCACCAAAGGAAGGCTTTGGGTACAAGAGAACTCCCCAGGGGAGCCTTTACGCAGCCCCACATGCAACTGGACCCTCCGGGTTCGCTGTTTCCGAGCATCCCTAAACATAGCCCTAGCCGGCATTGGAGACAAGTGAAAAATCAGGCCCCAGGAAATGCGTTACGAGCCCTTTTCGCCCATCCAAATGTGCCCCCAAAGGAAGGCTTTGGGTACAAGTGAACTCTCCAGGGGAGACTTTACGTAGCCCCACATGCAACTGGACCCTCCGGGTTCGATGTTTCCGAGCATCCCTAAACATAGCCCTAGCCGGCATCGAAGTCGACTGAAAAATCAGACCCCAGGAAATGCGTTGCGAGCCCTTTTGGACCATCCAAATGTGCCCCCAAAGGAAGGCTTTGGGTACAAGAGAACTCCCCAGGGGAGCCTTTACGCAGCCCCACATGCAACTGGACCCTCCGGGTTCGCTGTTCATGAGCAAACCTAAACGTAGCCCTAGCCGTCATCGGAGACGACTGAAAAATCAGGCCCCAGGAAATGCGTTGCGAGCCCCCTTGGACCATCCAAAACTGCCCGCAAAGGAAGGCTTTGGGTACAAGTGATCTCCCCAGGGGAGCCTTTACGCAGCCCCACATGCACCTGGACCCTCCGGGTTCGCTGTTCCTAAGCAAACCTAAACATATCCCTAGCTGTCATCGGAGACAAGTGAAAAATCAGGCCCCAGGAAATGCGTTCCGAGGCCTTTTCGGCCATCCAAATGTGCCCCCAAAGGAAGGCTTTGGGTACAAGTGAACTCCCCAGGGGAGCCTTTACGCAGCCCCACATGCAACTGGACCGTTCGGGTTCGCTGTTTCCGAGCATCCCTAAACATAGCCCTAGCCGGCATAGAAGACGAATGAAAAATCAGGCCCCAGAAAATGCGTTGCGAGCCATTTTCGCCCATCCAAAAGTGCCCCCAAAGGAAGGCTTTGGGTACAAGTGAACTCCCCAGGGGAGCCTTTACGCAGCCCCACATGCAACTGGACCCTCCGTGTTCGCTGTTTCCGAGCATCCCTAAACATAGCCCTAGCCGGCATCGATGACGACTGAAAAATCAGGCCCCAGGAAATGCGTTGCGAGCCCCTTTGGACCATCCAAAAGTTCCCCCAAAGGAAGGCTTTGGGTACAAGTGAACTCCCCAGGGGAGCCTTTACGCAGCCCCACATGCAACTGGACCCTCCGGGTTCGAATTTTCAGAGCAATCCTAAATATATCCCAAGCCGGTTTGGGAGAAGACTGAAAACCCGGGCCCCAGAAAACGCGTTGCAAGCCCCTTTGGACCATCCAAAAGTGTCACCAAAGGAAGGCTTTGGGTACAAGAGAACTCCCCAGGGGAGCCTTTACGCAGCCCCACATGCAACTGGACCCTCCGGGTTCGCTGTTCCTAAGCAAACCTAAACATAGCCCTAGCCGTCATCGGAGACAAGTGAAAAATCAGGCCCCAGGAAATGCGTTGCGAGCCCTTTTTGCCCATCCAAAAGTGCCCCCAAAGGAAGGCTTTGGGTACAAGTGAACTCCCCAGGGGAGCCTTTATGCAGCCCCACATGCAACTGGACCCTCCGGGTTCGCTGTTTCCGAGCATCCCTAAACATAGCCCTAGCCGGCATCGAAGACGAATGAAAAATCAGGCCCCAGGAAATGCGTTGCGAGCCCTTTTTGCCCATCCAAAAGTGCCCCCAAAGGAAGGCTTTGGGTACAAGTGAACTCCCCAGGGGAGCCTTTACGCAGCCCCACATGCAACTGGACCCTCCGGGTTCGCTGTTTCCGAGCATCCCTAAACATAGCTCTAGCCGGCATTGATGACGACTGAAAAATCAGGCCCCAGGAAATGCGTTCCGAGGCCTTTTCGCCCATCCAAATGTGCCCCCAAAGGAAGGCTTTGGATACAAGAGAACTCCCCAGGGGAGCCTTTACGCAGCCCCACATGCAACTGGACCCTCCGGGTTCGCTGTTTCCGAGCATCCCTAAACATAGCCCTAGCCGGCATTGGAGACAAGTGAAAAATCAGGCCCCAGGAAATGCGTTACGAGCCCTTTTCGCCCATCCAAATGTGCCCCCAAAGGAAGGCTTTGGGTACAAGTGAACTCTCCAGGGGAGCCTTTACGTAGCCCCACATGCAACTGTACCCTCCGGGTTCGATGTTTCCGAGCATCCCTAAACATAGCCCTAGCCGGCATCGAAGTCGACTGAAAAATCAGACCCCAGGAAATGCGTTGCGAGCCCTTTTGGCCCATCCAGAAGTGCCCCAAAAGGAAGGCTTTGGGTACAAGAGAACTCCCCAGGGGAGCCTTTACGCAGCCCCACATGCAACTGGACCCTCCGGGTTCGCTGTTCCTGAGCAAACCTAAACGTAGCCCTAGCCGTCATCGGAGACGACTGAAAAATCAGGCCCCAGGAAATGCGTTGCGAGCCCCCTTGGACCATCCAAAAGTGCCCGCAGCGGAAGGCTTTGGGTACAAGTGATCTCCCCAGGGGAGCCTTTACGCAGCCCCACATGCAACTGGACCCTCCGGGTTCGCTGTTCCTAAGCAAACCTAAACATATCCCTAGCTGTCATCGGAGACAAGTGAAAAATCAGGCCCCAGGAAATGCGTTCCGAGGCCTTTTCGCCCATCCAAATGTGCCCCCAAAGGAAGGCTTTGGGTACAAGTGAACTCCCCAGGGGAGCCTTTACGCAGCCCCACATGCAACTGGACCCTCCGGGTTCGCTGTTTCCGAGCATCCCTAAACATAGCCCTAGCCGGCATCGAAGACGAATGAAAAATCAGGCCCCAGGAAAAGCGTTGCGAGCCCTTTTCGTCCATCCAAAACTGCCCCCAAAGGAAGACTTTGGGTACAAGTGAACTCCCCAGGGGAGCCTTTACGCAGCCCCACATGGAACTGGACCCT
The DNA here is from genome assembly GCF_963932015.1 of Anas acuta. Taxonomy (NCBI): domain Eukaryota; kingdom Metazoa; phylum Chordata; class Aves; order Anseriformes; family Anatidae; genus Anas; species Anas acuta. Next base: position 17,814 of record NW_027076283.1, on the reverse strand, counting down.
CCTGGTTCGATTTTTCCGAGCAAACCTAACTATATCCCAAGCCGGCTTGGGAGAGGCCTGAAAACCCGGGCCCCAGAAAACGCGTTGCAAGCCCCTTTGGACCATCCAAAAGTATCACCAACGGAAGGTTTTGGGTACAAGTGAACTCCCCAGGGGAGCCTTTACGCAGCCCCACATGCAACTGGACCCTCCGGGTTCGCTGTTTCTGAGCATCCCTAAACATAGTCCTAGACGGCATCGGAGACGACTTAAAAATCAGGCCCCAGGAAATGCGTTCCGAGGCCTTTTCGCCCATCCAAAAGTGCTCCCAAAGGAAGACTTTGGGTACAAGAGAACTCCCCAGGGGAGCCTTTACGCAGCCCCACATGCAACTGGACCCTTCGGGATCGCTGTTTCCGAGCATCCCTAAACATAACCCTAGCCGGCATCGAAGATGACTGAAAAATCAGGCCCCAGGAAATGCGTTACGAGCCCTTTTCGCCCATCCAAAAGTGCCCCCAAAGGAAGACTTTGGGTACAAGTGAACTCCCCAGGGGAGCCTTTACGCAGCCCCACATGCAACTGGATCCTCCGGGTTCGCTGTTTCCGAGCATCCCTAAACATAGCCCTAGCTGGCATCGAAGTCGACTGAAAAATCAGACCCCAGGAAATGCGTTGCGAGCCCATTTCGCCCATCCAGAAGTGCCCCCAAAGTAAGGCTTTAGGTACAAGAGAACTCCCCAGGGGAGCCTTTACGCAGCCCCACATGCATCTGGACCCTCCGGGTTCGCTGTTCATGAGCAAACCTAAACGTAGCCCTAGCCGTCATCGGAGACGACTAAAAAATCAGGCCCCAGGAAATGCGTTGCGAGCCCCTTTGGACCATCCAAAAGTGCCCGCAAAGGAAGGCTTTGAGTACAAGTGAACTCCCCAGGGGAGCCTTTACGCAGCCCCACATGCAACTGGACCCTCCGGGTTCGCTGTTCCTGAGCAAACCTAAACATATCCCTAGCCGTCATCGGAGACAAGTAAAAAATCAGGCCCCAGGAAATGCGTTGCGAGCCCCTTCAGACCATCCAAAAGTGCCCCAAAGGAAGGCTTTGGGTACAAGTGAACTCCCCAGGGGAGCCTTTACGCAGCCCCACATGCAACTGGATCCTCCGGGTTCGCTGTTTCCGAGCATCCCTAAACATAGCCCTAGCTGGCATCGAAGTCGACTGAAAAATCAGACCCCAGGAAATGCGTTGCGAGCCCATTTCGCCCATCCAGAAGTGCCCCCAAAGGAAGGCTTTAGGTACAAGAGAACTCCCCAGGGGAGCCTTTACGCAGCCCCACATGCATCTGGACCCTCCGGGTTCGCTGTTCATGAGCAAACCTAAACGTAGCCCTAGCCGTCATCGGAGACGACTAAAAAATCAGGCCCCAGGAAATGCGTTGCGAGCCCCTTTGGACCATCCAAAAGTGCCCGCAAAGGAAGGCTTTGAGTACAAGTGAACTCCCCAGGGGAGCCTTTACGCAGCCCCACATGCAACTGGACCCTCCGGGTTCGCTGTTCCTGAGCAAACCTAAACATATCCCTAGCCGTCATCGGAGACAAGTGAAAAATCAGGCCCCAGGAAATGCGTTGCGAGCCCCTTCAGACCATCCAAAAGTGCCCCAAAGGAAGGCTTTGGGTACAAGTGAACTCCCCAGGGGAGCCTTTACGCAGCCCCACATGCAACTGGACTATTCGGGTTCGCTGTTTCCGAGCATCCCTAAACATAGCCCTAGCCGGCATCGAAGACGAATGAAAAATCAGGCCCCAGGAAAAGCGTTGCGAGCCCTTTTCGCCCATCCAAAAGTGCCCCCAAAGGAAGGCTTTGGGTACAAGTGAACTCCCCAGGGGAGCCTTTACGCAGCCCCACATGCAACTGGACCCTCCGTGTTCGCTGTTTCCGAGCATCCCTAAACATAGCTCTAGCCGGCATCGATGACGAATGAAAAATCAGGCCCCAGGAAATGCGTTGCGAGCCCCTTTGGACCATCCAAAAGTGCCCCCAAAGGAAGGCTTTGGGTACAAGTGAACTCCCCAGGGGAGCCTTTACGCAGCCCCACATGCAACTGGACCCTCCGGGTTCGATTTTTCCGAGCAATCCTAACTATATCCCAAGCCAGCTTGGGAGAAGACTGAAAACCCGGGCCCCAGAAAACGCGTTGCAAGCCCCTTTGGACCATCCAAAAGTGTCACCAAAGGAAGGCTTTGGGTACAAGTGAACTCCCCAGGGGAGACTTTACGCAGCCCCACATGCAACTGGACCCTCCGGGTTCGATGTTTCCGAGCATCCCTAAACATAGCCCTAGCCGGCATCGAAATCGACTGAAAAATCACGCCCCAGGAAATGCGTTGCAAGCCCTTTTCGTCCATCCAAAAGTGCCCCCAAAGGAAGACTTTGGGTACAAGTGAACTCCCCAGGGGAGCCTTTACACAGCCCCACATGCAACTGGACCCTCCTGGTTCGATTTTTCCGAGCAAACCTAAATCTATCACTAGCCGTCATGGGAGAAGACTGAAAACCCGGGCCCCAGAAAACGCGTTGCAATACCCTTTGGACCATCCAAAAGTATCACCAAAGGAAGGCTTTGGGTACAAGTGAACTCCCCAGGGGAGCCTTTATGCAGCCCCACATGCAACTGGACCCTCCGGGTTCGCTGTTCCTGAGCAAACCTAAACGTAGCCCTAGCCGGCATCGGAGACGACTTAAAAATCAGGCCCCAGGAAATGCGTTCCGAGGCCTTTTCGCCCATCCATATGTGCCCGCAAAGGAAGACTTTGGGTACAAGAGAACTCCCCAGGGGAGCCTTTACGCAGCCCCACATGCAACTGGACCCTTCGGGATCGCTGTTTCCGAGCATCCCTAAACATAGCCCTAGCCGGCATCGAAGATGACTGAAAAATCACGCCCCAGGAAATGCGTTCCGAGGCCTTTTCGCCCATCCAAAAGTGCCCCCAAAGGAAGGCTTTGGGTACAAGTGAACTCCCCAGGGGAGCCTTTACGCAGCCCCACATGCAACTGGACCCTCCGGGTTCGATTTTTCCGAGCAATCCTAAATATATCCCTAGCCGGCTTGGGAGAAGACTGAAAACCCGGGCCCCAGAAAACGCGTTGCAAGCCCCTTTGGACCATCCAAAAGTGTCACCAAAGGAAGGCTTTGGGTACAAGAGAACTCCCCAGGGGAGCCTTTACGCAGCCCCACATGCATCTAGACCCTCCGGGTTCGCTGTTTCCGAGCATCCCTAAACATAGCCCTCGTCGGCATCGGAGTCGAGTGAAAAATCAGGCCCCAGGAAATGCGTTGCGAGCCCCTTTGGACCATCCAAAAGTGCCCCCAAAGGAAGGCTTTGGATACAAGAGAACTCCACAGGGGAGCCTTTACGCAGCCCCACATGCAACTGGACCCTCCGGGTTCGCTGTTCATGAGCAAACCTAAACGTAGCCCTAGCCGTCATCGGAGACAAGTGAAAAATCAGGCCCCAGGAAATGCGTTGCAAGCCCCTTTGGACCATCCAAAAGTGCCCGCAAAGGAAGGCTTTGGGTACAAGTGAACTCCCCAGGGGAGCCTTTACGCAGCCCCACATGCAACTGGACCCTCCGGGTTCGCTGTTTCCGAGCATCCCTAAACATAGCCCTAGCCGGCATCGATGACGACTGAAAAATCAGGCCCCAGGAAATGCGTTCCGAGTCCTTTTCGCCCATCCAAAATTGCCCCCAAAGGAAGGCTTTGGGTACAAGTGAACTCCCCAGGGGAGCCTTTACGCAGCCCCACATGCAACTGGACCCTCCGGGTTCGATGTTTCCGAGCATCCCTAAACATAGCCCTAGCCGGCATCGAAATCGACTGAAAAATCAGGCCCCAGGAAATGCGTTGCAAGCCCTTTTCGTCCATCCAAAAGTGCCCCCAAAGGAAGACTTTGGGTACAAGTGAACTCCCCAGGGGAGCCTTTACACAGCCCCACATGCAACTGGACCCTCCTGGTTCGATTTTTCCGAGCAAACCTAAATCTATCACTAGCCGTCATGGGAGAAGACTGAAAACCCGGGCCCCAGAAAACGCGTTGCAAGCCCCTTTGGACCATCCAAAAGTATCACCAAAGGAAGGCTTTGGGTACAAGTGAACTCCCCAGGGGAGCCTTTATGCAGCCCCACATGCAACTGGACCCTCCGGGTTCGCTGTTCCTGAGCAAACCTAAACGTAGCCCTAGCCGGCATCGGAGACGACTTAAAAATCAGGCCCCAGGAAATGCGTTCCGAGGCCTTTTCGCCCATCCATATGTGCCCCCAAAGGAAGACTTTGGGTACAAGAGAACTCCCCAGGGGAGCCTTTACGCAGCCCCACATGCAACTGGACCCTTCGGGATCGCTGTTTCCGAGCATCCCTAAACATAGCCCTAGCCGGCATCGAAGATGACTGAAAAATCACGCCCCAGGAAATGCGTTCCGAGGCCTTTTCGCCCATCCAAAAGTGCCCCCAAAGGAAGGCTTTGGGTACAAGTGAACTCCCCAGGGGAGCCTTTACGCAGCCCCACATGCAACTGGACCCTCCGGGTTCGATTTTTCCGAGCAATCCTAAATATATCCCTAGCCGGCTTGGGAGAAGACTGAAAACCCGGGCCCCAGAAAACGCGTTGCAAGCCCCTTTGTACCATCCAAAAGTGTCACCAAAGGAAGGCTTTGGGTACAAGAGAACTCCCCAGGGGAGCCTTTACGCAGCCCCACATGCATCTGAACCCTCCGGGTTCGCTGTTTCCGAGCATCCCTAAACATAGCCCTCGTCGGCATCGGAGTCGAGTGAAAAATCAGGCCCCAGGAAATGCGTTGCGAGCCCCTTTGGACCATCCAAAAGTGCCCCCAAAGGAAGGCTTTGGATACAAGAGAACTCCACAGGGGAGCCTTTACGCAGCCCCACATGCAACTGGACCCTCCGGGTTCGCTGTTCATGAGCAAACCTATACGTAGCCCTAGCCGTCATCGGAGACAAGTGAAAAATCAGGCCCCAGGAAATGCGTTGCAAGCCCCTTTGGACCATCCAAAAGTGCCCGCAAAGGAAGGCTTTGGGTACAAGTGATCTCCCCAGGGGAGCCTTTACGCAGCCCCACATGCAACTGGACCCTCCGGGTTCGCTGTTTCCGAGCATCCCTAAACATAGCCCTAGCCGGCATCGATGACGACTGAAAAATCAGGCCCCAGGAAATGCGTTCCGAGTCCTTTTCGCCCATCCAAAATTGCCCCCAAAGGAAGGCTTTGGGTACAAGTGAACTCCCCAGGGGAGCCTTTACGCAGCCCCACATGAAACTGGACCCTCCGGGTTCGCTGTTCATGAGCAAACCTAAACGTAGCCCTAGCCGTCATCGGAGACAAGTGAAAATTCAGGCCCCAGGAAATGCATTGCAAGCCCCTTTGGACCATCCAAAAGTGCCCGCAAAGGAAGGCTTTGGGTACAAGTGAACTCCCCAGGGGAGCCTTTACGCAGCCCCACATGCAACTGGACCCTCCTGGTTCGATTTTTCCGAGCAAACCTAAATATATCACTAGCCGTCATGGGAGAAGACTGAAAACCCGGGCCCCAGAAAACGCGTTGCAAGCCCCTTTGGACCATCCAAAAGTATCACCAAAGGAAGGCTTTGGGTACAAGTGAACTCCCCAGGGGAGCCTTTACGCAGCCCCACATGCAACTGGACCCTCCGGGTTCGCTGTTTCCGAGCATCCCTAAACATAGCCCTAGCCGGCATCGATGACGACTGAAAAATCAGGCCCCAGGAAATGCGTTACGAGCCCTTTTCGCCCATCCAAAAGTGCCCCCAAAGGAAGGCTTTGGATACAAGAGAACTCCCCAGGGGAGCCTTTACGCAGCCCCACATGCAACTGGACCCTCCGGGTTCGATTTTTTCGAGCAATCCGAAATATATCCCTAGCCGGCTTGGGAGAAGACTGAAAACCCGGGCCCCAGAAAACGCATTGCAAGCCCCTTTGGACCATCCAAAAGTGTCACCAAAGGAAGGCTTTGGGTACAAGAGAACTCCTCAGGGGAGCCTTTACGCAGCCCCACATGCATCTGGACCCTCCGGGTTCGCTGTTTCTGAGCATCCCTAAACATAGCCCTCTCCGGCATCGGAGTCGAGTGAAAAATCAGGCCCCAGGAAATGCGTTGCGAGCCCCCTTGGACCATCCAAAAGTGCCCCCAAAGGAAGGCTTTGGATACAAGAGAACTCCCCAGGGGAGCCTTTACGCAGCCCCACATGAAACTGGACCCTCCGGGTTCGCTGTTCATGAGCAAACCTAAACGTAGCCCTAGCCGTCATCGGAGACAAGTGAAAAATCAGGCCCCAGGAAACGCGTTGCAAGCCCCTTTGGACCATCCAAAAGTGCCCGCAAAGGAAGGCTTTGTGTACAAGTGTACTCCCCAGGGGAGCCTTTACGCAGCCCCACATGCAACTGTACCCTCCGGGTTCGATGTTTCCGAGCATCCCTAAACATAGCCCTAGCTGGAATCGAAGTCGACTGAAAAATCAGACCCCAGGAAATGCGTTGCGAGCCCTTTTCGCCCATCCAGAAGTGCCCCCAAAGGAAGGCTTTGGGTACAAGAGAACTCCCCAGGGGAGCCTTTACGCAGCCCCACATGCATCTGGACCCTCCGGGTTCGCTGTTCCTGAGCAAACCTAAACGTAGCCCTAGCCGTCATCGGAGACGACTAAAAAATCAGGCCACAGGAAATGCGTTGCGAGCCCCTTTGGACCATCCAAAAGTTCCCCCAAAGGAAGGCTTTGTGTACAAGTGAACTCCCCAGGGGAGCCTTTACGCAGCCCCACATGCAACTGGACCCTCCGGGTTCGATTTTTCCGAACAATCCTAAATATATCCCAAGCCGGCTTGGGAGAAGACTGAAAACCCGGGCCCCAGAAAACGCGTTGCAAGCCCCTTTGGACCATCCAAAAGTGTCACCAAAGGAAGGCTTTGGGTACAAGAGAACTCCCCAGGGGAGCCTTTACGCAGCCCCACATGCAACTGGACCCTCCGGGTTCGCTGTTCCTAAGCAAACCTAAACATAGCCCTAGCCGTCATCGGAGACAAGTGAAAAATCAGGCCCCAGGAAATGCGTTGCGAGCCCTTTTTGCCCATCCAAAAGTGCCCCCAAAGGAAGGCTTTGGGTACAAGTGAACTCCCCAGGGGAGCCTTTATGCAGCCCCACATGCAACTGGACCCTCCCGGTTCGCTGTTTCCGAGCATCCCTAAACATAGCCCTAGCCGGCATCGAAGACGAATGAAAAATCAGGCCCCAGGAAATGCGTTCCGAGCCCTTTTCGTCCATCCAAAAGTGCCCCCAAAGGAAGGCTTTGGGTACAAGTGAACTCCCCAGGGGAGCCTTTACGCAGCCCCACATGCAACTGGACCCTCCGGGTTCGCTGTTTCCGAGCATCCCTAAACATAGCTCTAGCCGGCATCGAAGTCGACTGAAAAATCAGGCCCCAGGAAATGCGTTCCGAGGCCTTTTCACACATCCAAATGTGCCCCCAAAGGAAGGCTTTGGATACAAGTGAACTCCCCAGGGGAGCCTTTACGCAGCCCCACATGCAACTGGACCCTCCGGGTTCGCTGTTTCCGAGCATCCCTAAACATAGCCCTAGCCGGCATTGGAGACAAGTGAAAAATCAGACCCCAGGAAATGCGTTACGAGCCCTTTTCGCCCATCCAGAAGTGCCCCCAAAGGAAGGCTTTGGGTACAAGTGAACTCTCCAGGGGAGCCTTTACGTAGCCCCACATGCAACTGGACCCTCCGGGTTCGATGTTTCCGAGCATCCCTAAACATAACCCTAGCCGGCATCGAAGTCGACTTAAAAATCAGACCCCAGGAAATGCGTTGCGAGCCCTTTTGGCCCATCCAGAAGTGCCCCCAAAGGAAGGCTTTGGGTACAAGAGAACTCCCCAGGGGAGCCTTTACGCAGCCCCACATGCAACTGGACCCTCCGGGTTCGCTGTTCATGAGCAAACCTAAACGTAGCCCTAGCCGTCATCGGAGACGACTGAAAAATCAGGCCCCAGGAAATGCGTTGCGAGCCCCCTTGGACCATCCAAAAGTGTCCGCAAAGGAAGGCTTTGGGTACAAGTGATCTCCCCAGGGGAGCCTTTACGCAGCCCCACATGCAACTGGATCCTCCAGGTTCTCTGTTTCCGAGCATCCCTAAACATAGCCCTCGCCGGCATCGATGAGGACTGAAAAATCAGGCCCCAGGAAATGAGTTGCGAGCCCTTTTCGCCCATCCAAAAGTGCCCGCAAAGGAAGGCTTTGTGTACAAGTGAACTCCCCAGGGGAGCCTTTACGCAGCCCCACATGCAACTGTACCCTCCGGGTTCGATGTTTCCGAGCATCCCTAAACATAGCCCTAGCCGGCATCGGATACGACTGAAAAATCAGGCCCCAGGAAATGCGTTCCGAGGCCTTTTTGCCCATCCAAATGTGCCCCCAAAGGAAGGCTTTGGGTACAAGTGAACTCCCCAGGGGAGCCTTTACGCAGCCCCACATGCAACTGGACCCTTCGGGTTCGATGTTTCCGAGCATCCCTAAACATAGCCCTAGCCGGCATCGAAGACGAATGAAAAATCAGGCCCCAGAAAATGCGTTGCGAGCCATTTTCGCCCATCCAAAAGTGTCCCCAAAGGAAGGCTTTGGGTACAAGTGAACTCCCCAGGGGAGCCTTTACGCAGCCCCACATGCAACTGGACCCTCCGGGTTCGCTGTTTCCGAGCATCCCTAAACATAGCCCTAGCCGGCATCGATGACGACTGAAAAATCAGGCCCCAGGAAATGCGTTGCGAGCCCCTTTGGACCATCCAAAAGTTCCCCAAAGGAAGGCTTTGGGTACAAGTGAACTCCCCAGGGGAGCCTTTACGCAGCCCCACATGCAACTGGACCCTCCGGGTTCGATTTTTCCGAGCAATCCTATATATATCCCAAGCCGGCTTGGGAGAAGACTGAAAACCCGGGCCCCAGAAAACGCGTTGCAAGCCCCTTTGGACCATCCAAAAGTGTCACCAAAGGAAGGCTTTGGGTACAAGAGAACTCCCCAGGGGAGCCTTTACGCAGCCCCACATGCAACTGGACCCTCCGGGTTCGCTGTTTCCGAGCATCCCTAAACATAGCCCTAGCCGGCATTGGAGACAAGTGAAAAATCAGGCCCCAGGAAATGCGTTACGAGCCCTTTTCGCCCATCCAAATGTGCCCCCAAAGGAAGGCTTTGGGTACAAGTGAACTCTCCAGGGGAGACTTTACGTAGCCCCACATGCAACTGTACCCTCCGGGTTCGATGTTTCCGAGCATCCCTAAACATAGCCCTAGCCGGCATCGAAGTCGACTGAAAAATCAGACCCCAGGAAATGCGTTGCGAGCCCTTTTGGACCATCCAAATGTGCCCCCAAAGGAAGGCTTTGGGTACAAGAGAACTCCCCAGGGGAGCCTTTACGCAGCCCCACATGCAACTGGACCCTCCGGGTTCGCTGTTCATGAGCAAACCTAAACGTAGCCCTAGCCGTCATCGGAGACGACTGAAAAATCAGGCCCCAGGAAATGCGTTGCGAGCCCCCTTGGACCATCCAAAACTGCCCGCAAAGGAAGGCTTTGGGTACAAGTGATCTCCCCAGGGGAGCCTTTACGCAGCCCCACATGCACCTGGACCCTCCGGGTTCGCTGTTCCTAAGCAAACCTAAACATATCCCTAGCTGTCATCGGAGACAAGTGAAAAATCAGGCCCCAGGAAATGCGTTCCGAGGCCTTTTCGGCCATCCAAATGTGCCCCCAAAGGAAGGCTTTGGGTACAAGTGAACTCCCCAGGGGAGCCTTTACGCAGCCCCACATGCAACTGGACCCTCCGGGTTCGCTGTTTCCGAGCATCCCTAAACATAGCCCTAGCCGTCATCGGAGACGACTGAAAAATGAGGCCCCAGGAAATGCGTTACGAGCCCTTTTCGCCCATCCAAAAGTGCCCCCAAAGGAAGGCTTTGGGTACAAGTGAACTCCCCAGGGGAGCCTTTACGCAGCCCCACATGCAACTGGACCCTCCGGGTTCGCTGTTTCCGAGCATCCCTAAACATAGCCCTAGCCGGCATCGAAGACGAATGAAAAATCAGGCCCCAGGAAAAGCGTTGCGAGCCCTTTTCGTCCATCCAAAACTGCCCCCAAAGGAAGACTTTGGGTACAAGTGAACTCCCCAGGGGAGCCTTTACGCAGCCCCACATGCAACTGGACCCTCCTGGTTCGATTTTTCCGAGCAAACCTAACTATATCCCAAGCCGGCTTGGGAGAAGCCTGAAAACCCGGGCCCCAGAAAACGCGTTGCAAGCCCCTTTGGACCATCCAAAAGTATCACCAAAGGAAGGTTTTGGGTACAAGTGAACTCCCCAGGGGAGCCTTTACGCAGCCCCACATGCAACTGGACCCTCCGGGTTCGCTGTTCATGAGCAAACCTAAACGTAGCCCTAGCCGGCATCGGAGACGACTTAAAAATCAGGCCCCAGGAAATGCGTTCCGAGGCCTTTTCGCCCATCCAAAAGTGCTCCCAAAGGAAGACTTTGGGTACAAGAGAACTCCCCAGGGGAGCCTTTACGCAGCCCCACATGCAACTGGACCCTTCGGGATCGCTGTTTCCGAGCATCCCTAAACATAGCCCTAGCCGGCATCGAAGATGACTGAAAAATCAGGCCCCAGGAAATGCGTTACGAGTCCTTTTCGCCCATACAAAAGTGCCCCCAAAGGAAGACTTTGGGTACAAGTGAACTCCCCAGGGGAGCCTTTACGCAGCCCCACATGCAACTGGATCCTCCAGGTTCGCTGTTTCCGAGCATCCCTAAACATAGCCCTAGCCGGCATCGATGACGACTGAAAAATCAGGCCCCAGGAAATGCGTTGCGAGCCCCTTTGGACCATCCAAAAGTTCCCCCAAAGGAAGGCTTTGGGTACAAGTGAACTCCCCAGGGGAGCCTTTACGCAGCCCCACATGCAACTGGACCCTCCGGGTTCGCTGTTCCTGAGCAAACCTAAATGTAGCCCTAGCCGGCATCGGAGACGACTTAAAAATCCGGCCCCAGGAAATGCGTTCCGAGGCCTTTTCGCCCATCCAAATGTGCCCCCAAAGGAAGGCTTTGGGTACAAGTGAACTCCCCAGGGGAGCCTTTACGCAGCCCCACATGCAACTGGACCGTTCGGGTTCGCTGTTTCCGAGCATCCCTAAACATAGCCCTAGCCGGCATAGAAGACGAATGAAAAATCAGGCCCCAGAAAATGCGTTGCGAGCCATTTTCGCCCATCCAAAAGTGCCCCCAAAGGAAGGCTTTGGGTACAAGTGAACTCCCCAGGGGAGCCTTTACGCAGCCCCACATGCAACTGGACCCTCCGTGTTCGCTGTTTCCGAGCATCCCTAAACATAGCCCTAGCCGGCATCGATGACGACTGAAAAATCAGGCCCCAGGAAATGCGTTGCGAGCCCCTTTGGACCATCCAAAAGTTCCCCCAAAGGAAGGCTTTGGGTACAAGTGAACTCCCCAGGGGAGCCTTTACGCAGCCCCACATGCAACTGGACCCTCCGGGTTCGAATTTTCAGAGCAATCCTAAATATATCCCAAGCCGGTTTGGGAGAAGACTGAAAACCCGGGCCCCAGAAAACGCGTTGCAAGCCCCTTTGGACCATCCAAAAGTGTCACCAAAGGAAGGCTTTGGGTACAAGAGAACTCCCCAGGGGAGCCTTTACGCAGCCCCACATGCAACTGGACCCTCCGGGTTCGCTGTTCCTAAGCAAACCTAAACATAGCCCTAGCCGTCATCGGAGACAAGTGAAAAATCAGGCCCCAGGAAATGCGTTGCGAGCCCTTTTTGCCCATCCAAAAGTGCCCCCAAAGGAAGGCTTTGGGTACAAGTGAACTCCCCAGGGGAGCCTTTATGCAGCCCCACATGCAACTGGACCCTCCGGGTTCGCTGTTTCCGAGCATCCCTAAACATAGCCCTAGCCGGCATCGAAGACGAATGAAAAATCAGGCCCCAGGAAATGCGTTGCGAGCCCTTTTTGCCCATCCAAAAGTGCCCCCAAAGGAAGGCTTTGGGTACAAGTGAACTCCCCAGGGGAGCCTTTACGCAGCCCCACATGCAACTGGACCCTCCGGGTTCGCTGTTTCCGAGCATCCCTAAACATAGCTCTAGCCGGCATTGATGACGACTGAAAAATCAGGCCCCAGGAAATGCGTTCCGAGGCCTTTTCGCCCATCCAAATGTGCCCCCAAAGGAAGGCTTTGGATACAAGAGAACTCCCCAGGGGAGCCTTTACGCAGCCCCACATGCAACTGGACCCTCCGGGTTCGCTGTTTCCGAGCATCCCTAAACATAGCCCTAGCCGGCATTGGAGACAAGTGAAAAATCAGGCCCCAGGAAATGCGTTCCGAGGCCTTTTCGCCCATCCAAATGTGCCCCAAAAGGAAGGCTTTGGGTACAAGAGAACTCCCCAGGGGAGCCTTTACGCAGCCCCACATGCAACTGGACCCTCCGGGTTCGCTGTTCCTGAGCAAACCTAAACGTAGCCCTAGCCGTCATCGGAGACGACTGAAAAATCAGGCCCCAGGAAATGCGTTGCGAGCCCCCTTGGACCATCCAAAAGTGCCCGCAGCGGAAGGCTTTGGGTACAAGTGATCTCCCCAGGGGAGCCTTTACGCAGCCCCACATGCAACTGGACCCTCCGGGTTCGCTGTTCCTAAGCAAACCTAAACATATCCCTAGCTGTCATCGGAGACAAGTGAAAAATCAGGCCCCAGGAAATGCGTTCCGAGGCCTTTTCGCCCATCCAAATGTGCCCCCAAAGGAAGGCTTTGGGTACAAGTGAACTCCCCAGGGGAGCCTTTACGCAGCCCCACATGCAACTGGACCCTCCGGGTTCGCTGTTTCCGAGCATCCCTAAACATAGCCCTAGCCGGCATCGAAGACGAATGAAAAATCAGGCCCCAGGAAAAGCGTTGCGAGCCCTTTTCGTCCATCCAAAACTGCCCCCAAAGGAAGACTTTGGGTACAAGTGAACTCCCCAGGGGAGCCTTTACGCAGCCCCACATGGAACTGGACCCTCCTGGTTCGATTTTTCCGAGCAAACCTAACTATATCCCAAGCCGGCTTGGGAGAGGCCTGAAAACCCGGGCCCCAGAAAACGCGTTGCAAGCCCCTTTGGACCATCCAAAAGTATCACCAACGGAAGGTTTTGGGAACAAGTGAACTCCCCAGGGGAGCCTTTACGCAGCCCCACATGCAACTGGACCCTCCGGGTTCGCTGTTTCTGAGCATCCCTAAACATAGTCCTAGACGGCATCGGAGACGACTTAAAAATCAGGCCCCAGGAAATGCGTTCCGAGGCCTTTTCGCCCATCCAAAAGTGCTCCCAAAGGAAGACTTTGGGTACAAGAGAACTCCCCAGGGGAGCCTTTACGCAGCCCCACATGCAACTGGACCCTTCGGGATCGCTGTTTCCGAGCATCCCTAAACATAACCCTAGCCGGCATCGAAGATGACTGAAAAATCAGGCCCCAGGAAATGCGTTACGAGCCCTTTTCGCCCATCCAAAAGTGCCCCCAAAGGAAGACTTTGGGTACAAGTGAACTCCCCAGGGGAGCCTTTACGCAGCCCCACATGCAACTGGATCCTCCGGGTTCGCTGTTTCCGAGCATCCCTAAACATAGCCCTAGCTGGCATCGAAGTCGACTGAAAAATCAGACCCCAGGAAATGCGTTGCGAGCCCATTTCGCCCATCCAGAAGTGCCCCCAAAGTAAGGCTTTAGGTACAAGAGAACTCCCCAGGGGAGCCTTTACGCAGCCCCACATGCATCTGGACCCTCCGGGTTCGCTGTTCATGAGCAAACCTAAACGTAGCCCTAGCCGTCATCGGAGACGACTAAAAAATCAGGCCCCAGGAAATGCGTTGCGAGCCCCTTTGGACCATCCAAAAGTGCCCGCAAAGGAAGGCTTTGAGTACAAGTGAACTCCCCAGGGGAGCCTTTACGCAGCCCCACATGCAACTGGACCCTCCGGGTTCGCTGTTCCTGAGCAAACCTAAACATATCCCTAGCCGTCATCGGAGACAAGTAAAAAATCAGGCCCCAGGAAATGCGTTGCGAGCCCCTTCAGACCATCCAAAAGTGCCCCAAAGGAAGGCTTTGGGTACAAGTGAACTCCCCAGGGGAGCCTTTACGCAGCCCCACATGCAACTGGATCCTCCGGGTTCGCTGTTTCCGAGCATCCCTAAACATAGCCCTAGCTGGCATCGAAGTCGACTGAAAAATCAGACCCCAGGAAATGCGTTGCGAGCCCATTTCGCCCATCCAGAAGTGCCCCCAAAGGAAGGCTTTAGGTACAAGAGAACTCCCCAGGGGAGCCTTTACGCAGCCCCACATGCATCTGGACCCTCCGGGTTCGCTGTTCATGAGCAAACCTAAACGTAGCCCTAGCCGTCATCGGAGACGACTAAAAAATCAGGCCCCAGGAAATGCGTTGCGAGCCCCTTTGGACCATCCAAAAGTGCCCGCAAAGGAAGGCTTTGAGTACAAGTGAACTCCCCAGGGGAGCCTTTACGCAGCCCCACATGCAACTGGACCCTCCGGGTTCGCTGTTCCTGAGCAAACCTAAACATATCCCTAGCCGTCATCGGAGACAAGTGAAAAATCAGGCCCCAGGAAATGCGTTGCGAGCCCCTTCAGACCATCCAAAAGTGCCCCAAAGGAAGGCTTTGGGTACAAGTGAACTCCCCAGGGGAGCCTTTACGCAGCCCCACATGCAACTGGACTATTCGGGTTCGCTGTTTCCGAGCATCCCTAAACATAGCCCTAGCCGGCATCGAAGACGAATGAAAAATCAGGCCCCAGGAAAAGCGTTGCGAGCCCTTTTCGCCCATCCAAAAGTGCCCCCAAAGGAAGGCTTTGGGTACAAGTGAACTCCCCAGGGGAGCCTTTACGCAGCCCCACATGCAACTGGACCCTCCGTGTTCGCTGTTTCCGAGCATCCCTAAACATAGCTCTAGCCGGCATCGATGACGAATGAAAAATCAGGCCCCAGGAAATGCGTTGCGAGCCCCTTTGGACCATCCAAAAGTGCCCCCAAAGGAAGGCTTTGGGTACAAGTGAACTCCCCAGGGGAGCCTTTACGCAGCCCCACATGCAACTGGACCCTCCGGGTTCGATTTTTCCGAGCAATCCTAACTATATCCCAAGCCAGCTTGGGAGAAGACTGAAAACCCGGGCCCCAGAAAACGCGTTGCAAGCCCCTTTGGACCATCCAAAAGTGTCACCAAAGGAAGGCTTTGGGTACAAGAGAACTCCCCAGGGGAGCCTTTACGCAGCCCCACATGCAACTGGACCCTCCGGGTTCGCTGTTCCTAAGCAAACCTAAACATAGCCCTAGCCGTCATCGGAGACAAGTGAAAAATCAGGCCCCAGGAAATGCGTTGCGAGCCCTTTTTGCCCATCCAAAAGTGCCCCCAAAGGAAGGCTTTGGGTACAAGTGAACTCCCCAGGGGAGCCTTTACGCAGCCCCACATGCAACTGGACCCTCCGGGTTCGCTGTTTCCGAGCATCCCTAAACATAGCCCTAGCCGGCATCGAAGACGAATGAAAAATCAGGCCCCAGGAAATGCGTTGCGAGCCCTTTTCGTCCATCCAAAAGTGCCCCCAAAGGAAGGCTTTGGGTACAATTGAACTCCCCAGGGGAGCCTTTACGCAGCCCCACATGCAACTGGACCCTCCGGGTTCGCTGTTTCCGAGCATCCCTAAACATAGCTCTAGCCGGCATTGATGACGACTGAAAAATCAGGCCCCAGGAAATGCATTACGAGCCCTTTTCGCACATCCAAATGTGCCCCCAAAGGAAGGCTTTGGATACAAGTGAACTCCCCAGGGGAGCCTTTACGCAGCCCCACATGCAACTGGACCCTCCGGGTTCGCTGTTTCCGAGCATCCCTAAACATAACCCTAGACGGCATCGGAGACAAGTGAAAAATGAGGCCCCAGGAAATGCGTTACGAGCCCTTTTCGCCCATCCAAATGTGCCCCCAAAGGAAGGCTTTGGGTACAAGTGAACTCTCCAGGGGAGCCTTTACGTAGCCCCACATGCAACTGGACCCTCCGGATTCGATGTTTCCGAGCATCCCTAAACATAGCCCTAGCCAGCATCGAAGTCGACTGAAAAATCAGGCCCCAGGAAATGCGTTGCGAGCCCCTTTGGACCATCCAAAAGTGTCACCAAAGGAAGGATTTGGGTACAAGAGAACTCCCCAGGGGAGCCTTTACGCAGCCCCACATGCAACTGGACCCTCCGTGTTCGCTGTTTCCGAGCATCCATAAACATAGCCCTAGCCGGCATCGATGACGACTGAAAAATCAGGCCCCAGGAAATGCGTTGCGAGCCCCTTTGGACCATCCAAAAGTGCCCCCAAAGGAAGGCTTTGGGTACAAGTGAACTCCCCAGGGGAGCCTTTACGCAGCCCCACATGCAACTGGACCCTCCGGGTTCGCTGTTTCCGAGCATCCCTAAACATAGTCCTAGACGGCATCGGAGACGAGTGAAAAATCAGGCCCCAGGAAATGCGTTGCGAGCCCTTTTTGCCCATCCAAAAGTGCCCCCAAAGGAAGGCTTTGGGTACAAGTGAACTCCCCAGGGGAGCCTTTACGCAGCCCCACATGCAACTGGACCCTCCGGGTTCGCTGTTTCCGAGCATCCCTAAACATAGCCCTAGCCGGCATCGAAGACGAATGAAAAATCAGGCCCCAGGAAATGCGTTGCAAGCCCTTTTCGTCCATCCAAAAGTGCCCCCAAAGGAAGGCTTTGGATACAAGTGAACTCCCCAGGGGAGCCTTTACGCAGCCCCACATGCAACTGGACCCTCCGGGTTCGCTGTTCATGAGCAAACCTAAACGTAGCCCTAGCCGTCATCGGAGACGACTGAAAAATCAGGCCCCAGGAAATGCGTTGCGAGCCCCTTTGGACCATCCAAAAGTGCCCGCAGCGGAAGGCTTTGGGTACAAGTGATCTCCCCAGGGGAGCCTTTACGCAGCCCCACATGCAACTGGACCCTCCGGGTTCGATTTTTCCGAGCAATCCTAAATATATCCCTAGCCGGCTTGGGAGAAGACTGAAAACCCGGGCCCCAGAAAACGCGTTGCAAGCCCCTTTGGACCATCCAAAAGTGTCACCAAAGGAAGGCTTTGGGTACAAGAGAACTCCCCAGGGGAGCCTTTACGCAGCCCCACATGCAACTGGACCCTCCGGGTTCGCTGTTCCTAAGCAAACCTAAACATAGCCCTAGCCGTCATCGGAGACAAGTGAAAAATCAGGCCCCAGGAAATGCGTTGCGAGCCCTTTTTGCCCATCCAAAAGTGCCCCCAAAGGAAGGCTTTGGGTACAAGTGAACTCCCCAGGGGAGCCTTTACGCAGCCCCACATGCAACTGGACCCTTCGGGTTCGCTGTTTCCGAGCATCCCTAAACATAGCCCTAGCCGGCATCGAAGACGAATGAAAAATCAGGCCCCAGGAAATGCGTTGCGAGCCCTTTTCGTCCATCCAAAAGTGCCCGCAAAGGAAGGCTTTGGGTACAAGTGAACTCCCCAGGGGAGCCTTTACGCAGCCCCACATGCAACTGGACCCTCCGTGTTCGCCGTTTCCGAGCATCCCTAAACATAGCTCTAGCCGGCATTTATGACGACTGAAAAATCAGGCCCCAGGAAATGCGTTCCGAGGCCTTTTCGCCCATCCAAATGTGCCCCCAAAGGAAGGCTTTGGATACAAGTGAACTCC